>NC_139251.1:35923185-36084104 GCF_977018435.1 Lepisma saccharinum | reverse complement strand
TGTCCGTTTGCAAAAACCGAGGCCGTCTGTCGCTTTCGCGAAAAATTGTCTTGAATGCTTCCGTTACGCACGTTCCTGTTTTGGTTTTCAAAGGTAGAGCCCATGCGAATTTCGAAAACGTGTCTATGACGGTGAGGAGGTACTTGTTGCTCTTGTTCAATTTATGCACATTTTTCAAATTGCCGCTACTCATCTCCACGAGGTCACTTTGCCAGAGGTCGTCGATTCCCTTGGTTACCACAGCTAAACGTTCGTAGTTGCGACGTGCAGGTTTATGCAATTCTTCGACGATGGCTTGCCTAGACATTTTTTAGAGATTACGTTTGAAGAGAAGCACCAGCGTGATGGGATTCAAAGAGGGTGGCACTTCGCTCGTGTTTTGAATGATCAGCTTATCGCCGGCACTCACGTCAAAAACGGTAAGATCTTCGTCTTCGTGTATTTCATATATGTTGCGCGTTTCGTTCCAACGTGCCAGAGGAATGTTTCCTGCTTTCTGGACACCACGATTCGATATCAAGGTCATGGTGGGAACGCTAGCTTTTCTGCCGTGAGACCAGTACGAAAATTCGTTTATCTGAATTGTGCCATCGAGGAGAAACTTGTAGTACGGATGATAAGGATGTAACATGTACAGTTTGTTACCTTCGACGAACGTGGAGATTCTCTGTTGATTGGGTACGCTGTTGATTTCGATGGCTTGCAGAGAATGCAGTTTAGCGAATTTAGTATCGACGCTAACGAGGTTGCTGTGAAGCTGTCCCAGTGTATTTTGTACGGGCAACAAATGTTCGACGATGGTATCCGTTACTGTAGAAAATGACGGTTTGATTTTCACTTCCACGTTCAACTGCTTGAAGTTTTCGTTGAGTTCTTGCAATTTGGCACCGAAAGAGGCCAGCGTCGATTCCTGCGTGGATTCCAGCACTCCAACTTGATCTCTGATGTTGACGACGATACTCTGAAGGTTCTCGACTTGATTTAATTTCGAGCTCTTCTCGGTAAGATCGTTCACGATGCTTCGCATCTCGGTAAACTGCGTGTGAAGGTCGGCGACGCTCTGCGAAGTGGGCAGCGTCGACACCAGCGAAGTAAGTTCGTCTCGAATCTGTTCCACGTTCGCCGTTTCCGTTTCCAGTCGTTTCAGCATACGTGATATGCTCCTTTTCAAAGCGTGTAATTCTTTGGAGGTGGGGAGATTGGCCACCCTACTTTCGAGATCGCTCAATGAATTTTTGATGTCGCTCGAATCGGATAGTGCCGTCACCGCCGTTTTCAATTTTTCCAAATCTTCGCTCGAAGGTACGCTTGTCCGTAACGATTCCAAGTCACCCTGTATGTTGTCCAGCACGTGATGAAAATGAGCAAGGTTCGTTTCGACGTTCAAATTTTCTAAATATTCGATCTTCTGCTGAACCGTGCTCAACATGTCTTGTATACTCGTCAACGCGCTCGCTTCAGCATGAATATTTTTAATTTCTTCGTTGATCAACTCCAGAGATGCCTGAAGCGTAGCGATGGTGGTTTGAATGTGTTCGAAATCTTGATAAGCCTCCAATTGAATTTTTATGTTCGCGACGCTTTTGCTGATGACCTGCAGTTCGTCTGACGATGGTAGGTTGGTCATGGTATCTTCCAAAGTCTGTAACTTGGATTTAATTTCTTCCAACGTGCCGGCGAATTCTTCTTGTAATTTGGAAACGACGACGTGCAAGCGTTCTACATCAATATCCTTCACGACGGTTTGAAGTTCAGAGAAATTCTTTTCGATTGTCGAAGTTCGTTCTTCGATTTCGAGTTTCAATTTTTCCAAATCTTCATTTTTCGATTGAAATTGTTGCAATTTGGCCAAATCATTTTGAAGCTTATCCACGCTCAACTGTATATTTTGAACGTTGTCGTAAGAAGGTACGTCGACATAATTTTTTATGAGCGTTTTCAGTTCGGAATCGATTTTCAGAATGGGGTCGAGACATTGCGTTTGGAGCGTAGCGATCTCCGACTCTAAACTTTTGTTTAAGGTCTCCTGCAAAGCGATCAAATCGCTTCTCAACTTTTTAATTCGGACGTCCAACATGAGAATCTCTTCTGCGTGGTCTACACGCTTAGTGTTGCCGAAAATATCGTTAGGCATTTTGGTTAACGGTTATTTATAATAGGATAGACGATTCGTAATTCTACGAAGAGAGGAATGAGTTTGTCGTAATCTCCTAGGAGTTCCACGTATAAACAATCTCCTGCAGAAACATCGTACGTAATGTTAGAAAGCATCTTGTCGTGCTTGATTCGAAAAATGTTCTTGCCGGTAGATATTTTGATTTCGCCTACGTTTTCAGGATTCACGGTGATTTGAAGTTTTCCATCGATCGGAATTTTGTAAAAATGTAAATTGTTGTTGAAGACGTAAAACATCTTGCCCACATCGTCATCCAATTTTGTCCAAATGCTGTTAAGGTGAACAATCAGTAGACCGTTGAGTTTAGTTAACATGGAAGGTAGAAATTCATGATCTGTCGTCGCGCGGTGTACAGTCTCCATGTTGGTTTGTTTTCGGAAACCAAAAAGATTCATATTATGCTGGTTATTTAAAATACGGTCAAAGTTTTTTTGTAATAACAGTCAGTGTTGTTTTTTTTGTTTTTTTTTTGTTTTGTTTTTATGAATCTTCTGTTGAAGATGGGCATATGTTGCAGGTTTTGCTTTCTGCTAAGCGATAGTGCCCCCACGGCAGTGTGTGGATTCCACATTGGAGAACGCACCTCTTGTCGTCGTTGGGATCCAGGGCAATCTTCCTCACTTTGTTGGTGGTCAACACATGGTCGACGCTCTGGATGCGCTGTTCTGCTCTTAGAACCGACGACCTGGTCTTGAGGCAATCCACGAAGTCCTCGAATGTGAGATGCTGCCGAACCACCTGTCTGCCGACACCCTTGGCCTTCTTGGTAACGCTACCCTCGGCTTTGATGGTATAGGCCTTGGCGCGAAGACCTGCAAACTCAAGAATCACATCTCCGTTCTTCTCATCTTTGAGTTTGCCAGGCACCTTCTTGTTGCGGACCAGGATGTCGTACTGGTTCGGCTGGGGATAGCCCGAGGTGTCGAAGAGCTCTTCAAGAGCTGGAACTGTGGCTATATCCCCGTATGCGTCGGTTGTGTGAACGTGGTACATCAAACTATCTGTGTCCGTGTAGAGTAGGTTGATATTGTCGTTATAGTGCTGGCGTAGTATCCCATAATATATTTGAAACATGTGCAGTTTGCTCAGGTCTAATACTGAGGCACCAACATAAATTGGCTTGTTGAGCATCACCTTGTTCTTCCTCATATGCACCAGAGCAAGCTGCTCATTATAAATAGTCCTCGATTTGAATAACGGGTTTGCTACGAGCCTGCGACATTGTGCTTTGTTTGATATTAGCCTCACATCTACATGATTTCGCACATTCTCCATGGTCTTGCCAAACACCGCATTATTCATGAGCTTGAAGAAATCCTTATCAAGCTCGGACGTGGCTGCGGTGCGGTGTTCAGTGTTGACTTCGATATATGGACGCAACCACGGAGAATGCTCGAACTTGAGGATACGGTGAACTGCGTGGACTGTGACCCCTTGCTGCATCAACCACCGGAGATTCTGGTAGTGAAGGACGTAATTCTTTTTGGGTTCGAAATCCATGACGAGCTTCTTCTGGTTGCAATCGGGTGGACACTTGAACTCGGGTGCAGGGGGAAGATCGCAGAACGAATCCTGCAGCTTCTCGGAGAACTCAAGGTCCACCTCGGCGAAGAACCCATGTTTCGAATCGTCGAAACCTTTAATGTTGAAGTTGGAAGGGTCAGCCCACTCGAACCCTCTAAAGGGGAGTGGCTGCATCATGGAGTGCCCATACAAGTTATTCACGTCCGTGTGCATGATGTAGCTGGACGGTTGGGTGGAGTCGTAGCCAGTAGTCATGTGATGGTTGTTGGCGTGCGAGTGTCGCTGCGACACCTGGACCATTCCACCCCGCACGGCACGTTCCACAAACAGCATCATGTCCACGTCCGAAAGAAGCTCCAGCTCAATTTTCGTCACCAGAAACATGGCTGACCATGCCAGTCCGGGGAGACTATAGAAGTAGGCGGGATCCAGGTGGTAGATGGTCTTCGCAGTTGCACGAAACGCCTGGATCACGTCGGCGAGGAGCGTCACATCAAGTCTGAGGTAGGCGTCGTGGTAGTCTCCGAGATTTTGGCAATCCAGCTCGCGCCACATGGACTGAGCATGGTTATAGTCATCCTCAGAGATGCCCGAGCCTCGCAGTTTGCTATAGAAGTTTGCTCGAGGAGGAAGCGACGTCTCCGCAAACTTGGTAGAGTCGGTGACGTATTCGTAGGGGTAGACCCCCTTACGCCTGAAGAGACTGGCGTCCAAGTTCGGAAAATTCGCAGAGGTGATGAGCATTTTCTCGTCGCTAAGCTTCCCTGCAAGGGCATCGAGGCTGGCCGGGAGGAACCTCAGGGAGTCGAGGAAGCGAAGTTCGACGGTAGAGTCGGATTCTGGGATTCGAACCAACTTGCTCACACTGATGTAACGCTCCTCGTTCTGTGCCAGGACGTTGATTCGCATGTCGTCGTACCCAAGATGCTTGATCAGGTGGTGAAAGTCGTACCCCGAGCCGTTGTGAAAAAACACAGGGGTGAAGCGCGGGTCCCGAGCCAAGCGGTTGCAATCGTTGCACCAAGGACCAACGTACCTACCGTTAAAGTGATCGTGGTGACGGACTTTATGGTTTTTGGTAGTGTACTCCTTGACGCAGACAGGGCAAGCGATGGCCTCGTCGTGTCTGCGTTGATCGTCGGTGGACAGCGGGAGCATAGACTTGGGGGCCAACAATACCTTCCCTATTTCGATGGCCTCGACAACCATCCTCTCGAGGAAGTGTTTGGCTGCGTCGGGACCACGGTACACATAAGGCTCGGAGGCGATGTGCTGGTCTCGTCGCACCACAACGTATGCGAAACTGGATGCCTCGTGGAGTTGGTAAGGGGTAGTGGAAGAAACTTCGGGATCGGGATCGCAAGTAGACAGGGGTTTGAGGAAGGCCTCGAAATCCGCGATGATGATAGCAGGGTGCTCTACCATGGCACCGTGCATGTGGAAACGCTCCACGGCACCAGGTTTGGGCAAGTCTGCCAACCCAGGTTCGTTGGCTTTGCAGTAGAGCTTGTGGTTAGCGAGCTTCTCGGCAGCGATGTTGCGGCCTCTGATGCGCTGGTAATCCTGCTGTTTTTGATTACGAAATGTAGACAAGCACCTGGGACAAACTTCTATGTGGGTTTTGTCTTTGCTCAGCTGGCTCGAAACAAGTCTAGAGAGAGAACGGATGAGGGTGTAGTGATGGCGAGTTTCATCCTTGATGAGCAGAAGATGAATTTCCTGCACACCATCGTCGTTTACGTCGCTCACCCGGATGGGGTACACCACATTTTTGCCGGTGAGGCCATAAACGTTGATGGCCAACCGAGGGTTGCGTGTACGGGCCTCGAACTTACGAATGTCCGAGACCTCCACCGGGTAGTCGATCCCAGCCATCGCATCTTCCAGCTCTGGCTCGTAGGGTAGGTAGTGGTTAACTCGGTGTGGATGGTTTTTCCGGTCGACAGGGTGTAATGCTGCAAGCACCGACCAGAGAAAGCACTTGGCGTCACTGTTCTGAATGTTCAGGACAGCCTTTTTTGCCTCAATTGCTTCTGGTAAGAGGACGTAGCTGGAGGCGGAGAGAGGCACAAACTTGCAAAGTTTGACGCGCAGTTCGTGAGGCTCACCACACAGCGAACCCCCCGAACCCTTAGCTTCATGTTCTTCTTGCTTTGCCAGCAGCTCCTCGACAAACTTGTTGTAGATTACCTCTAGGTTTTCGACATCCGCCAGATGCAACGTCTTCGCCTTGGTGTTGTGGCAGAAGCTGTAAATTTCATCAGAAGGCTTCTTGTACCAGCAACATAGCGATGCGTAGAATTTAGTGGAGTGCGTTGCAAGCGCATCGCCGAGGACGGAAATAATTTGCGCTTGCACGTTCTCCAAAAAGCTACGCACGTCGCATGAGCCCTCCGAAATAAAAGGAAAGTCCTCTAACGAACGCTGGAAAGCAGACTGGTCTGCTTTTATCGCAGGCTTGACGCGTTTGGCGGGTGGTGCATTGATGGAGGCTGCTTCTGCCTTCCTCTTGGTGGAGGTCGAAGGCTGTGCCCCAGATGTATTTTTGCTTAGACAAGTAAGCTTATGTTTCTTGGCATACGCAATCGTAATATGTTTATTGCATCCGGAACACAGTTCAGTGGCAGCCAAATGCTTGTCTGGCACGCAGGTGCGACAATGTCTTGCAAAATTTTTGCTTAATATAGTTTTTTTGCACACAGGGCAACTTTTCATAGAGGGCATTTTTTCGGGGTATGTTTATTTATATATGGGAAGCGTTGTCTTCCTCAAATATGTGTTTTAATCAACTCTATAAAAAAATATAAAAAAATATATAAGAAAAATATGATTGTAGATGGAAAAAACACAATAAATATTGTATGTATGTGTAATTTTATTTAGCTTACTTTCGCTAGACACGAATTTTCTTCAGATTTTATTGCCCACTAGTATATTTTTCCACCAATCTAGTAGAGGTGTGAAACTATGAAAATATTCTGAGACAATCTTCTCTAGAATATTCTTCCCCAAAGCTAATGTTAACAACCTGTTGTAATCTAAGCATCGTGTGTATTGCATCCGGCGAAGCCACGCTAACGCCCAAGCAGCTCGCTATTATGTACCTGCACGCTCCGGATATGCTGATGATCTTCCATCCCAGCTCGCTGTTGTGTGCCTGCATGCTCCGGTTATCTCGCTTGCTTTGAAACAAAATATAAATAAAACAAATTGTATACACCCAAGCGACCCGCTATTTATGTATTTGCACGCTCCAGATGTTGCGGGGTAGGTGTGTAATTTTCGTCGTCCCAAGGCTTACGTATTGTTGATAGCACACGCAGAGAGGAGAGGGAGCAAAATTGTAGTTTTTCTAGATGTGTTTGCGCCATAATACAGAAATAATAAGAGGCGCCAGCGCGTGCACGTGTGTGTGTGTGGCACATCGTTCCCGAGAGAGGTTTACAAAAGTCACGATATACAAACATTAGTGTCCCCGGGACTTGGAAGATTACGTACTTCAAAAATAAGAAAATGCATTATTTACTCATCACGCTGTGCCAGCACAACGAATAAATACGCGAAACATAATCTACCGATAGGCGCGCGCGCGCGTGTGTGGCACATCGTTCCCGAGAGAGGTTTACAAAAGCCGTGTCCGGATTGGCAAGCGCTCCATCCCGTTCTCCCCCGTTGCTCTCGCGTGCACTCGAAGTCGCGTCCAAGTCGTCCGAATCTGCATGTCCCCTTGTAGTACGCCTGTCACTTTTCCCGCCAGGTGTCAGCCCGAACTTCACCCACCGCACTCTGGGGCGCAAACAAACATGACAATGATTTCCACCTAACTACTCACATTAAAAAATATAACACGCTATTTCATCATTTACGTTTTCTGCATTCATTATCGATAAAATATTAAAATATAACTGAGTTTTACATCCTCTAATCAGTAAATGTTGTCTGTACAAAGTGAAAGTTAGAATATGGCTGCCAAGCGCAGCGTCACAGCGAGTTCAAGCGTGCATCTGTCGCGCCTCCCTCCGACTCCACGTCTACCGCAAATTCGGACAACAGAGATTGGCTGAGTCCCCGGATGGAACAGTGTAGGTGACATCTGCTGCTGATTCGGACGCAACCCCGGCCACTTCTATTAGTCAGTGTAGGTTAGCTTCGCCTGTAAAATATCACATGATGAAATATTCTTCAGGTAAGTTGGCAACATTGAACCGCAATTGATGTTACCAGTGTTGTCAACTTCTATTTGTAGGTTAGCTTCGCCTGCAAAATATCACATGGTGAAATATTCTTCAGGTGAGTTGGCAACATTGAACCGCAATTGATGTTACCAGTGTTGTCAACTTCTATTTGTAGGTTAGCTTCGCCTGTAAAATATCACATGGTGAAATATTCTTGAGGTGAGTTGGCAATATTGAATCGCAATTGATGTTGCCAGAGTTGTCAACTTCTATTTGTAGGTTAGCTTCGCCTGTAAAATAATATGTGGTGAAATTTTCTTGGGGTGAGTTGGCCACACTGAATCGCAAATAATAGCGCAGAACCCGTGCACCTCCACTAGTCAGTGTTGGCAACTCCCATTTGTAGGTTAGCTTCGCCTGTGAAATATCACATGGTGAAATTTTCTTGGGGTGAGTTGGCCACACTGAATCGCAAATAATAGCGCAGAACCCGCGCACCTCCACTAATCAGTGTTGGCAACTCCCATTTGTAGCTTAGCTTCGCCTGTGAAATATCACATGGTGAAATTTTCTTGGGGTGAGTTGGCCACACTGCGAGAAAAGCCTCAAGCAGTGTTGCCAGCTCCTTGCTTGAGGTTAGGTTAGACCCAAAAACAAAAACCTTGGTGATTTTTTCAAGTGAGGAGTTAGCAACACTGCGAGCGCCACCGAGCGCCATTTTCGGTTTGCGAACCGGGGACACTGTTCTACTCTGTAGGTTAGCTTCGCCTGTAAAATATCACATGGTAAAATATTCTTGAGGTGAGTTAGCAACACTAAACCGCAATTGATGTTGCCAGTGTTGCCAACTCCCATTTGTAGGTTAGCTTCGCTTGTAAAATATCACATGGTGAAATATTCTTGGGGTGAGCTGGCAACACTGCAAGAAAATGAGGCTCATGCCTTACGAGAGCAAACCGTTAACATACACCGTAAAAGGCTACGCCTCGCTCGAGCTGGCAACACTGCAAGAAAATGAGGCTCGGTGAGATTCGCAGTATTGCCAGCTTTTTGCTTTAAATTAGGTTAGACCGAGATAAAAACCTTGGTGATTTTTTCGAGTAAGGGGTTGGCAACACTGTGTACCTCACTATACCTCATTTTCGGGCGCAGAACCCGTGCACCTGTACTACTGTTGTAACTTGTTGACAGAATAGAACTTCGTGTTAATTTTTTTTAAAAAATGACCCTTAAAGTTTGGGGGCGAGTGGGAGGACCACATGGGCTAAGTATAAAATTATGAGGAAAAGGGAAGCACTCACCAGACACTGGAAAAAAATTAAATTTTCGCGGCCATGAGCCGCATCTTCAGTTGGAGAGAAGAAAGAAACTCGGAAACGGAAGTGCGAGTTCGACCTGGAAGGTTGCCAGGTTCAGATCGAAGTTATAGATGGTGCAGAAATACTTGGTTCTCCAAGCTTGTCGAAAACTGCGAGTTGTATGGTGTGGTGTGGAAGTGTACTGTGGAGGTGGGATTGGGAATGTTCAGACGTGATTGCACTCAAGGCTGATATGTAGGCCCTCTCCAATATTTTCCGTACTGAGAAATTACTGGATTGGAGATGGATGCTCGCTACTCGAAAGTAGTCGTTAACAGCTTTGCAACACTCACTCGCTTTCTCCCTTTTTCTACCGTAATGTGCTGCCTTACTCTATATATTTCAGAAACAGTGTACTTACCGAGAGACCGATAGTAGACATAAATGGATGGATGGATAAGACTTTTTATTTAGCTTTGCTGATTAGGCCTTTGAAATTTGTTATTTTCATTCGTACGCATTGTTATTGTCGTTTCACGAAATGTTGAAAGGGCTACAACCTTCTGTTGGGTGTAGTCAGGATGAAGACTGAAGACGCCCGTTGCAAAAGTTTCCCTCCAGATAACTGTTAGTACCTGAAGATCGACGGTTTTTGTAATCCCTACTCTAGTAGTACTTCTGTACCAGATCTATGGCTGGAAATGTCTTAAGAAGCACATTATCCGTGTCGAATTTCCTCTGATATATTTTTAGTTGTATGCCTCGCAGATGTCCTCTACAAATGCACTATTCTCTATCCACTGCAAGAGCAAAGTTAATGTAAACAAAACCACGTGACTTCTGAGAAATAATGAATTCCTATTTGTTACTTCTGTTATTTTGCCGATGAATATATTGGTTATATAACATCTGGTAGCTTCAGCCGCGTTCCGGTTAGTGAGTAGCGTTTCTGTTAGAGAATAGCGTTCCGGTTAGAGAGTTGCGTTCCGGTTAGAGAATAGCGTTCCGGTTAGATAATTGCGTTCCGGTTAGAGATTTGCGTTCCGGTTAGAGAATAGCGTTCCTATTAGAGGATTGTGTTCCGGTTAGAGAATAGCATTTCTGTTAGAGAATTGCGTTCCGGTTAGAGGATTGCGTTCCGGTTAGAGGATTGCGTTTCTGTTAGAGGATTGCGTTTCTGTTAGAGAGTTGCGTTCCGGTTAGAGAGTTGCGTTCCGGTTGGAGAATTGCGTTCCGGTTGGAGAATTGCGTTCCGGTTAGAGGATATAGTTTCTGTTAGAGAGTTGCGTTCCGGTTAGAGAGTTGCGTTCCGGTTAGAGAGTTGCGTTCCGGTTAGAGGATTGCGTTCCGGTTAGAGGATTGCGTTTCTGTTAGAGAATAGTGTTCCGGTTAGAGAGTTGCGTTCCGGTTAGAGAGTTGCGTTCCTATTAGAGTATTGTGTTTCTGTTAGAGGATTGTGTTTCTGTTAGAGGATTGTGTTTCTGTTAGAGGATTGTGTTTCTGTTAGAGGATTGTGTTTCTGTTAGAGGATAGAGTTTCGGTTAGAGAATAGCGTTCCGGTTAGAGAATAGCGTTCCGGTTAGAGGATTGCGTTCAGGTTAGAGGATTGCGTTTCTGTTAGAGGATTGCGTTTCTGTTAGAGAATAGCGTTCCGGTTAGAGAATAGCGTTCCGGTTAGAGAATAGCGTTCCGGTTAGAGATTAAGCTAGCTTCCTGTTCTGTCTTATTTCGGTTCGTTAACTTTTTAAACATCGTTACATTTTCCTTTTCAGCGTGAACTAAATTGTTAAAACGTTTTAATACTACATATTATAGCATTCGTATAATCCTCCCCTACACATGTTGTTGTCGCAAAGTGGCTTAGAGAGTATGGCGGCGTCTATGTGGACTAAGCTGGAGACAATTCCTGCTGGAACTGCAACAAGCACACCATCTGCAGTATTTTCTTTGGTATTAACTTCAACTTTTTCAGTGTGTTTCTGTCGTCATTTCTTTTTTGCCCAAATTAACCCAACGGTATAATTTCAAGTAAGTCAAACAATAAATCCAAATCTTGATCACACCCAGGACTTGCACAAATTGATTTTTTAAGACAAAAATTTGAGGATATGTACATTTAACTATTTTTTCCCCTTTAGGGGGATCTTAGTACTAGATTTTCTTCCGTTTAAATTTGAAGAACAAATTTTCAGATACATCGTGTCCAATGTATTTTGTATTATTTTAACTAACTAACTCCCTAGCCTTCTTAAACCTGAAGGTTCTTGGCTCCACCAACACAGGCCTTCCATCTTTCCCTATCTTGAGCAAGTTCTATATACTCTTTTCCATCCCTACCGATTTCCCTTAGGTCCATTTCAACGTTGTCCCTCCATCTTCGTCTTGGCCTTCCTACAGGTCTCTTACCATCAGGTTTCCCAACAAGAATCCTGTAAACTCCTCTTTCCTCTCCCATTCGTGCCACATGGCCTGCCCACCTAAGTCTTCTTGTATTATTTTATGTTTATGTAAATATTTTAATATTAATGATTATTAATTTTAGTACAGGGCGTCATTTCACTAGTGGTTAATCTCGTCGCTGTAGTAACCAGAGAAAGAAAATGCTAACGAAACATTCCGTTTCATGAAATTTTCCATTTTCATCCCTCACTGTAAAAGTAAAGTTGCCAGTGCACTTTTCACCATGCCATGAGGCATATAAAGGGGGTATCTGCCAATTTGGAGGTTATGTGATCAGCACCACGCTCCGACCGCTTTTACCCCCCTGGGTTTGCCGCCGGGTACCCATTTAGTTGAGCCTGGGTGAGCCCCAGAGCCGCTTTACGCGTGGAAAAGACTAGAGAAATTTCGACCTTAGATCAACCACCCCGAGAATCGAACCTGGATCTCCCACATGTCAGTCAGACGCACTATCGACTTTTTCAAAATTTTGTTTCATTTTCTTTAAAGTAAGACTCCCCATAAACTCATATCAATTGATCTCAATTCTTTTTATCATTCAGGACAGAACGCAAATATCCATGTCTGAACCGGGATTCGAACCCGCGACTCCTGTCGTCGTAGGGTGCAACGCTTACCGCTAAGCTACGAAGGCCGCTTAAACCGACTAGATCACCGTGGCTTCCCCTCACTTTATTTACATATTTACATAAAAATGCAAATTTCAATTGTTAAAAATAGATTTCCGGTCGAAAATCGCTCGAACAAGGAGCCATTACTGGATACACCATTGCATCACAAGAAGAAATTGAGACATGGAAGTAAGTACAGTGTATATGTGGGGATATTTCCATCCAGAACATATCTTCTCTATGTACGACTGATTATACGATCCCCGAGTGTGTGTACCGCTATGCACTCTTCGGACAAAAACAGATCAAAGAGCACCAAAATAGCGTGTGCACTGTTCACGCAAGCAGAGCTCTCATGGGTGACGTCATCTGGGAAAGATGCATTGATCGTCGCCCTACTTCGGTACATGGACGCCCTAATTTGAAATGGCTGCAGCTAGGGGCAAATTTTGCGTGCATTTTTATGTGTTCGGCGACCTTTTCTGCTTACAACTAATTTCTGAATGTTAAGCGAGCATGCATGTTCCGCTAATACAGTTGAGCATGAATTATACGTATAACTGAGAATTACTTACAAATCAGATAAAGATGTCATATCATTATTAAAATAATGTAATTGTATCTATTGTGAGGAATAAGATATACGTAATACAGGTTATTTCAGTCATAAAGTGGTAAGTTAACGAATCTGAAAGTTTGATTCTTAAATATAGGGTGTTTCATAAAGGACTTTACAACTTTGTAATTATATATAATATTATTCACATGCCTCACAGAGCTGGTTTTGGTGTCATTTTGTAGCAAAATACATCGAGTTTTGACTCACGTTGTAGCTTGGTTCCGAATCACACCACCGCTAGTGCTAGCGACAGTTGTACCGAAATGGCTACGTTCACTGGTCCCGAGCGTGCTCGCTGTGTGTTTTAGTTTGAAGAATCGAAGTCTCCAACAACAGTTCAACTACCTCAACGACGTCTGGGATTTCCTCAGTAACCGCTTTCCAAATCAGTGGAAAGGTCGAGGTGGGCCGATTCCATGGCCACCTCGTTCACCAGACCTGACACCTCTTGACTTTTACTTCTAGGGATTTATCAAGGATAACGTTTTCAGACCAACCCTACCTGCTACACTCGCTGATCTCAGAGCAACAACCTACGCTGTATTTGAGGAAGTTACGCCTGACATGCTGCAGCGGGGTTGGCAAGAAATCGACTTCAGATGGAATGTCTACCAAATTACCAATGGAAGTCACATTGAACCTTACTAACTTATAGAGCAAAAACGTGATGTATTTTGCTACAAAATGACACCAGAACCAGCTCTGTAAGTCGTGTGAATAAATTTATATATAGTTATAAAGTTGTAAAGTCCTTTATGAAACACCCTGTACATTTCATTTGTGACTTTATTAGTGAACGCTTTGACGCTGAAATACTACAGTAGACAATATAGTTTTATAGTTTTACTACCAAATTTTAAACAAATGTCCAAAATATCATTTCTTTTACTATTGACTGTGCAAAGTGTGGTATAAACGATGCCCAAATCTGCAGTTATTTTGGCATCCACTTCCTATATACATTTTACTTTCTAGTCCAGCGTACAAATCAACAGTGTTTTATGAAAATTAGTGCGTTTAACATCGAATTACGGCCTCCCCGATTGCTCAGTGGTAGGTAGCGTCATCGCATTGTAATGAAGGGTTCGTGAGTTCGACACCCGATGGATGCACATAGTGGTTCGGATCCCGCTTTAAGCTGTAGGTCCAGTCCCGATTAGCCTTACTGTGCATAAAGTGGACTTAAAACACCGTACCAATCGATCAAACATCGAATTACGTATAAATGCAATACGTACAAATAAGGTTTCCTTAACAAGTTTTTAAGTTATATTTTGCCTGGACCTACAGTAATTACGCAGAACTGAGTGAAGAGTCTCAACTGTAATTATAATTATGACCAGTCTTCGTGGATAGAAAGAGGCACAAAAAAAGAGAAAGTAGCATAGGAAGAAAAAGGAGCTAGAGAAACGTATAAAGGAGAGAGAGAGAAAGATAGTTTTAAAGAAACACAGGAAGAAAAGAGGCACAAAAATATAGAAGGAAGAAATAGGAGATAGAAAAACGTATAAAAGAGAGAGAGAAAGATAGTTTTAAAGAAACACAGGAAGAAAAGAGGCAAAATAACAGAGAAGGAAGAAAGAGAAGCTAGAGAAACGTATAAAAGAGAGAGAGAAAGATAGTTTTAAAGAAACACAGGAAGAAAAGAGGCACGAAAATAGAGAAGGAAGAAAGAGGAGCTAGAGAAACATATGAGAGAGAGAGAGAGAGAGAGAGAGGAAGAAAAGGTATAGAGAAACATAGTAAGGAGGAAATGCATAGAATTTAGAGAACACCATATGGAGGGACATGGTAAGAAATCTAGCAACGCTGGAGTAAGAATGAAAAACAAAGATATAAAGAGACAGGAAAGATTAAAAGATTGGAAGAAATTTGATTATATCAGTGTTAAACAGCGTTAACTAGCAAGATCGATGTTAACTTACAACCGATATGACCACGCTCGGCATTCGTTTTGTAAGTACTCTGCAAGACTCAAGGAGAGAAAGAAGTAGTGCGATTGAAGAAAGGATGAACGCGCAGCATCAATGGATTTTGTTAAACCCAAATAGTCGCAGCGCTTTATGTGAAGAGAATGGCATAAAACGGACCTCCAAAGAAAATTGTTTGACTCCACCAGGAACAAAAGTTACCCGAAGTAGATTGGTCAAATAGTCTACAAGTTATAACATCTACTTAGGGTAACATTTTTCCAGCTAGAACAACAGGGCATGCGACCATGCAAAAATCAAAACGCCAAAGCCAATAAGAGGGGTTGGGTGGGCCGCAGCCCCCAACTTTCAATGAAAAAATCATAAAAATGGGGAGTGTTTTCACATATTCTATAATGTAATGCACCCAGGAACATGAAATTACTTTCATTCGGTTGAGAAAGAACCATTCTTTGAAAATAAGGCTAAAGTTTGCGTCCCCTTCCAAAAATAGCGGGGGAAGAGGGGGCAAACTCCCCATTTATATGATTTTTTCATTGAAAGTTGGGGGCCGCGGCCCACCCAACCCCTCTTATTGCCTTTGGCGTTTTGATTCCTGCACGGTTGAATGCCCTGATGTTTTAGCTGCAGCACAAAACTTACCCGAAGTAAATTGGTCAAATAGTCTACGAGTTAAAACATTTTTTGTCAAATAAGTGTACAAATTTAAAATTCGCGCCAGCTTCCATACGTAATTTTGGAGTAGGGGGAGGGGGTCCTGGGTGGGTGGGTTTTGTTCCACATGACATTTCAAAGTTTTGTCTGAACATCTGCCAGAGTTTACAACCTCACATACAAGTATGAAGGTCCTAAAAGCACGTGAATGTTGTAATCGTCACCATGGGTCATATATGACCCATTGGCTGTTTTCGCATATACGTTCTATGGGTCATATATGACCCATGACCCATTGGCTGTTTAAAGGTTAAAACAAATGCAAGGAAATAAATTGCATATAATGTTCTTCCTTATCTTAAACCACATTTCATAATGAGAAATGTGGAGAAAACCAAAGTGATGATGCTGCGTAGCAGAGGAAGGGAGAAGCAAGAGAAAGTTTATTTGGAACTGAAGAACGAAAAGTGAAGAAGGTTTTGGAGTTTTGCTATTTGCGATGTCACAAGCTTCTGTAAAATTTACAATGTCCATCTTTAAAATTTAACATTCTGCCGGTACATTCGGTAAAACTGGACGGAACAATATTTTTTATTTACTGTGAGCGTAAATGCGTTTTTGTTGTCACACGTCTGAACGGTGGCTAGAAGAAGCAAACGTGGTCTCGGAAGCGCTTGGATATTAAACGCAACCACCCACATTAATATTTCTTTATAAAATATCGCTACAATTTGACCATTCGAATTACATTAACTCTTTCCAGAAATCTCAGAGGGAGCAACTGCCCCCCCTGCCCCCCCCCCCCCCCGCGGACACCCTTGGTTGAGGGTATACAGTGGTATGCGCAGTATATCCTCTGATTAAGCTACAATATGTATACCTTGTACACTCGTTTCGTTTATACGTATTTATTTATGAAATGTAGTCATTACTACAGAGAGCTTATTACGTTCTAATACTTCTGGTTTCACGTGATTGGGAATACAATATTGTGAAGGGGAGAGGTTATAAATACATTGTGCCCGTCATCATTTCATCACCATCATTTGACTACTGCTATGAGATTGTAGAAATCTCTACAGTTAATTTTAGCAGAACTTTTACTAGCTTGGTTAGTCTATTTGTGCATGTCTTGAGTAAACGGGTTCGAATACCTGCCTGGGCATGAGTGTTCGTTGTGGGTGACCGTTCCTTCATAAATTTCATCACATCATCACCCATTCTCATCTTCGCGATTAACCAAAAGTAGCAGAAATGCGAAGTAAAATTAACCAAATCAGTCAATCAATGAATTGGGTAATATATGACATCCACCTCTTATCAAAACCAATGTAGAGGTTTGACTTAACATGGTTTGAGATTTCGAAGTATTAAGTAAGCATCGTTTGCATTTCTCAACAGTGTTCTTGCCTCTGTTTCCAACAATTGATTGCGGACTGTAGAGACTCTTTTTGTTAAACACGACAATTCAGCTCCGTTGTATTTCATTGAGTGATTGATTTGCTTTATTTTACTTCGCTTCTTGTGCCACTTTTGGCTAATTTTAGAAGATAGGGATGATATGTTGAGATTGATGAATGGACACTCACAAACATCCATGCCCAGGCCGGGATTCGAACCCGGGACACCTGGGTTAGTAGCACGATGTGCTAGTCACTGCATCACGGGGGCAGGCCCGTTGTATTTCAATTTTAAACACGGTGAGAACAATTAAAAAAGATAATTCCTGTTTGTTTTGTTCATTCTTCGCTTTTTACATAAGTCGTAACATACCCCATCTAGATTTTGTTGAGAAAGAGGTTTTTACACAGGAAGCAGCCGTAGCTCACCTTGTGGGGGCAGCGTGAACAAAACCAGGTAAACTAGGAAGCAATGTTTTTATTGTCATCATTGAGAAGAGTAACACTACTAGGGGAGAGTCTATTCGTACCTAACGGGGTAAGTTATCCCTTTTCTTGTATTCTGCCATTCTCAGTCAGAAGGTTGGGGACTTTAACATTTTTCAAAGCATTTCATATTTAGTGTAATTAGCACTATTATTAACAGTTGTTAGAGTGTACAAACTGATAATTCACAAAAGCAATATCAGTAAGAAGATAAACACAATAACATGCTATAATGTAGCGTATAAAATGCTAGTGTATTTATGTTTAAACGCAATCAATTAAGTTCACGTTTCATAATTTCTCGCCTATTGTAATTAATATGCCTCTTTTATGCCAATTATGGATGCATCATTATCAGCAGCATTCTACTATGAATGACACTGATTTTTAGACGTTAAATGATTTCAGTCATGTATTTAACGGAGACATAGACAAAAGTTAATAGATGGTCTCTATTTTAGGATTCATGAAACTTAGATATACCCTCTGACAGTGGCGGCGATTGGGTTTCAAAACTAGGGGGCAAGGGCAGTTTTCTTTCCCTCGGCACATAAGGTTTAGCATAGTGCAGTGGCAAAAAGTGTGGGGGGGGGCAACTGATCCCCACGCCCCTCCGTAATCGCCCACACTGCCCTCTGAAAATTTTGGAACTACAGCACTTGATATAAATGTTAATTATAGATTACATGTGAACTGCAAATCTATTTTTAAAAATCTGAATCGTTAAAATTATATACACTAAGCTATTTAAGACACCCAAATGTCATCGTCTCTTCCACATAGTATACCCTTGGCTGCATTTTGCAGACTAGCGAGGATCTGCCGTCTGGACGTACCGCCTGTATCCCTCTCATCTTATAACCATTGTAACTCATCTTCCCGATTAGCGACAAGTGGCAAAACAGAAAGTAAAATAAACTGAATAAACCAATCAGTAATAAGGTTACTTATGTGATATTGGTTTATTCTGAATGGACAGCATTTCGCCAGCGACTGCAGTTTATATAACTCGCCCACGAAGGATAAATATTCATTTTTTACTTTATTTACAACAAGGTCTGAGGTTGGTGCAGGCCTGAAACGAGTCTTGACCACGTGACTTGTTTATCCACCAATGTTTCAGTGGTTCCAGCCACCCCTTAACCTACATCCGAACGGATGCGTAATGTAATCAATGCGAAATGACCACATCAAGAATAATTGTATCGTGTAGTTTATGCTCCACCCTGCTTGCTTCCTTCCCCAAGTTCCCGACGTAAGGCCTGATGCAGCGTGACGTCACAAACCGAGATCCGCGATTGGCCGGATCACGCGTGCGCGACGCCGCGGCATTATCGACTCGGAGGGCTGCCTCGAATGATGACGTCACGTCAAACATGGCGGCGTCGAGTGCAGGTTTTCCCGCTGAGTGACGTCACCGTATCAACTAGGACGAATATATTGTTCCGTCGCTTGGCTTTTTTAACCTCCCCCCCACCCCCGCGCGGGCATAAATTACTGTTCTTTCTCTTCTTCCGGTATGTGTTGCTCTTTGGCTACTAATGGCCGCCTTTCTGAGAATTGAACGCCACTTAATGTTTTACGGTTTCGATAGCAGGCGAGACAAGTAAACTTGAGACGCGAGAAAAGGGGTGGGTGTAATAAAGTGGCATTTGTACCGTCGTTAAGTTTGCAAATTCGCTTCCTACCGCCTCAACTGCTCCTTTTGTGTTTTAATTTAACTTTAAAGCGACTGTAGCTTCTTCAATTATCAATGTCCTGGGTTAGAATCCCGGCCTAGACATGGATGTTTGTGGGTGTCCATTCATCAATTTCATCATATCATCACTCATCCCCATCTTCGCAAATTAGCCAAATGTGGCACAATAAGCGAAGTAAAATAAAGCAAATCAATCAATCAAAAAATCAACTTTTAATGTTCAAAAAATTAGTGCAAATAAGTTACCGGTGCAACTCGTCAATGACACGTTCTCCAACATTTGGACAAAGTGCAGGGTGATTCGGAAAGAAACTGACCATTTACAATTGTTTCAGCCATACGAATGAATGACTGGGTAGAAAAAAAATTAACACGTCGGTGCACATGGCCGGTTTACACCCTTCAAACTATGTTGAGAAAATCCCCTTCTCTGAAATTCCTACCTGGGAGTTAAAAAAAAGGATGGTTAAAAATGCAAGTTTGGTAAGGCACCTCCACTCGACATACAACACATTAAAAACTTTCTCAGATACAGTGTAAAATACCCGTGTTCTCAAAAATCTAAAAACAAAACAGTTAACATCGCTTAACAGGACGTAAACAGTTTGAAGGGTTGTTGGTCTGAAGATATCAGAATCTGCACATTCGATAAGAATATGCCGAACATATTAATTAACGTATGTGCATAAATATGGCAACTAAAACTTTCTGCGAGCATTCTATCTTAATTTGCAATTACAGTGTTTTTTTTTAAATAGAACTCAAAGAATTTGTTGTGGATACGTGATAGTGAGAGTATTATTTAAAGCAACAACTGGAGTGTTGTAAATGTAAGTAGAGTGCTTTGGGAATGACAAGTATCTTGAGTGTCATCTAGTGTATGCCGTGTAATCTTAAGTTCGTGTTTTCGTGTGTTTGTAGAAGGTTACGCCTATGCTTACATCCACACATAGTGAACATAAATTTTGAATATTGTAGCTTGAAACATATTGTACTTCAGGCTTTGTGCTAAATACATAAGCATTTTTAATAAGATTTACTTTTAATGTCATTTTATGCAAATTATTTTTTTATCACCCTGTCTCTGAACCGTCCATCCTAATTTTTCCATCAGGCATTAGTACATGCTCTGAGCTACCTACATATAAAATTGGGGGGGGGGGGGAATTGAAGGAGGGCATTGCATGAAATTTGCTCTTCAAGTTAGTAATTTATTTTCCTAAAAAAATACATAAAACTATACATAAAAATACATGTTTATTGATGCATTCATCTGAAACGTTACTTAAATGAAAGCTTATGCTATTCTGAAAAAAAAGAAATCAAACTTGAAGTTTCTACGGCAAACCCGAGGGAAGATACGATTGTTTATAACTTAATGCGTGTCATTCACAGTGGAGCCACATGTGGCGTACATGGAGATCTTAAAAAGCGCGTAACTTCTGAACCCCTTGATCAATTTTTAAAAAGTTGCAATTTTTGTAATCAGCATCAAAAGTACTATAAGCATACCGAATTTCATCAAAATCGGGGTTGGTGGGTGACATCTTCATAAAATTCTGGATGATTTGACATGGAATGACCAAGAACTAATATATTTTTACTAAAGGGATGCGTCTACCAACCTCAAGCAAACACACTCTGATTCATGTTTTCCAAATGTATTAATGTCTCATTTTCTTATTGTGCCTCACTTTTCTGTAAGTTCCGATTAATCGCGAAATGTTACACAGTGTAAGAGACTAGATTGATTAATTTGGTTTATTTTACTTCGCTTTTCTGACACTTTTGGCTAATCGCGAAGATGGGGATGAGTGATGTGAAGAAATTGATGACGGGACACACCCATGCGCAGGCTGGGATTCGAACCCGGGGCCCTGGCGAAGTAGCGCCCTGTGCTAATAACCGCTCTGCCACGGACATCGTGATAGTAGCAGTAACGTCACGTCTGTACCTCATCGAGATGTATTGGTTATTTTTAGCATTTTTTATTGTTAATTGTCGTGTCTATTTATGTCTTTGTAGATTATATCCCAGTACTTCGTGGAAAGCACACTCAAATTCTAGCATACGCTCGATTAATGGGCGTTTTATTATCGAATTTCAAGCTTTCTTTACAGGGAAATAACTGAGTGTGGAGTTTAAGTCCATTTTGTGCCCAGTATTGCTAATCGGAACTGGACCTACAGTTTAAAGTGGAATCCGAACCACTATGCGCAAGTAATGACTCGAGAGAACTTGTCGAATGAGAGATGGAAATTGAGTTCCTGGAGATGTAGCAGTCGTTTTCAGTAGCGCGCACTGCTTTGCTCCGCCCGCTCTCTTTCTCCCCTTATCTGGCATTATGCGTGCCCTTGACAGTATGTACACCGGCAATAAAATGGATAATAAACCTTTTCTTCGAGCAAGGCCTCATCTCCAGGATGCTATCAACTCGCGGCAAGCCACGGCACCTAGCGACCTGTTGAGTGAGATGAGTCAAGGCAAAATGGATAATAAACCTTTTCCTGCTCCCACAAAAATAGGCAATAATTAGGCTGGAGAGTTCAATGAACAAATCGATCTCTAAATGTGCACTGGTAATGATCAGGCTGGAAGGTTCATACGAACTAACCGATCACTGATTCTAATCCGAGATCCGGCAATAAAGTGGGACACCTAGATCCTGAAATATTCCCTTCCCTGCATGGCGTTGTGTGTGTTGCCTAACCCTACGGCGATGAGTGGATTTTAATAGCGAATTTTCAATAAGTTATTTCACCGCAGTACACTTAGGCAACACACATAACGCCATGCAGAAAATGAGAGTGTTTTAGGATCAAGGTGTACCATTATCTGTTCATACTTTGTGTACCCTTGACCCTCTGTACCCTCTAGAGAAAGTGAAATATCTTGCATGGTTTATGAAGATTTGTTTATGAACATTTTTAGTTGATTTTAGCTCTCGGAAATGTGTTATTGTGAAGTAAAGTACGTCTGTTGCCTTAGGAAGTTACTTTACGGTGAAGCAGAACAGCCCGAAAGCTTCACGCAAGTGAATATAGCACCCAAAACGACTTTCCACAACAACAGCTATAATTTTACGTAGTTAGGTTAGGATTGTTAGCTTTGGTACTGATACTTATTTTCAGCGTGTTCTTTCGCTATTTTAGTGTACGTACATACAAACAGTTTTTTAGTAACAAGAAGCGTCGAAAGTACTGCGAAATTGCATGTTTTAACTTACGTGTGCCATTCTTTGGGATCAAATATCTCCGTTATTTGTGCTATCCTAACGCTGGATCCACTTTATCATTACGTAAAACATTGAAATCCGTGGATTTTAAATCGACGTAATTTTCGAGGGGGTACAGTGGGTATACGGCCCCTTACTTTAATCTACCTGCTGTTCTGTGCCGTCAAAACATGATCGTCTTGTCATCTATTTCGTTTTATCATTCACGATCATCGTTGCCATTAGCAACAGTGGAACAAAAGCAACGAAAAATAAAGTAAAGGCAATTAAAAGATGAAGAACACAGGAGGAAGTTATATTTTGGAAAATGTCCGACTCGAAAGTCACAAAGGAAGACTACCATTGAATGCTGTTGCTTCAATCTACCTTGTCGAACAACTTACCTTACTTTCTCAAACATTTATCCTGAGAGAGGACAACAACTTAGCAAGATTTAGAGGAAAGTGAAAGGGTTAGTGAACTTTAGCGACAACTTAAGTGTCCATATGTCTCAATTTTCCTCTGGTGTCAAGCATAGACCGTCGCAGGCCATGTATCTTACCGGGCAATATCGCTCTTGCAATGTCCCTAACCTAGATGCGTTACTAAATCTTCCACGTCAAAGGGTTTCCACTTCATTTTACGTCGCCCAGATTAATCGCGGCGATGAAATGAACGCAAACCTCCATGGCGGACTGATTAGCACAGGGACGCCAGGATTCTCGGGTTCGTATCCCGGCCTATGCATGGGTGTTATCATCACTCATCCTCATGGTCACGATTAGCCAAAAGTGGCAGAACGTGACGTAAAATAACCTAATTCAATAAATCAACGAAATGAAAGATATACTCTGTCCCAGCTAACTATAGAGCAGGCAAACGAAATCAAGTCTCTGCGCAAGTAGTGACGCCAGACGGGTCCACCAATGAACACGTGAGAGGAACGGAACTGCGTGGAGTGGGGGAAAGCAACTGCCTTCCCAGCAGCATGTACTGCTTCGCTCTGGCCAATAGATTTCCCTCGCTTCTCTGACGCTATGCGCTGCCTTGCTCCACAGTTATCTGGGACAGGGTATAGATAAGGCTCCCATTTCCAGAGCGTTAAATAGAGATTTAAAAAAATAGAAAACCTATTAAAAAGGGTATAAAAAGCGTAAAATAGGGATTTAAAAAATAGAAAACGTATTAAAGATGGTATAAAGAGCGCAAAATAGGGATTTTAAAAAATAGAAAACCTATTAAAGATGGTATAAATAGCGTAAAATAGGGATTTAAAAAAATAGAAAACCTATTAAAGATGGTATAAAGAGCGTAAAATAGGGATTTAAAAAATAGAAAACCTATTAAAGATGGTATAAAGAGCGTAAAATAGGGATTTTCAAAATAGAAAACCTATTAAAGGTGGTATAAAGAGCGTAAAATAGGGATTTAAAAAATAGAAAACCTATTAAAGATGGTATAAAGATTATATTAAGACAGATCAATTATGATGGTAGTGAAATTGGAACAAATGAGAAATGATCCCATCATTACTGTACTTCCCTATTGTATTCTATTTCGTGCCATCTCTCGTCTCCTTTGTCCTTTCTCTTGCATTCTCCTTTTCTCTCCTTGTCTCTTTTCTCCTTGTATATCTTCTCTTCTCCTCTTTTATGTGGAATCTGCTGCTATAAGCGATTCACTAAGTTTGAAATTAATACTGCATCAGGCTATACTCTACAATTGAAATTTACTTCTAAAAGCAAATTGAAGAAATAATTGAGGTAAAAGTAATGTGCTCCCCTGTGCTTTGCACCACGCCATGAATGCGTACAGGGGGTGTGGAGTTAGGCCGAAGATGGGAGTGATGTGATCAGCAACACACTCCTGGTCGCCTTTACCTCCCAGTGTGTCTTCCAGGTACCCACTTTATGGTGGGCGCCGGAGCCGCTTGAACAGGTGGGAAAAATCCCGGTGTTTCCCCGCCGGGGATCGAAACCAGGCCTCTCGGTTAGTAGTCAGACGCCCTAACGACTGAGCTACCGCGGCTACAAAAAATGATAATAAATATAAAATAATTGAAAAATTATTTTATATTAAAAATTGAAGAATTTTCAATAAACTAAAATTCAAAATTAGTTCAATATTTTTTCCCTCTCACGCTTGAACTAATATAAACTAGAAATAATTTCATGATTCATATTTGTGGTGATTCCTATAACAAAAAAGAGGATTTGTTAAGGGGATGAAATAAGGACAGGGTTTAAAGAGAGAGTACTACACCGTCATAATCGGGACGTCTGGTAGCAATAACGACGGTACTTTACGAAGCATTTTTTGTCTCTTGGTTTAATCGCCAGGGAGTGGATCAAGTAATGAAATGGGGGCTGAGGCAAACACAATGTTACTTTCATGCTTTAACCAGGGTTTGAACGCGGAATCCCTGGCTTCCTATCGTCCCGGAGTGTTCAGGGCCGTAGATTCCATACAATTGCCAATCTCCGTGGCGGAATGGCTAACACAGTACGCTACCAAGGTACGGGTGCGGCTTGGACATGGGTGTTATTTGCGAATGTCCCTTCATCAATTTCATCATATCATCACTCATCCTCATCTTCGCGATTAGCCAAAATGTGGCAGAAGTAAAATAAACCAATCAAAAGATTCTATACAAAGAAATAGATCACGCCTCACTGTTCCATCAATACATTACAATGCATCCACCTGATTCGATGCATTTGGTTCTTATTTCTAGAGATGAATCACACATCCCTAGGTAACCGATAGGCCTAGCTTGTGTTCCAGTGCGCGCGATATCTAGCAAAGTAAACGGAGCATTGATTTCTGTTGGAGTAGGGGGTGGGATGACTGGGGGGGCTGTGACGTCATTGGGAACGTGTCACGATGTTTCAATCGACATAATGGCGTGAACGTGAATCTGGAGGAGGTTGAGAATTACAGGCGGCCCTTTGACTGCAGAGATGGTTTCCATGGCAACCACTGCAATGTTAACCTACTTTGGGCGTCTCGGTTTTCGTATGTGCGAGGTTCCCGGCCAGGCCGCTCTCTGCACATCGGCCAGAGAGTTCAAGGATGCATGTTCAGCGGCGTGCTTGCGTTTTTACTTCTGGGGGGAGGACGAAATTAGCGTTGTTTTCCGCCTGTCTTCTTTACAAGTATCTCGCAATTCTAACTTAGGCAGACCTCCGTGGAAGAGTGGTTATCACAGCGCCTCACTTGCAATGGGTTCCGGTATAGGCGTAACTTGGCGGGGGAAAAGGGGGAGAACTTGCCCCTATTTTAATTAATTTGTCTTATTGAAATGTTAAAGTTTATTTTTTGTAATACTCAGTTTGTATATCACGTAATTTGAGGTATTCCAGGTTCCCCTAATTTTTGGGATTGTTAAAATGTACAAGTTAAGGACACTTTCGTTAAACTTCTGTTACGTGAGGAGCAAAGAATTAAGTAATAATATTTGTAATATCGCAAATGTAATAGTTATCTAACAAATTATCCTGGACGTTATTTTTATGGGATGAAAACTTTTCCACCCCGCCCCCCCCCCTCCAAAGTTAAGCTCAAAGTTTGATCTTTGCCCCCAAAGTTAATTCCCAAGTTCCGGTTCCGGCTTTGAATCCCGGCCTGGATATGGATGTTATTTGTGAGTGCCCTTTAATCAATTTCATAACATCACTCATCCTCATCTTCGCGATTAGCCAAAAGTGACAGAAAAGCGAAGTAACAATCGAACTTTGATACAGTGATCGTGAAGTAACAATCGAACTTAGGTACAGTGATCGTGAAGTTACAATCGTACTTAGGTACAATGATCGTGAAGTAACAATCGAACTTTGATACAGTGATCGTGAAGTAACAATCGAACTT
This sequence comes from Lepisma saccharinum, assembly GCF_977018435.1. Lineage (NCBI taxonomy): Eukaryota > Metazoa > Arthropoda > Insecta > Zygentoma > Lepismatidae > Lepisma > Lepisma saccharinum. The sequence continues at coordinate 36,057,990 of NC_139251.1, read as the reverse complement.
AGGTACAATGATCGCGAAGTAACAATCGAACTTAGGTACAGTGATCGTGATGTAACAATCGAACTTAGGTACAGTAATATTGAAGTAACAATCGAACCTAGGTACAGTGGTCGTCAAGTAAAAATAGAACTTAGGTACATTGATCGTGAAGTAACAATCGAACTTAGGTACAGTCATCGTGAAGTAACAATCGAACTTAGGTACAGTCATCGTGAAGTAACAATCGAACTTAGGTACAGTCATCGTGAAGTAACAATCGAACTTAGGTACAATGATCGTGAAGTAACAATCGAACTTAGGTACAATGATCGTGAAGTAACAATCAAACTTAGGTACAATGATCGTGAAGTAACAATCGAACTTAGGTACAATGATCGTGAAGTAACAATCGAACTTAGGTACAATGATCGTGAAGTAACAAACGAACTTAGGTACAATGATCGTGAAATAACAAACGAACCTAGGTACATTGATCGTGTCGTAAACAGGAACAAAAATTGGAGGTGTTTAACGTGGTTGGATCTACCATATAGGAATGCTATTGAGATGAGACGAGACATGATTCGTTTAGAGTCGTAAAATTTGTCGCGTTCTCGTATCGCATTCGAACAAACCTCTGTTTCGTCTTTTGTATTGAAATATAAGGTACCTGAACCCAATATGGCCTACCTAAGGTTTGCGAATGTTTCTCATTGTGTACAAGATAAAACTAGTGGCAAGACTCAAAAGAGGGAACACTTCTGGACGTTTACTGAAAATTGGAGTCAGTTCAAAATAATAAAATGGGTGTAGTGAAGATTTTATTAAAAAGTTACGTTTAGGCCATATTGGGTATATATGTATCCAATATGCCCTAGTCATATATTTTTTATTTCAAAATATGCAACAGAAATTGTAAATAAAGTACACGTATGTTGTCTTTAGTGGTATATAAGTATATTGATACACTTACATCTTATTTACATAATGACATGAGATTTGCACAAAGAAATAGCATTGTTTACGAACCAATAAACAAGGGAATGACATGTTAAAATTTGTTACCAGAAGGCCATGGATTACACATCACAGTCTGGACAAATGAAAGGTCCTTTATCATCCTTAGTGAGTCCCACATACTCTACGTGAACATAAGTGTAACAAATGTCACATTTGCACATGCTTTTACAATATATTCCTATATAGGCCATATTGAGTACACCTTACATAGTGTTATTTTTTTCCATCGCTATAAACAGGATTTTAGATTAAAGTCTAAATTAGTATGTTGTTGTAAAGTTCAAATTATGAGCTACCATAATATGTACTTGAGATATAAACCTCTATCACTTGGAGGATGTAGTAAGTAATAACTTGACTATGCAGTGTTAGATTACGTTGAACATAATCACGAGGTCCAGCTATTTAGGTTCATTGTCTTCAAGTTACTTAACTATACGTCCAGCCAGCAGGTTCCATCACGTCATTCGGACAGTACAAATGACATACTAATGTCATTTGTTGAATTAGCCTTGTAACTACTTGGGAACAGCAAATAGGCCTTATTGGGATCACGTACCTTATTCGATGAATAATTTTGATTATTTGATTGTTACTTCGCTTTTCTGCCACCTTTGGCTAATTGCCAAAGGATGAGGATGAGTGGTGATACGTTTGATGAAAGGCAGTCACAAATCTATTGGACGCCTCGTTCCGACGCTACGAAACCTCGAAAAAAAAGAATAATTCTTCATGTATGCAACCGCGAATTACAGGCTTACAATTGTCACTAGTTTTGAATGCCAAGTCCTCCCCCGTGGTCGTGCGGTCTAAGGCACTGTGCTTTGTACTCAGACTGCGGGATGGAATGGGTTCGAGTCCGCCTGGGTACAGTCTCTTGGTTCTCGGCCTGTGTATAGGACCGGTGGCAACCCACCATCGTGAGGAAATTGGGAAGCTACGAGTGAGTAGCGTAACCCGGTCTCCGAAATATCCTATAACGGCTGGGGGTTCGACGTGCTGACCCCACGTCACCCCATTACTGGTTGCAGATCTCCACACCTCTGGGATTCTGGGAGGGAGACTTGCAGTCGGGAGACAAGCCAAGGCCCTTCTAGGGCTGTCGAACCACGGGTTGTTACGTTATTATTTGCATAGTAAAGTTAATTCTGTGACATGAGTTAAAGTTTACAAATATGTGAGTAATTAACGTGAGATAAAGTTTTCAAATATCTTGCCAAATCTATTAATAGAATTAGATTGATTGATTGATTTAGTTTATTTTACTTCGCGTTTTGTGCCTCTTGAACAATTTACGAAGATGGGGATGAGTGATGAAATGATGAAATGATGAAATTGATGAATGGACATTCACAAACAACCAAGACCGAGCGGGCTTCGAACCCGGGACCCTTCGCGTCGTAGCGCGATGTGCTAACCACTCGGCCACAGGATCCGGCTGATAGAATTAGAACAAGATTATTGGGAAATACGAGGGTCACTATTTATATTTTGAGCCTAACAATGAAAAAACAGGAATTTGGCTATGAAAACTGATTTATTGTTTTTCGAAGTATTCTCTTTTATGGTCAATACACTTTTGCATTCGTTCGAACCATTTGTCAAAGCAGTTTTTCCAACCTTTTTGAGACACCTCCATAATATGGTTTTTGAACGCATCAACGGCGTCTTCCGCCGACGAAAATCCTTGTCCACGCAATTTATTCTTGACATTCGGGAACAAGAAGAAGTCATTGGGTGCCAAATCAGGACTGTGCGGCGGATGACCAATCAATTCGATTTTTTGACTGTTCATAAAGTCGGTTGTTAGACGAGATGTGTGTCAGCTAGCATTGTCTTCATGAAGAATGATCCGACGGCGTTTGTTTGTTTTCCGTATTTGACCGAAGACCTCTGGCAAACAAATTGTTGTGTACCATTCAGAGTTGACCGTTCTACGTTCCTCTAAAGGCACAGTTGCCGCAGGCGACCATTTGTTTCGATGTGCTTCGAGCGCGAACAACTTTTGTTGGATTGGGTTCATCTTGAAACACCCATACAGTCGACTGCTGTTTACGTTCCTGCTCATATGCATATATCCATGATTCGTCACCTGTTACAATCTTATATACGTCTTTTGAAGCACCACGATTGTATTTATTGAGCATTTGTTTGCACCAATTGAGGCGAGCGTCTTTTTGAGATTTTGTCAAATTGTGTGGGATCCAACGAGAACATACCTTTCTCACAGCTAAATGATCATGTAATATTTTATATATGCTGGTGGAACTAATGCCTATGGTTGCCTCAATCTCACAGTATGTCACATGACGATCTTGCAGTATTAGGTTTTGCAGAGCATCAATGTTTTCTTGAACAACAACTGATTTTGGACGACCTTCGCGAATCTCGTCGGTGAGCGAATGGCGGCCACGATTAAATTCGTTATACCAGCGTTTCACAGTGGCAAAGGATGGGGCTTCATCGCCAAATGTGGAAGTAAGTTGATCGATGCACTCTTGTCTTGATAATCCACGTCAAAAATCGTAAAAAATCATCGCACGAAAATGTTCACGAGTTAATTCCATTTTATTGTTGTCGCGCAATCTCCAAGGCAACATAAACAACACAAATGAAGCTATTGACAAAACATTTGAAGTACGTTATGGTCAATAATGCCAGACGATTCCGTGCAAACGTCAAATCGCGCCTAACTTCAATCAGTGTTGCCAAGGCTCAAAATATAAATAGTGACCCTCGTATATATCGGTCTCGTCTTGATCTTACAGAATACTGGAAAGCCTTGGTTCAACCTCACGCCGTAAAGGGGGCTGTTTTTTAATTAGTTTAAAAACACGCCTTTACATTTCGAAGCACATAATCAATTTCGAGCGTGCAGTAAAATCATACTACATATATTTATTACAGTTTCTGGTTATTTAGGACGTAGAGTGACCCAGAAGACCTCCGCAAACAAACCTACATCTCGCATTTAATTAGGCGTAGGTCAAATTAGCCGTTATGGAACAATTAGTCGGAATGAGGAAATTTCACATGAAAACCGAAACAATAATTACGCGTCTGTTTCCGCACGGAATCTGCCTAGGCTTTTGTTTTTCCCAGAACCAAAAATCCATCAGCAATATTAGAATCCGAGATGTGTTATTATGTTCTGGTGGCCGATGTTACATCGTAAATATTCATGGTCGTTGTTTGGAGCAGTGTCTAGGTATACTCAATGCATTCGTGCATGCTGTTGCCGGCCCCTGTGGCGGAGTGGTTAGCACATCGCGCTACGACGCCAGGGGTCCCGGTTTCGAATCCCGGCCTGGGCATGAATGTTTGTGAGTGTCCATTCATCATGTCATCACTCATCCCCATCTTCGTAAATTAGCCAAAAGTGGCGCAAAATGCAAAGTAAAATAAAGCAAAGCAATCAATCTATCAACCTCTTTGTGCGATGCGCCTCCGGTAAACAAACTATCTTGCATGAATGTAAAATGTTTACTTTAAACTGTAGGTCCAGTCCCGATTAGCCTTACCTGTGCATAAAGTGAACTTAAAACACACCAAATCAATCAATCAACAATGTCAGAGAAGGGGAGGAAACAAGCTGGCGAATCATAGCAGTGCGCGCTGCTGCAAACGACTGGTAGCTGCAGCTGCGTTTTCTCCTCTATACACCCACTTCCCCGCTCAGGCGTTCATTTGTTCAGAGGACTTGTTTTCGTTTGCTTGCTCCAGAGAACAGGTACGGTGTACTTTCTCTGTGTGAAGGAGATGTGCTACTAGATATACCTAGCCCCTGCTCATTGATTTGATTGATTGATTGATCGATTGATTTGCTTTGTTTGTTCGTGTTTCTACCAGTTTTGACTAATAGCAAAGATGGCGAAGTGATAAGATGAAATTAATGGAAGGACAAATAAAAAAAACACATGGACAGGACACAAGTACCACAGAGGATTATACTGGCTGAGATTTCAGACGCCAGTGCAGTCCAGATTGTACTATACTCTGTTTTGGGGATCTTTTGAGCAAGCCCGCTCATTACGGTAGATAAGGGAAGAAAGCAAGTGGGTGGAACAAATCATCCAAGAGCTGTAGCTACTTCAGCGATTTTGATTGTTTTAAGAGTATCAAAAGTCTTGAGAGTTTGTAACTCATGGATGTATAACTTGAACTTGTCCTTTGTCTCTAGAGAAAGTGGAAAGGTTCCTTATGCCTACTGTGCAGGTGAATCGCGAGAAATCTTCCAGAGGTTCTTCCAGCGCCTCTCTTAGGATTTGCCGGTGCAACGAGCCCCCCCATGATAAATTCAACACTTGGGTGTCACGTGATGCAACCATTCAATCATTGAACGTCGGCCGTCTCACGGAAGGACAACCGTTTTCAGTGCACGTGTACTTGCCTCTTTGGTCTCCGCGTTCGGCATCCTGCAGTTATCGATCTGCAGGAATCAGAGGAATCCTCTAGCGTGCGAGGAGAGATGCTTCTACAGAGAGATCCTCCTAGCATCGTTCCCAATCCCAGAACCTATGTGATGGCGAGATTGACATGCTGGAAAGAGAAGGAATCGTTTGTTCTCGTAAAGTTTGTCGGTTCTCAATTACCAAGGCGAAGGAAACAAGAGTTCCGAGCAAGCTGTTGACCTAATGAAACTACTTAGACAAATTACATTTTACTTTCAAAGTCAGCAAATCGTGAAAAATTGGCGCCCAACATGGGGCACTACGAATTATTTTGTGGGATTTTTCCACGACAATGACGGGATTTTGGATCTCCGGCCAGTCTTACGAACCAAATATAACCAGTATTGTTTGTTTTGGTACCAAACTAAAAAAAGTAGTTGTATTTGCAATTATAGTGCTTTATGCAGTTATGGAGTTTACAAGTTTAAGGCCCAAACGGTGCGTGAATATTCCATTATGTCTTCTTTCACCACTTACATGTAAATTTCATCCGCTTTCGTGGCCATCAATGTAACGAGATATATTTGCATTTCCATTTGTATTTTTATTGGCTTTCTTCCTATTTCACTTAAACACGTATTATGAGTCTGTTTTGGTGAAGAAAAACGCAATAAAACACCCATATTTAACAAGGGTCCAAACTTAAACCCATCTTAGTCATACGGAGGTAGAAAATAGACAAAATTCTTCTACGTTAATTAAACTATTACTCCCTTATCAGCCATTTCTGTATAACTCCAAACATGGGAGTATATGGAGAAGTCACCTCTCAACAAATGACATTCTCAATTACGGACGCAGACACTAAAATTATACTATAGTACCTACTACACTACTCAATACACCTTTTTTTAAAATGACATCCTTAGACTGAATTTGTCATGCTGAATCCTTGCAAAAAAGTAGGTAAATACGAGAATGCTTTGTAAAATTGAAGGTATAGCTTCCTAAGTCTATTTTTCCGGAAGTGAGTACTTCTTTATTGCGGACATTTCCATGTTCCCCATTGGTGTCGTTTAAGGAGTAATTCTACTGTATATTGACTATGCCTGGTTCACACACTGTGTATTGCTTGTTCGTAACGTTTTATGCAATTACAGATTTTCTCCTAATAATTATGATAGGAAAAAAGTCTATACAACCTTTGTTATGCTCAGTTATTTAGATTAGATTTAGACGGTACGACTCTGGAACATGGGCGGTTTTTACCATGGTTGATAAAGGCCCAGAAACACATAAATTCAAACCTTTTTTCTTGCACAATTTAAATCCGGTCCAAGTTGCGTATTGTTTCATTGTTAAAGGTTCCTGGACCGTATGTAAATTCATCCAGAAAAAAATTTCCTGGACCGAATTGAAGTACATTAAACATAAGAAAGTTCTTTACGGACTATACCCATTTACGCTTTCTGATTTTCTCTCCTGGACCGAAATTGAATTTATTTAAAATTCCTGGACCTTTAACAACCCTGTATTTTACTCTATTATCCATATTGTCAATTTTCGTTTCAGAGTTTCACCCTCTTCCTCTGCTATCTTCCATTCCACACTTCTTGATTTTGATTTAGCAGAAATTGCACATTTCTGCTTCCTCTTCCTTCTTCCAGACGACATTTTGCCACAGTAATAAATGAGACTAAAATAATGGTAGATTGCGACGAATCAATATTGAATTTGTACCATCTGTGTTTATCCACTTATTTGTATAATTGTATAGATATGGATTAATACAAATAAGGATACCTAAAATAAACAAAGATGAATTGCGAGAAGAAATGCAAGTCTAGTTGCAAAATGTCTTGCATAATTAGTCGCAACTAAGCGTCTAATGTACCCCCACCATAGTATTTCTCCGAATAGTGGGAACGTTTTTAGCTGCCTCATTGGTGGGGCGTTTTTGATATGTTGGAGGCGTGTATCTGCAATAGAACAAAAAGCTGTATGTGGAAAGATGGAAAACATATAAGCATCAGAATCCTACCTTTATTATTTTACTGGGTGTTCCTACTTTTACAGTCTTTATGAATAGTTACAAGAATAAAAATGTGAAATTCATGTATGGTAAGAAGTATACTTAAAAAACTTTAATTTTCAGTTATTGAAAAAGTAAACAACAACAATAAGTTTGTAACAAAACTGCCAAGCACAATTTTGGAGGTTTTTTTTGTAAATCCTCAGAGTTTCTAGTGACGAAAATGTGCCTGCATAGCCTGACACAGTTTCTTTATGTCTCGTTGTGCACTTGAAACTTTCAAGCGGAAATTCGGCTCCAAATTTAGTCCATTATAGATTTCGAACGAGTATTTTATTTCAAAACATATGAAACAAAGGTAAGAGTGTTGGTGACAAAATCAACCTTATGTTTATGTTCAGTGTTAAAGCTATGAAGTCTGAAACAATGAAGTTTACTCTACACACCTGCATCAAAAATGTTGTCGTGTGGGTTCATGTACTCCTGGGGATACGCTTAGCACAGTTTGAAAACCACTGCGTTACACAATTATGTGTAGTAGCTACAGCTCTTGGATGTTGTGTTAGAAATCTGATCGTCATCATCCTTTGCCGTCTCCTGCCTCTGGCTGTGTCGGCATAGAAGTCAAGCCTCTCCATTTTTCCTTGTCTTCCACCACTCCTCTCTTTCCACGGTGTTCCAATTTTGTCCTCTTCTCCTAACACTCTCCGCTATCTGCTCTTTCCACCGACATCTTGGTCTCCCCCTTGGCCTTATTCCAACTCCTTGTGCATTGTAAGCTCTTACTGTCAGTCATTCTGCATTCATCCTCTTCATGTGTCCGAACCACATCATCTGTGCTTGATCTATCCTGTCTTGAAGCTTCACCACCCACTGTCTGTCGGATCTTCTCATTCCTTATTCTATCTCTTCTAGTCTTCCCCAGTATACTCCTTAAAAATTTCATCTCCACTGCCTGCATCTTTCTTTTGTCTCATTGTCCAAGTCTCTGCTCCGTACGTAATTGTTGGCACATAGTATATGTTACGGTATATATTACCTTCTCGGAAACAAAGAAATTAAAAAACCTAAGAAGGTGTTCATCCCTGTTCCTTTTTAATCTTCAAACGCTTTGATATAGTCCACCACCAATTTGTCCTCTTCTGTTTACCTCCTCATCTATTCTTCCACTTCTCTCAGTTATGCTTCCTAGATATTTGAAGCTCTCCACTACCCTCAACACTTCCGTGTCCATCTTTATTCTTGGTTCATTTCTGGCTCTGTTTCTTGTTGTTATTAGCACCTTGCTCTTTTCTGCACTGAATTTTATTCCTGCTGACGCATAGTGCAAAAATATATATTCTTAAATTATCTGTACAAGAAACAATATGATAGCACTAGGGATGGCCACAATATCCGGCAAGGAATAATCCTGATATCCGAGTACTTAGATAATCTCTGTATGAAGATCGCTACCTACTTTTTCAAGTTCTGGTAAGAATGGTGTCTGAAATTAAGGAAACTAATTACCAAATAAAGGATCGGGACACCAAACTGAGAATGTTATATTCTAGACGGTATCTCATTTACGTTGCTTTTTACGGTAGAAAACTTTGTGCCTTTATACTGAACTTACAAATGCAGTGGCGAAAATCTCGTAAAGCGGATGAACGGACAGATTGGATGAAGGTTTTGTACAGAATCCGTACAATAGAAATACGTTTCGGATATCTGGATAATTCTGATATCCTGATAATTCGGATAATCCCTATATCCGAATATTTCAAATACGGATATTTTTTTATCTGGATTTGACCACATACCTGCGAGAAGATCATCTGGATGCTTGGGATGTTGAAGGGAAATAACATAGTGAAAGGACAACCGAAAACGCAATTTGTTGGTTAGAAACCTTTTATCTTCTGAAACTGCTTTTCCCGAAATTAGCGTAGTATATCCATTACAGGTCTAATGCCATTCATGTATTCACTTTTTTTTCGGGTCAAATTTTCGCAACACAGAAGCATTTCCATGCGGTTGACGTAGCCTCGGTGTAAAGTGAGCTTTTATCACGGTCGCTGTTTTCCAGTGGCAAGACCTTTAGAGTTTGTGCGTGCGTCTGGTGTGTGTGTTTGTTGCAAAGGTCATTTGAGTGGACTCCTCCACAGAGGAGAACCAAATTGATCAATAGCATTCTCGGTGAGGCCTGTGCTAAGTGCGTGCACGCGTTGGACCATAATTCCACACAGAGGGAAGAGAAAACGCTGAATCGAACAAGAGACATGTTTGAAGAGGAGAGTAGGCGGATGTGAACGTAATGCAGTTTTTTAAACGTGTTTATTTTAATAGGAGACAAAGTTGTCTCGTGCAATAGAAGCTAACGAAGATAGGTTTTAGTGCATGGAAGCGTACATGTACAGTAGGATCCATCCATAAGTAGACAAGCAAATTGTCCATCACCACATTTACTCTCTTTATTTTATGCAACGAGAGTTTCAAGGACTGACACAAAACAGGGCCGTAGCTAGAATTGATCTTCAGGGGGGGCTCACGGGTTATCAGGCGGGGCTTTGTAAACCAAGTCCATTTCATAAAAAAAAAATAACAGTATTAAATTAAGGCAAATTTTGTGTGTCTATGGGGGGTCATTAAGGTATATAAAATTTATAAATATCATACAAATACTGCATTTTTCTACATATTTTAAAACATCTCTTAAAGTGTTAATTGACTGATACTGAAAATATTCCTTACACACCCCATACTATTTGAGATGATACAGATATGTATATCACACACAAAAAACGCACAATATTTAATCACAGTGCCTACAGTATATTCCACCCCCTTCCGAATCAATTAAACTCCCCTTCCTTCCCAAAACTTGGGAGCTTTTGACCTTTGACGCAGATGCGGAGGGAACTTGCATGATGACATCAAAGTCACAGATTTCTGTCTAAACGGGAGATCGCAACAGGGACAGTGAAGGTACAGATAAAGAGGCTCCCCTATGAAAGAACTTTCTGAAGTCTAGAGAATATTATAAACACTTCCAGATACTACTGCTCATAAACAAAATGAGCCAATGTAATAGATGCTGTTCATATTCTGTGGAATATCCTTAAAGTTGTGAGCTGTCTACATTTCCACTCTTCACTGCAAACAAATTATGCAAAATAGTTTACCTAATGTCAAAGGGGGCTGATGCCTGGCTACGAGCCTGACACAGAACACAAAACAATCTGCTTACAACCTCTGAACCACGTAAAAATACAGTCCTTAAAATACGTAGGATGAAGATTAAAAAAAAAAAAACGTAAATAGTCATGGACAATTTACTGAGCAATACTTATGGATCCCACTGTAGATACATTCAAGTAACCTCGCATGTTTTATGGGCAAGGTCTGTAAATATTGGATTTGCTTCTCCATTTCATTTGCCTTTCACATTACGCAACAAGGGTTTGAATATATTTTAATAGGTTGTGGTGGATATTCGTGGAAGGCACTGGCGTACGCAGGGTGGGGAGCCGAAGGAGCTACAGCCCCTCCAGATATTTTGAAAGAATCAAAATGTTCAAATGGAAAAAATCAAAAATCGAGAAAAGACGAAGTGGTAAATGCACACCCATCTTAAAATGACTCTGATTATCATTTTTGTCTTTGAACAACTTTTGAAGGTAAAATGCTAGATACGAAATATTTTATAGTGTTTCCGAGTGATACCAACCCCCTAGAACACAGCAGTGTAATAACAACTTTTGAAATCACAACCTGTTTCTGAAAAAATTCTGCGTACGTCAGTGGTGGTAGAAGGGCTTTATGTCCACTTTATGCTCTGATGAGCTTTGCTTTTAAGCCCATCTTACACAGAGAAAAGAAAATGCATCAAATCTATTTGATGAAACAGAAACGCATCGATTAATGCATTAAAGGAGTGGTTCCCACCGCGAAATGTTCCAATATGTTCACTGAAATGATATGATTGTTCCAAATATGTGCTTATTTAGTAGTCCCGAGAAAATCTTGAAACACTAAGGAAGCCGTAAAACAAAAAAGTTTGGGAACCCCTGCACTGTTTTTGTCCTTTCCCAAGAATGAGGTTTTCAGTTTGATGAATTTGTGTTTTCATTCATTGTTTTCTGCCCATTCTTTCCTTGCAAACCTTCGCTTTGTAGCAGCGTAGGACCAATTTATTTTGATGTCGTCAGTCATTTGGAATCTTCTTCTCACCCGGATCTTTCCATCGACCATTCCTTCAATAGCATCCCTTAGGATACAGTTTCTTCTCATCCAGTTGCCCAACCAATTTCCTTTTCTCTTCTGATTATCTCCAGCATTGATCTCTTTCCCCCAACTCTTTCTAGCACTGTTTAATTTCTCAGTTTTTCTGTCCATTTCACCCGTTCCGTTCGTCTCCAAAGCCGCATTTCCAGAGCTTCCAGTCTCCTTTTCTGACTTGTTCTCAGCATCCATGTTTCCGTACCATATAAAGCTACACTCCATACAAAGCATTTCTTACTTTCATTTCTTAACTCATCAAACTCCTATGCAAATCTCACTGCGCAGACGTTCGTTTGCAATCTGTCGAAATTTAACGAAACACTGTGTAAAACTGGTAAAGCAGAGCTGGCAACCCTGTTTCCTTACGGCACATAAACTGAAGGTTCCACTTTCCATCACCGGAACTTTTAATACCGGCCCACGTGATTAACCTTCTCGTCATCGATACTGCAATGTTCTTCTCTCATTTTGATCACATTTCCTGTCTTTGTCGTTCATTTTTCGTCAACAATGTCACATTTCCTGTAATTGTTGCACCCATTTCAATCCGATTCGATGTGAACCGTGAACATCATGTCTGATTTCTCTTTATCGAGAAGCTGGTGGGTGATTGGAGGTCACATCACTGGAACTGGTGATTCCAGGTAAAAAAAACGTTGCACGTTTGTGAAGTAACGTGTCCGTGGTATTCACAGAACCTTAACACCCTTATATTGGAATTCCTGAGTGTGGAATGTGTCCGTCAGAATTCGGAGAACGGTCCAAAGGCGAAGAGCTTTTTCACACGCTAGTTGATCAATAATCGTGTTCATATTTTTGTCACTGCTTCGCATCAATGAAACCTCGTGCTTTAACTGCAGATCACCGGTGCTTGTATCCACATTCCTATCTGAGACTGCTTGAGCCGTTGACTTATACCCCATGCTTCATGTTCATTGATTTATGTGCTCTTCCTGTTGCGGACTACATTGTTCTTTCTCCTGTATTTCTTTCTGCCTCACAGTCTCAAACTACTGTGTAATTTTATAGGTCATTGAGTTCTTCGAACCACATTCTTTATTCGTAATGATTAACAACTATGGATATGTACAAGTACATAAAGAAGAGTGTCTTTGCATGCAATCATCTAGGTAGAGTAACAAGGTAACTCTTCTACAATAGAAAGTTTGAGTGTGCAGCCATGGGCTGAATCGGTTATAATTTCTATCACAACAATACAGTGAATGTAACAATTGAAAGACCACCAAACGAAGTGGCTGTTATGTACAGTGCCTTTCACGGCCGTGGAGCGCGCAGTAAGGCCGCGTCTGCCGGCTAACTGGATGCAACATCCGCGTAACTAAAACAGCTAGTTTTGTAATGAAATAAAATGAGCACGTGTTGGAAATTGCTTCAATTTTTCTCCTGATATATATATTTTTTCAATTTTTCTAATGTATGGTCTCAGGTTTAAAAGATTTGTAGCTCGCCTCGCAGACGTTATAGAAATAATTGTTTCTTGTGCAAGGCGTCGGAGGGATTTCTGAAGAGTATGTTCCAATCGTGCCCCAACGTCGTCTAGTTTCTCCTCAGTAAGCACACGCCAGTTTACCTTTCGCTTCTTATCAAGAACAGGCCCTGTTTTCCTAAATTTGTTGTATCCGAACACTGTCCGAACACTGTCTCTCCATGAAACAGGATATCTAGGAATTCTGCAGCAAAACACATTCTAACTTCGCAACAAGAATTCGTAATGACGTAAGAGTCATAGGCATAAAAGTTTGTTGTTTTTAATTGTACGGATAGCACCGGTAGTACATAGACTGAAACAAAACAATCTAAAACACTTGTTAACACCTTAACACTTCACAAACACATGCATACTGGGCACCAGATATCTGGATACCGAAGCACTGACGCGACTAGTGCCGAGGTCAGCGTACAGCTGTGGATCCAAATGCCGGCAAATACGTTCCTACTTACCGGCACGCTAGCCGCCGCTCCACGGCCACCTCAGCCGTGAAAATCACTGTATATGAGAAAGGTTATGTATGCAGCCATGGGCAATTTGTATCACAACAAGACAGTGAATATAACAATGGGGAGATCACGAAACGAAGTGATAGTTTCGTAACAAATGAACATAAATACATTATTTTAATACTGATAGAACAAAGGTTATTTATGAGGCAGAACACAGAATCGAAACTGAAGATTATTTGCATTGGCCAGAGAGGAAGAATTATTTAAACGGAGTGATAGCAGTACGATTACCACGCTCTATTTTCATACTTGATAGTGGAAATTACGCAACTAATGTCAATTTTTCTTTCTTGAAGCCATTGACTTCCAGGATAAATGTGAGTGGAGGAAATGGGAATAGTGAATATAATTCGCCAACTTAAAATAAATTTTGGGGGGGGGCAAGGTTGGCTGAAACAATATTTTATATATATGTTTTACATATTTTATTGTGTATTATATTTATCGTATTTTATATAAATATGTATAATATATGTCCCTCTACGTGAATTTTGGGGGACATGAAGTGCCTTGCCCCTCCTAAAGTTGAAGTTTAATTAATTTTTTTGGGTGCGTCAGCACTGAGGCTATTTTGCACCCGTCACACTATACGGGGTCCAGCCCCTTATCGTAACAAAAATATAAGCGTGTCTGAAAACAAAAATTTCCTTACCTTGGTTAAAAGCTGAGGCTAAAAAGGGCGCTCAGCACAAATAAGGACAAAACACAGGACGACACAGAATTATACTGGCCATGCGGCCAGTCACCAGAGCCTCGTTAGTCCACAGTCCAAGGTGTACTACCTGGAAGTGAGGTTGACTATTGGGGCACCTCCTAAAGTTGGCACCAATGGTGACTGCTCGACAGATTGTGCAGAAGGATTTGGTGATGCCCGCTATCAAGTTGTTGACATATACTTTACAGCATTATCTTCTATGACGAAACCTAGAATATGCAATCAGGAAAAGAAGAAGAAAAGGATGAGCAGGGCTACTCGCGACGATGAGGATGAGTGATTGATTGATTTAGTTTATTTTAATTCGCATTTCTTCCACTTTTTGGCTAATTGCGAAGATTGGGTTCAATGGTGACGAGATGGATGAAAGAACAATAAAACATGAGCACCAAAGAGGATTATATTGGCCATGGGTCCAAAACGCCAGAGCCTCGCTAGTCTGCACTATGCAGTTCAGTGGAAGGGAGGTTAACATTTGGGTGTCTTAGTACAGGATAACCCCTTATGCTCCAGAATGAGTGATGATATGATGCAATTGATGCAGGGACACTCGCCAAGAACATCCGCCTTTCCCATTGCCTTGTCGTCGCCTTGTAATCAAGGTGTCGCAGGGACGGCGACAGGGGTGGGCACGGGTGGGCAAGCGCCCACCCAAAAAATCTTGTGCCCACCCGATTGCCCACCCAATCAAATTCACTAAGTACATACACTTGGGGATATGTGAATGTTTCAATAAATAAGTGTATTCTGGTGTTCATTACATGTATATTTTACTCATGAATATTATCTATACTAGAAATGTTCACATATCATCATCCCATAAAAAGCTGCCTTAACTTTTTCATTACAAAGCCAAAAGAATTACTAGAGAACTTGAAACAAAATAAACTGTCATCAATTGAATACTTCTATGATTAGAAGCAGCTAGTAGGCTTAGGAGGTGCAAAATTATGCAGGGTATGGTAAGGATTTAGGGTGACCTTGAGTGCTGCAGCTCTGGGCCTTCTCTGAGGAAAACTGCTTGGAAAAGTACTGCATAAAGAAAAAAAGGAGGTACTTCGGATGTGATGAAAAAATGTAGAAATACGTATAACTAACCACCTCATGTAGCTTAGCGAAAAGTTATAACTGAAACTGTGGAGGGGATTGGGGTGGGGTCTTTGGTGTTGTAAGCTCCGGGCCTTCACATATAGAAATCCCGGCTTGCGCATGATTAAAATAATCTCTAAATGAACCAGTAAAAACACATCTTAACCTTGATTCCTCCAGCAACACAATAAATTATTTCGACTCTTTGTAATTACGTCTACATTGAAATTCCATAAGTGTCTCTTTCCTTATTTTATTACAATTTTTACATACTTGTCATCTTCAAATATCTACGTTGTATACAAACAACAACTTTGTATTCGTTCTACTAATAAATACTAAAAAGAAGTAATCACAATAATCACTACAATACCGAGGTGTATAAATTTTGATGTAACAGTTATGTGGGTTTGGAAAAATCTACAGAATTATTGAATTGATAATAGCCAATCAGTTACGTAATGATGCGATTTTTCTTGTGATTAACTTACGTAGAATTAAAAGAAGAAAGATGTTGGTAGGAAAGCTTTGTTTTGAGGGCGTCAGAAAACTAATCAATCACGATGAGAATGGTTTAAACTTTAGAAGCATCAGAGGTTCGGCCGAAAAGGTCAACAGAATCTATAGATGCAGATGAAGTAAAGAAAAAGGGTGTCACGAAGTATCCATTAGAAAATTTTGTTTCTTTGTTTTTAAATCCACTTTTATGCTCAGATAGGCTAATCGGGACTAAACCTACAGTTTAAAGTGGAGTCCGAACCAGTGCGCATTGTGCCTCCACCAGGGGAGGGGGTAATAGAAGCCAGCAACTCTTCATTATAAGGCAACAACGTTATGCCATTCGAGAAAAAATATGCATAAAAAACTCGCAGAAAACGTTTCATTTTATCACCACAGAAGATGCGTTCATTTAAGAGGGTGTATTGACAGAGAGAAATATTTGAGATTTTCGGAAAACAACTTTATTGTCCACGGACTTAGCTGCCTTGATCCAAGAATGAAACAATGTGAAATTGAAACTACCACCTCAACTTTCGAAAGGTATGGACTAACGAAACTCCACTTTTGAAAAAGTGAGTTGTTGCTGATTCGACCGATTTGTTCTATGTGAAGTCACTTTTCTGCTAACTTGGCTAATGGCGACGATGAGGTTCAATGGTGATTAGGTTAAAGTGACGAAGGACGAAAACAAATACACACAGACACACAAATTATTATTTTGACTGTGGTTCCAGGCGCCAGAGATTCGTTCACCTGCAGGATTAAAGTTTCCAGGGTATGCTGGGCAGGATAGAGGTTGACATTTGAGGGCTTTCGAAAAGGTCGCGCCATACAACCCAAGTCATCTGTGAAAAGAGATGAATTACCGGGTATGGTGATCAATTTCGATTAATTCCTTGTGTCCAAAATCACATTCTACAAAATGTAAACTATTTGTTACCTCAGTGCATGTGTTCATCTAACCCTACGTGTGTTACTTCACCCGCATGACTAACAAAGACTAACTTCAGAAAACGAATAGCAACGTAACAAATAATCTCTTTAATTCTTAACAGATTTTTTAATGTTACTTGATTATTACTTTTGGGCGATGTCTTGTCAAAATAGCCTTTCAGAAGCCTTGGGATACTTTATGCAGATTGAAGAAAGAATTATTTTTTCCGTGTATGTGTGTGTACATTCCCAATAAGACATTAATTTTAATCCAAATATCCAGTGGCGCCGATTAGGAGGAACAAGGTGGGAAAGTCCCCCCCTCCACATTTTGTCACTTGTTGCATTTGCACTATGGCCTCTTAATGCTAAGACTTTTCTACCAAAAAAGTAAACTGTCCTTGCCCCCAAGTTTTGGCACCCGATCGCCGTTACTGCAAACATACATTCAGATATATTTGTCAGTTGCAATATCCTTTTAAGCCAAGAAAAGTAATCATAACCCCCCAAGTTTCAGTCAAAAACTCATATGA
The DNA here is from genome assembly GCF_977018435.1 of Lepisma saccharinum. NCBI lineage: Eukaryota > Metazoa > Arthropoda > Insecta > Zygentoma > Lepismatidae > Lepisma > Lepisma saccharinum. The sequence continues at coordinate 36,040,512 of NC_139251.1, read as the reverse complement.
TGAAAATAAAATGATGAGGAACATGCATTTAAATTACGAAAAAGTAATTTAATTCTTCAGCATTGTCTACCATCACACTTTCTATCACTGTCGCCGGATAGCTATATAAAATTGAGTATGTGCCTTGTAGTTTTTGCACTTGAAGGACAAAATGTGATGCAACCGATTCACATTTATTTCCCTACATTGACATGAATGAAAGAATGTGATTAGAATGTATGGCTGCGCACACACAAACACTTCCTTGAAATAATTGTGTTCATCGGAGACAAAGAAGTGGAACAAGATGCGAGAATAGATTAGAAAAGAAAGAGGAAAGACACCAAACACACACACGTGTGTGCGTGTGTGCCAGTTAAGAGAAATACTTGAAGAATGCAACGAGAGAAAGTGAATGGGAGAAAGAGGTAACAAGCTGAGAAAGATATGAGAAGGCATTAAAGAGTAAAAAAGAAAAGATGAAAATTAAAGGGAATAGAAGCGTAGGGAAATCGGGAGTGTAAGAGAGGAGGGGATACATATTAATATATACATACATATATGTATATGGTCATACATTTATACCTGCCCACCCTAATCTATCAATATACAGCTTCTGCCCACCCGGTGAAAAATTTCTGGCGCCGCCCCTGCGAGTTCGATACCTTGTAGAGGCTCACAGTGGTTCGGATTCCACTTTAATCTGCAGATCCAGTCCCGATTAGCCTCAATGTGCATAAAGTGGACTTAAAACACCAACTCAATCAATCAACAAAGAACATCCATGCCCACGACGGGATTCGAACCCGAGACCTCTGCCGCCATAGCGCGCTCTGTTAGCCATTCCGCCTCTGATATCGCCTCGTTTCCCTAATCACTACACGTGACAACACCCACAACCTGTTTGTCTATGGAAGCTGTCTATTTGTGGCCTCGCCAGAATTGTTTTCGATCATGTTATTCTCCACCAAGTAATGCAATATCCTCCGGGGGGTGATGCTGTTCTCCCGCCTCCCGGAAGGGGGGAGGGGAATCGACAACAATTTAATTACCGCCATCGACGACCTCAAATGTCAAGCCCTCAATTTGAGCTCGGTGATGTGCACATGACGTCAATAATAGACCAAATCTTGACACACGTGGCTCGTTTGACTGAGGTTTAATATTCTTCAACACGAGAAGTTAATAACAACGTGAAGTTCTGATGGCATCTGAAAAATAAGATGATATTCATATTATAACACCATTAAGCCTTGTTTCCATGATTATGAAAAACTAAATATGCTGACCAAGGCAGTAATTTATTTTATTAAAAACATAAACTAAACGTAACGTTTCAACCTTCTAGCAAGGTCTTCTTCAGACTCTGTATCAAGTACAAAAGTAACAAGATACAAAAACAGGGCCTTATATATACACAAACATTACTCCCTCCAGACTATTTAGAAAGTTGTTTGGAACTTTCTAGGAGGTGACTTTCACTTTCACCAACTTTACTTTCACCTCAAAGGCTAAACTCAATTACTTCCATATAGAATGTGGTTGGATTTTTAATCTCATGATCTTTTCCCTTCATTTTTCTTCCTTCTCCTCTCCTCTTTCTCTCTTGTCCTTTCCACTCTTTCTAACAACTTCTTCCATTCTTTGTTTAACTTCAGTCCCCCATTCCAGTTCATTGTGTCTTCTTCACCTTTCTTCTCTATTTCCTTGGCTTCCTTCCATTTTCTCACTAGCATTCTCTTCTCCCTTCCTATCTGCTTAGCCTCATCCCACTCTATGTCATGTCCTGTTTCTCTCGTGTGTTTAAATATTGCATTTCTCTCTCTCTTAAGTCGTACATCATCCCTATGTTGTTTCAACCTGTCTTTCAGCCTTTTCTTCGTTTCTCCTATGTACACACTCTGACATTCTTTACATTTCACTTCGTAGATAATTCCTTCCTCTTCATCTTCTCTGTTTTCCTTATTCTTCTTAGCATTCCTCGCTATTCCTAAGATGCTTCTCCCTCCCTTCCTGTAAGTTTTAATTCCCGCCTTCCTAAGCACTTTGCATATCTTTTCTGTGGTCTTCCCCATACTCCTTATTCCAAACCTTCTCTCTTTTTCTTTCTCTTCCAATTCTTCCCTGCCCGTTTTCTTCCTTCTTCTGTTTATGTCCAGTCTATCCTGCTTCTCATAGCCATTCTTTTCCAGCTGTTTCCATAGGCTATTTATTTTGCCTTCTTTTTCACATTCTTTCATGCATATTTTCTTGATTCTGTCCTCCATATTCTTTATAAAATTTATTTTTGTCACCTCACTTACATCACTTCTTTTGTGGCAGAATACCCCTGCTGCACACTTCTTCTGATGCCAAGCGGTTTCAATTTCTTGTCCTCTATTCCTTTTCATCAATATATCTAGAAAGCTTAATCTGTTTTCTTCTTCTATTTCAAGTTCCAATAATATCCCTCTTTCTTCATCTTGAATTTCTTTGGCAAAAATGTCAAGCTGCCTCTTCGTTCCCTTCCATATGCCAAAACAGTCGTCCACATATCTGCAAAACAGAATTATTTTGTCACCTCCCTTTTCTATCACTTTCTTTTCCCATTCATTCATAACCAATTCAGCCAATGCTGGGCTTAGACTGGAACCTATATTTAGTCCTTCACTCATTAACATTATTTTATCTCCCATTATACTGTAACCGTTATTCCAAATGGTTTCCAGCGCCTTCACTACCCTTTCACTATCCCATTCTCCTATAATTTCTTGTCCCATTCTCTTTTTAATAATGTCCAAAACATGTCCCCTCTTGATGCTCGGGAACATACTTTTCACGTCTAAGCTAAACATTGTCGTCTTCATCTCATTTAACTTAAGTCCTTTTATGAGGTCTACTACTTGTTCACTGTTCTTAACTGCTCTGCTTTCTTGCTGTGTTACTAACACGTCAATAACTTTCTTAACTTTCTTTTCTAATGGTTCCAAAATATTATTTCTGCAGTTCATTACTGGTCTTAACTTTATCTCTTCTTTGTGTATCTTTGGAAAGCCTTTCAAACTTGGTAATCTTCCTGTCTCCTTTATGCATTTCTTGAATCCACTCCTCCTACAGGCTTTTATGATTCTTTCTTTTATAGTTTGTTCCTCTCCTGTTCCACATACGTTTAGTTTATGTTTTTAATAAAATAAATTACTGCCTTGGTCAGCATATTTAGTTTTTGATATTCATATGTTGCAGTTCGTGTTTTTTTTTTAAATTCATATAATTTCCCATCTTGAAGATTGAACCTTTATATGGTCGGTAGCTAGAAGTGGCAACCGGTGGGGGGGGGGGGGTTCGTCGGGATATTTGGAAGAAGGGGGCTTGTTTAAAAAAAAACAGTAGAAAGGTTAAAGCTACCGCCACACATTGCAACATGTTGTGAAGGCTTTGGGGGGGAGGGATGTTGATGTACTGTCCCTGTAAAACAAAAGAAAAAAGTAAAGTGCTCCCCTGTGCTTTGCACCACGCCATGAAGGCGTATAGGGGTGTGGAGTTAGGGCTCCACACTTTCTTGATCACTGCCGAAGGTGGGGGTAATGTGATCAGCACCAGGCCCCTGGCCGCTTTTAACCCCCAGAGTTTTCTCCAGGTACCTACTTTATACGAAGCTGGGTGGGCGCTGGAGCCGCTTGCCCCATACATTCATAATATCTGCCAGTTGTGGAGGTGATGTGATCAGCATCACGCTCCGGCCTCTCAAGGGTTGCCCTCAAATACACATTTATTAGAGACTAGGTGAACTGCAGAGCTCCGCCATGCAGTGATATTGTTGGAAAAGTCCCCCACCTGAAATCATTCTTCCTGGGAATCGAACCCGGGTCTCCCGCTTGATTGTCAGACGCCATACCAACTGGACCACGGCGGTCCTGGTCCTCTAAAAACACACAGGAGTGTCACAGTAAAATAACTGTAGTTGTGCTAGCTGAGTTATATGCGAAACTTGATGTACAGAGACTAAAATATAGAAGAGAAATCTTCCAAAAACTGTGAACAAAATTGTTCTTGCCAATACGTAAGATGATGATCTCGAATCGGAAGCTGGCAACCTGATTTCTTAAGAGTTTGCAACCTTGAAAGTCGTAGGCTAGGAATGGACGATATCGGAAATTTGATATCGCGATATATCGTCAAGAAAAGATCGTCACAGACGATACGATATTTTTCCATATCAGCGATATATCGTCTCCACGATATACTTAGATAAAATATAGTGACGATATTTCGCTGACATGATATCGCTAAAATATCGTGACGATATGTCGCTGACACGATATCGCTAAAATATCGTGACGATATATCGCCGACACGAGTTATATCGCCAAAATATCGTATATTTGATATCGCCTGGAAGATATTTTTTCAATATAGCAATATATCGTCTTAACGATATATCACCCAACACTAGTAATAATAGAACCTCCACATTACTAGGTTACAGTAATAGTGAATAAAGTCCCTAGTAGCCAAATGGTAGCATTCTTGCCTTTGGTGCGAGCGGTCCCGGAGTAAAGTAAAAAAAATCGATGTTGACCCAGCATCGTGAAGATAATTGAGAAGCTACTTGTACAGAGATGTCGAGATCTGGTCTCGAAAGCCAGGATGGAACTCGATGCACTGACCACGCGTTGGGAATCTGTGGAGAAAGAGCTCGCATAACGATAGAAGAGGGGAGAAAACGAGTGGCCAGAGCAAAGCATTACTCCCAGCTGGTAGAGCAGGATCACAAGCAAAAGAACCTGCGCAGAATCGCGTGTCATGTGCATCGTATTCGCGCATGTAGGGGAAGGGCAGAGTGGAACAGGCATCACAGTGGCCCGAGCTGAATGGATGGAGGGGAAAATGTGCGAGGGATCTGGCTGAAGGTTCTTTTGTTTGTTGTCGCTCCATTGCTGCAGCCGTATTTTCCCCTCCATGCACTCACTTTTACCCTCTCACGCGTTCATTCCCTCTACAGTCCTGCTCCAGAGTTTCTTGGGAAAGAGTATAGTTTGTTACTTTAGTAATGGCGAGAAGTAAATATGGAACACCAACGCCTCACAGTGTTAGCTTCTCTAAGTTCGACAAACGGCACTTCGTTTCCATGGTGCAATAATACTATGTAATTTCTTCTTGTTGATGCACAAACTTTCAGATTCGATCACTCTGGAAGCGGTACGAGTCAAGTGAGCTTGAGAAGCCGCCTGGTATTTGCTTCGTCGACAAACTATTTTTAGCGAGGGGTCCCAACCCCGCAGATGGAACCATCACCGGAAGTGTCTCTGATGCCACCGGAAATGTGGGCGGGAGAAGATCGAACGGTGTAGAATCTTGAGTGATTATTTTTAGCGGCGAAGTCATGTCTATTGCACATCTTGAGTGATGCATTTTACTCCTGCAGTTTGAATACATCCCTCCATTTTCATGTACTACACTATCATCCATTTATCAGATGCTGACGTAACTCAAACTTCTTCATTCAACAGAAGATATTATTTGTGTGTATTTTTCTTTCTGGAGAAACTTTCTACTTCGGAACGTAACTTATCTGCATTCCGAGAACATTCGCGCCGTAAGAGAGGCATTTAATTGCATCCAAGATGGGATGTGGTAAGTTTTCAAGAATTGCATTCCTAAGGAAGGGGGGGAAGTGTGCTTTACTGACGACGACGATATATCTGGCGACGTTCTGGCACATGCAATGGTGCCGTAACACGTTTTTATTACTCTCGTCTTGTGCCATGCATTTCAATTCTCTCTCTCTTTCACACTCCTTGTTTATCTGCATTTCCCTGTTTCCTTCCATAACCATTTCCCATATTCTCTTTTCTTGTTTCTCTCCTTCAATCGAACTTTTCTTCTCACTTTATCTCTCTTCGGCGTTCTCTTCTTTCTTGCTTTTTCTCCTCCAATCTGTCATTCCCATCTCTCTTTATTTCCTCTTACCTCCCTCTACTGCCTATTCTCTTTCTATACCCTCATTGTCTCTATTTTCATCTGCTTCGCTGTGTACATATCTTTCCCTAACTCCTTTTTCTCAGCTGCCTCTATCCTTTTTTCTCTCTCTTTTCCTATCCGTTTGTATAGCTGCCCCTTGTATCTGTTTTAGTTTTCCTCTGTGTTTCTCACTCACACTCTCCTATTTATGTATCAGTCTGTCTTTCTTTCTTGCCTCTTATTTTCTTAGCCCATGCATTTAAATTCTCTCTCATTTTCTGTGGCCGTCTTCATATTTGTTTCACACTTCTGGTGTGTCTTCTTTTTCCTGTTCCCTTTCATAACCATTTCCAATCTTTTTTCATGTTTATCTCCCTAATTATCAATCTATTCCTTTCACTTCATCTCTTCAGCATTCTTTTCTTTCTCATTCTCCTTCTCTCCGTCATTTTCATCTCTGTTCTTCTCTATTTGTTCTTCTTTATTTGTTTTCCTCGTTTCCTCTAAGTCACTCTTTCTGCCTATCCATACGTTTGTCCATTCCCTCCTTGTCTTGTTTTCCTCTGCGTCCATGTGTGCATATCTCTCCCTCTCTCCTTTCTCCTATCTGCATCTATACATTTCTCTCTCTCTCTCTCTTTACCTATCGGTTTATATAGCTGCCTCTTGTCTCTATTTTAGTCTTCCCCTGTGATTCTCACTCAGTTTTCTCTTTATCTACCAGTCTGTTTATATTGTTTTGGCTCCATTTTCTCTTCATCTCTGTGGATATTTGAGCAACTTTTATTTTCCCTTTCTCTCTGCTTGTCTCTCTCGTCCCCTACTTCTTCACCCCGTCTGTTTTCGTGTCGCTTGTCTCTCTCGTTCCCTACTTCTTCACCCCGTCTGTCTTCGTGTCTCCCTCTTTCTATTCCTTTGTCTAATCACAACCCCTCCTTCACTATTTTCCTCTGCATCTCTAGTTATCTCTTCCTGTCTCTCCCTCTTTTCTTGTGCCTCTCTGTCCATTCTCTGTCTGAAATGCCCTCTTTCCTTTGTGCTTTCCATTATGTCCTTGTTTTTCTCTTCCCCCTCTTTCTCCAGTGTTCTCTCCATTTTCTCTCTGTGCCTTTCACGCTGCTGTTGGTCTTCCATTCACTCTGTTCCTTCCTTATATATATTTTCACATACTCCTCTGTGTGTGTGTATATCTCTCCCTCAGCACTTAATCTCTCTTTCTGCATGTGTCTCTCACCTCTCTTCCCTCTTTATCTATTCCCTTTCATCTCTCTCTCCCTCTCTCTTTCTCTCTCTCTCTCTCTCTCTAGATCTCAGTCTGCATGTGTTTCTTTTTGCATCATCTTTTTCTTTTCTCTTCTTTCCTGTATTCGGTTCTCTCCTCTCTCTCTCTCTCTCTCTCTTTCTCTCTCTCTCTCTCTCCCTTGCTCTCTCTTTCACTCCCACACGTAATTCATGAAACGATAGCAATCTTTCTAAAGAACTGTTCTCCCCACTAAGTTCCACCCACGCGAACAAGTTCAACCGGAGAAGTACATCCGCGATACTCAGTATCCGCTCACTCCACCTTCCATCGCTGCAATATCGTTCTCGTCGCATGACCTTTCGACGCAACCTACGCATGACAACTCCGAGGGCCCTGCAGGTGAACTGGGTTGCACGCATCATGTGCGGTTCATTGAAATTTCAATTGTGTGCAACTTTCCCTGCACGAACTCGTTCTCTCCGTAATTTATCCGTCTCCCTTCATTCTACAATGCACTTTTCCATATCTGAAACTTCTAGCGCCAGGAAGTTAAAACTTGAAATTGGCATCACGTGATCTACAGTGTATAACAGCTTAAACATTATGTACAGTCACGGACACTTCTGGATTGTAACACTCCAATTACAACTCAGAAGTGTCCGTGACTGTACATACATATACGGTTGTCTCTCATGAGCAGTCTGATCTAAATTCTAAATTTTCTGTGAATCTAAAAGAACAGGGAACTTTGAGAAAAACTTAAGAGGAAAAATATGACAATGAGATACAGATTGTTCCTCTTTGCGTATACTAAATATCTCAGTAGTTAAACTTCTGGTTGCATGTAGCATTTATAAACAGTTGAACTGATCCAAGGGAGAGTCAAATGAAATCTTAATTTGGTTTTGTTTCTCATCTAGTGTATTTCTGTATGTAGGGTTGTACAGGTTTGGTGCAGTTTAGCGCAGACCTATTGCTAATCTGTATATATTGTCAACTTTGCGTTAGTGCCTGATATACCTCAAGAGGAGTAAGTCTTTGGGGTCCACGTGCAGTCACTTATGAGCTACGTCGAAGGCCTTTCCACCCATCTGCCTACAAACTGAGGCCATTGTCGAACTTTCTCCTACATTAGTAAACTTGCTGTGTGGTAACCATGCACAGAGATATGAAATTTTCTTCGGCCGAGAAATTTCTGCAAATTTTAGGCTGACAGAGGGCAAGAAACCACTCCTCTCCACTGGTGCAAGAGTGTGTACGAGGCGCCATCTTTAAAAAAACAAAAATGACGTTTTGAGACGAACTTGATTAGTGTTACAGCATTCAGGTCATTTCGAAAATAACAGTAGATACATAATGTAAATTGGAGCTGTATACAGTCTGCCCTATAATTTTTATTGGACTTTTATGGTATTCATTTGACTCTTGTAATAGTTCATAGTCGTTCATATACTGTATGCTATTCGTTATTTTATGTCACATTCTAACGTTTCTATCTCTCACTAGTTTAATCGCGACGATTAGGATGAACTAATGAAATCGTTGATGGGACAAATATATTGACATTTCAACGTTTTTCTAACCACTTGGTCGCAGCTGTCGGTTCTTTCAGCGTTGTAGATATCGTTCATAATTAAAAATAGCTTATACCAGTGATGTAACAGTTGATTCACATTTAAAAACAGTTCATCTTTAAGAAACCTCTTGCTTATTTGAATTCAAACATAGCTAACATGGAAAATGCAACTACTGCTTAACCGTCTAACATAGCTAACACCTGAAGTGCAACTACTGCTTCGCAGCCGAACATAGCTAACTTTGAAAGTGCAACTACTGTTTCACCATGGAACATAGCTAATATCGGAAGTGCAAATACTGCTTCACAGCCGAACATAGCTAATATCGAAAGTGCAACTACTGATTCACAAGCGAACATAGCTAACATCGAAAGTGCAACTACTGATTCACCGTGGAACATAGCTAACATCTGAAGTGCAACTACTGCTTCACCGTCTAACATAACTAGCATCTGAAGTGCACTACTGCTTTACGGCCGAACATAGTTAACATCGAAAGTGCAACTACTGCTTCACCGTCTAACATAGCTAACATCTGAAGTGCACTACTTCTTCACAGCCGAACATAGCTAATATTGGAAGTGCAACTACTGCTTCAGAGCCGAACATATCTAATATTGGAAGTGCAACTACAGCTTCAGAGCCGAACATAGCTAATATTGGAAGTGCAACTACTGCTTCAGAGCCGAACATATCTAATATTGGAAGTGCAACTACTGCTTCAGAGCCGAACATAGCTAATATTGGAAGTGCAACTACTGCTTCAGAGCCGAACATAGCTAATATTGGAAGTGCAACTACTGCTTCAGAGCCGAATATAGCTAATATTGGAAGTGCAACTACTGCTCCAGAGCCGAACATATCTAATATTGGAAGTGCAACTACTGCTTCAGAGCCGAACATAGCTAATATTGGAAGTGCAACTACTGCTTCAGAGCCGAACATAGCTAATATTGGAAGCGCAACTACTGCTTCAGAACCGAATATAGCTAATATCGAAAGTTCATATACTGCTTCACCGTCGAACATTGCTAATATTGGAAGAACAACATCTGTTTCACCGTCTAACATAGCTAATATTGGGAGTGCAACTACTGCTTCAGAACCGAATATAGCTAATATCGAAAGTTCATATACTGCTTCACCGTCGAACATTGCTAATATTGGAAGAACAACATCTGTTTCACCGTCTAACATAGCTAATATTGGGAGTGCAACTACTGATTCACCGTGGAACATAGCTAACATCTGAAGTGCAACTACTGCTTCACCGTCTAACATAACTAGCATCTGAGGTGCACTACTGCTTTACGGCCGAACATGGTTAACATCGAAAGTGCAACTACTGCTTCACCGTCTAACATAGCTAACATCTGAAGTGCACTACTTCTTCACAGCCGAACATAGCTAATATTGGAAGTGCAACTACTGCTTCAGAGCCGAACATAGCTAATATTGGAAGTGCAACTACTGCTTCAGAACCGAATATAGCTAATATCGAAAGTTCATATACTGCTTCACCGTCGAACATTGCTAATATTGGAAGAACAACATCTGTTTCACCGTCTAACATAGCTAATATTGGGAGTGCAACTACTGCTTCAGAACCGAATATAGCTAATATCGAAAGTTCATATACTGCTTCACCGTCGAACATTGCTAATATTGGAAGAACAACATCTGTTTCACCGTCTAACATAGGTAATATTGGGAGTGCAACTACTGCTTCAGAACCGAATATAGCTAATATCGAAAGTTCATATACTGCTTCACCGTCGAACATTGCTAATATTGGAAGAACAACATCTGTTTCACCGTCTAACATAGCTAATATTGGGAGTGCAACTACTGATTCACCGTGGAACATAGCTAACATCTGAAGTGCAACTACTGCTTCACCGTCTAACATAACTAGCATCTGAAGTGCACTACTGCTTTACGGCCGAACATAGTTAACATCGAAAGTGCAACTACTGCTTCACCGTCTAACATAGCTAACATCTGAAGTGCACTACTTCTTCACAGCCGAACATAGCTAATATTGGAAGTGCAACTACTGCTTCAGAGCCGAACATAGCTAATATTGGAAGTGCAACTACTGCTTCAGAACCGAATATAGCTAATATCGAAAGTTCATATACTGCTTCACCGTCGAACATTGCTAATATTGGAAGAACAACATCTGTTTCACCGTCTAACATAGCTAATATTGGGAGTGCAACTACTGCTTCAGAACCGAATATAGCTAATATCGAAAGTTCATATACTGCTTCACCGTCGAACATTGCTAATATTGGAAGAACAACATCTGTTTCACCGTCTAACATAGGTAATATTGGGAGTGCAACTACTGCTTCAGAACCGAATATAGCTAATATCGAAAGTTCATATACTGATTCACCGTCGAACATTGCTAATATTGGAAGAACAACTTCTGTTTCACCGTCTAACATAGCTAATATCTCATGTGCAACTATTGCTGCACAGCCGAACATAGCTAATATCGGGAGTGCAACTACTGCTTCACAGCCGAACATTGCTAATATTGGAAGAACAACTTCCGTTTCACCGTCTAACGTAGCTAATATCTGAAGTGCAACTACTGCTTCATAGCCGAACATAAGCCGGACCCTGTGGCCGAGCGGTTAGCACATCGCGCTGCGACGCCAAGGGTCCCGGGTTCGAATCCCGCTCGGGCTTGGTTGTTTGTGAATGTCCATTCATCAATTTCATCATTTCATCACTCATCCCCATCTTCGCAAATTAGCCAAGAGGCACAAAACGCGAAGTAAAATAAACTAAATCAATCAATCAATCAATCAATCAATAGCCGAACATAGCTAATACCGGGAGTGCAACTACTGCTTCACAGCCGAACATAGCTAACATCGGGAGTGCAACTACTGCTTCACCATCGAACATTGCTAATATTGGAAGAACAACTTCTGTTTCACCGTCTATCATAGCTAATATATCATGTGCAACTACTGCTTCACAGCCGAACATAGCTAATGTCGAAAGTACAACTACTGCTTCATTGTAGAACATTGCTAATGTTGGAAGTGCAACAACTGCTTCACCGTCGAACATTGCCAATATCGAAAGTGCAACTACTGCTTCACAGCCGAACATAGTTACTATCGAATGTGCAACTATTACCATCGAACATAACCTATCACGGACGTGCAAATAATGCTTCACAGTAGAACGTAGCCTGTCTGAACTGTTCAAATACTGGTATCACTGCCAAGCATAGCTTATCTCAAAGTGCTACTACCAAGTTCACAGTCGAACATAGCTTCATGGCTTTATTAATGCTTTGAAATGGGAGCAGGGGCATCTCATTATGACCACAGCATAACAATCGTCCAAAGAGCTTATTGCGAGCGCTCTCGCCAGTTACATCAAACCTTCATACATAATCTTGCTCCTAAGCTCAAGTAATTAGGAAGCGTAATTAGGGAGGAAGTCGCTCCACCAACAGAAAGAGAAAAATGGAAGCACGAAACGGCGAAATGCGTGTGTTGCCTGCGGAGATCGAGGAAATCGTATGAAGCAGTGTTGCCAACTTGTAAGAAATATCCCTGCAATGGACCGAGATTATGTTTCAAACGTCTGTCTGTGTGTAAACGTTATGTATTTATAATTTACATCAATACAAAGTGGGGTTTATCCATGAGATGGTATTTTGCAAATTTCCGCTTGGATATCTTGCGGAACAAACAATGAATTGAGATAGCATTTTAAAAAAATCAATAAACGATTTATCCGCATTCAAGTTTGTTTTTCTGTCAATCCTAATAGGTGGGTTTCATGTGACTTCAGGATGAGCAAAGCCGCTATGTTTGTGGCCAATTCAATTTGCCGTTTACAAGGAAATATCCACCACATAGCGTTCGTTACATTTGCACCAATTGCGCGTTTGTATTAAGTCACGAATGTCTGGGTTAGTATCTCCCGCTCGCAAACTTGAATTCCGTATGCTTACAAGAAGTGGCCTCAATCATGGCTGCTCGAAGCCACAATGCAACAGTTTGTGACGTAGGTGAAACACACCTACTGGTAAGAAATATTTTTTGTGTGAATTGATTGATTGATTTGGTAATTTTGCGTCGCTCTTCTGACACTTTTGGCAGATCGCGACGATGAGGATAAACGCTGTTAAGATTAAATTGATGAAGTGACGATCACAAACACACATAGCAGAAGCTCCGCAGAGGATTATCCTGGCTGGGAATCCAGACGCCAAAGCCTCGTTAGTCTGCAGATATTCAGTTCAGGGTGCAGTACGTGGAAAAGTGGTTGATATTGGAGTTCCTTCCGAAAAGGTCACCTCTTACATCCCTTATAATTTATATAAAGAATTTTACCTCCGTGGGGGAGTTTTTACAGCGCTCTACAATGTTAAGGATCTTGGGTTTGAATCCTGGCTTGGGTATGGGTGTTCTTTATGGGTGTTTCTTTATCAATTCCATCATGCCATCACTCTTACTCATCTTCGCGGTTAGCCAAACGTGGTAGAAAAGCGATGTAAAATAAGCCAAATCATATAATCAGTTTTCATTAGTGATATGATGGGTTTTGCGTTTGGGAAGGTTCTGATACAACAGGCCCCCCAACACCACGCTACTAGTAACTAGTCTTTATTAAAACAAATGAAGGACCCAATTGAACGTTCGCAGTGATATGAGTACAGAAGTTTGTCGAGAATAGGCGAATTACATAATGTAGTTGTAAATCACCAGCGGCAGTAACATGTCGCGCGGTTGGCAACACTGCCGTGAATTCGTCCGAGTGCACTGCGAGAAGGGCTCCACCCCGGCTGGTCTTGTGAATGGGTCTGGCCGATTCTGCAGGAGTCACTCCGTCCAGCCAGCCACCGTCAACGAACTGATCGATATCACGCCAAGAAAGCCGCGCCGCGCTGCAAAGACACGAACCAGATGACAATTAAACTCCGAATAAACAACCGGAAATGGATATGACGCCAATCCAAGTTTCTTTATGGATGAAATCATAGGGGGAAAGTATCATAAAACGAATTAAACTCGGTGAGAATTTAGAGTCGTGAAAGGCGTCACTCTGTTTGACATCTGATTGAGAACTCTATTTTGTTTTCCTCTTTTTGTCTGTACATGTCTGCAAGAACATTACATGCCATAATAAAGCATTGTTCTATTCCTCTTATGCATTCAGTTCTATTTCTTTCAACAAGGCTCTGTAAAGAAAATACGTTTATTTTTTCCGTCTTTTATTATCTATTGCCTCAGTCGCATTGCAGATTCTTATTTTAGCGTGCTTATGAAAGATCTACCACTTTGACCACCTATCCGCTTCTATTTTCTTCTCGTTACCAGTACTATTATTTCTTCCCATTGACTTCTACTCTTCCTTACAGTGTCCATATTTCTATTTCTTCATCTTCATTTCTCTCTACAGTGTTGTTTCTCCCACATCATAGTATTAATTCTTTCACTGTGAATTCTGTTTAATTTCATAATTTTGCACAATATTCGCATTCTTTCATATTGCGTTAATATTTATTTTACTATTCGACTTCTATTTTGATTCTTAGCCTCTATCAGTAACATTGCCGGGACTTGTTTTATTTTCACTACACACAAAAATTTCATGTATTAAGTCTGTTGTACCAGAAACGCATTCCTTAATGGAGCAAAGTATGTTTTATAACCTTTTCTAAGAATCAGGTTTACAGTTTGATGCATTTTTGTATATAGTTTGTAATGGTTTACAGTTTGATGCATTTTTGTATATAGTTTGTAAAGGTTTTCAGTTTGATGCATTTTTGTATATCGCTTGTAAAGATTTACAGTTTGATGCATTTTTGTATATCGCTTGTAAAGATTTACAGTTTGATGCATCTTTGTATATCGCTTGTAAAGGTTTAGAGTTTGATGCATTTTCATATATCGTTTGTAAAGGTTTACAGTCTGATGCATTTTTGTATATCGCTTGTAAAGGTTTACAGTCTGATGCATTTTTGTATATCGCTTGTAAAGATTTACAGTTTGGTGCATTTTCATGTATCGTTTGTAAAGGCTTACAGTTTGATGAATTTTCGTGTATCGTTTGTAAAGGCTTATAGTTTGATGAATTTTCGTGTATCGTTTGTAAAGGTTTACAGTTTGATGCATTTTCGTATATCGTTTGTAAAGGTTTACAGTTTAATGCATTTTTGTATATCGCTTGTAAAGGTTTACAGTTTGATGCATTTTCGAGTATCGTTTGTAAAGGCTTACAGTTTGATGCATTTTCGTTTTGCTACGCGATCAGTCACGTTAATAATGCTCTTATTCTTTCACTTGGAACTGCTGTTTTATTCTTTGTACAGGGTGATTCAAAAGTCCCGCACAGTAGCACTGCTACTAGTGCAGATAGCGAAATATGGAAAGAAGGGAATATTGTTCGAAATATGTGATTCTCAGTCTAATATGCTTCAATTTTCAACGTAGCATGCACCGTTGAGGCTGTACACCGGTACGCATATTTTTTATACATTCTTCTCTTTTCTGTCACTTTTGGCTAATCACAACGATGAGGATGAGTGATGAAACAAAATCGATGCAATAGACGCAATCAACCTCACCCCGGGACTCGAACTTGGGAACTTAGGTGGCGAGATTGAAAGTTTACCACCGGACAGACAAGTCAATCGAGTTCGTTTATATTGCGTTGACCCATTACAGTGTAATCCCGATTCGAGGTTCCGCTGAATCTGGTATGTGTACAAATCCAGCAGATTTTATCCCAATGGCCCATTTGCTGTTTCCAAGTAGTTACATGGTTAATTCAACAGATGACGTTAGTATGTCATTTAGTCTGTCCGAATGACGGGATTGAACCTGTTGGCTGTACTTGAAGAAAGAGAAGCGCAATAGCTGGACCTCGTGATTGTGTTCTACGTGATCTACGTAATATTGCACATGGAAGATATTACTTACTACATCTTCTAGTGGTAGGTACATATCATGATTGCTCATAATTAATACTTTACAAAAATGTACTTAGTTTAGACTTTAATTTAAAGTCCTGTTTATAACGAACAAAAAAAGAACACTATCTGAGCTAGACTCAATATGGACTACACGGAAATATAGCGTGAAGAACATTCGCAAATATGACATTTGTTACTTGTATGTTCACGTAGAGTATGTGGGACTCACTAAGGATGATAAAGGACCTTTCATTTGCCCAGACTGTAATGTGTAATACATGGTCTTCTGATAACAAATTGTCATATGTCACTCCCTTGTTTATTGATTCGTAAACAATGTTATTTCTTTGTGCAGGTCTCATATATCATTATATAAATGAAATGTAAGTGTATCAGTAGTTACCTTCCTATCAAAACAAAATTGAGGTAATATATTTACAATTTCTGTTGCATATTTTGATGTGAAAGAACAAAATATTTTACTAGGGCATATTAGGTACATACTTATGTACCCAATATGGCCTAATCGTTGCTTTCTAAGGAAAATCTTCTCTACACCCATGTTATTATTTCGAATTGACTCCAATTTTCAGTAAACGTCCAGAAGTGTTTCCTCTTTTGAATCTTGCGATTAATTTTAACCTTTCTGACCTTGTACATCATTAGAAACAATCATAAATCTTAGGTAGGCCAAATTGGGTTCAGCTACCTTAGATCTGGAAGTTTTTGACTAAGGAAAGTTGAGACACCCAGACAGACGAAGAGGCAAAGGAAGGGCGTATTTCTGAATAGTACCCTTAAATGGGGGTGACCATTTTCTTCCTTCTATAAGTTATGATGCAAACTGTTCACAATCCAACGGGAGAGGGTGAAGGTGGGGCAGAATTCTGTGCTTAGGAAGCCACTCCTTAATTGTCATGGTAGAAATTCACACTTTACCATGATGGGATCGTATCCTTCCCAGTTATGTTTTTCTTCCAAAAACTTTCAATATTGATTTTCTTCAAAACAATTTCAATTGCCTTAACTTAGACATTATTAGAGAATGTTTACACAGTATAGCTGTATAGTTTACTAGTAAACTTTCAAGACAGAAAAGTCTGTGACTGTTCTCTTTTACAGCACAAATCAATATTTCTTTTTTACATTGTAAATTTCCCGGACCCTGTGGCCGAGTGGTTAGCACATCGCGCTACGACGCCAAGGGTCCCGGGTTCGAATTCCGCTCGGGCTTGGTTATTTGTGAATGTCCATTCATCAATTTCATCATTTCATCACTCATCCCCATCTTCGCAAATTAGCCAAGAGGCACAAAATGCGAAGTAAAATAAACTAAATCAATCAATCAATCAATTTCATTGTAAATTTAAAATGTCATTTATATCAGTTGTAAACGTCAAATGTTCAAGTTGGTATAAAATCGTAACATACCCTTCGGTATGTGGGATCCAATCTTGTGGGTGTATGTAGCTCATTCATCATTCATCCTTGACTATGGAGCAACTCGCTATTCATGGTAAGCTTGATGGTAACGTGCGAGAGGTACTAATTACACACATATGAATTGCAATACACAACACTTGAGTTTTGAACCCCAAAAGATTGGATCAGCATGGCTAATGGAAAAGGTATACCTGTCTCTGTATAGTAGCTCAAGTTCTGCGAAGAATGGATATGGTCGTGACTGTACAACGAGTCTAACTCGCGACTCGCTCCAACACGTTCTTGCTCAAATCGTACTTCGCCTGTCTCCAATGTTCGTAACTGACTGACCACTAGCCCCCGTCTTCCCAGACATTTATTCCGATCGAATTTACTAAACAATGCCGACTCAGTTACCTGTAGTCTCTTCCTTGGTTACAATTGTTTACATCTGTTTACAACGATGGCGATCAGGGAAGCTCGGTAATGTCTGACCAGGCATTCTTCAGATGTTTCTAGATATTTCCTGTCTGGAAAAGTGATGGCTAAATGCCTGGGCTTTGGGGTTCTTTGTACATAATATTTCCAATGATTTTATAGATAGTTACGAAATGATCAATAACATTTGTTTCCTATTCTATGTTAAATTGTATAACGTTTATGTGCATGGCAACATTGACGTTACTATAGTAACAGAAATAACAGTTGTGGAAGATTTTGATAAAAGCTTCTATCAAAATATGCTGCGTTTTCATTCATATACTAGGTGGTCCAAAAGTCAAGGAACGGTCACATATCGTGAGAAATACACATCGAATCGGAAAACGAAAAACTACGTGTTGAATAAGCGAAAGAAAGTTATTCAATGATATCACACTTGATAAAAAAACAACAACAAAAAGACAAACGTGAAAATTTCATAAAACCCAAAAAAAATTCAAAGGGACTTATCTCTGCCCCTAATTGAACTAGAGTGAAAACGATTGCAGATTCGGAATCTGCATGTAATCGTAGACACCCCCTTCCATATACTCTATTGAAAGGTCTTGACGTGCAGATTCCGAATCTGCAATCGCTTTCACTGTAGCTCAATTAGGGGCAGAGATACATCCCTTTAAAAATGGGGGTTTTATGAAATTTTCAATTTTTTAATTTTATTTTTTATTTTATTATTATTATTATATTTATTTTTTTGCGAAAATTTAGAATCGCCATATCTCCGTTTCTAATTGAGATACAATACAATATGGGGTTTCCATTTAAAAGTTTACAGTTACCCCCTGCCCCACTCCCAGGGGAGCGGGTGTGGAGATTCAAGTGTGATATCATTGAATAGCTTTCTTTCACTTATTCAACACGTATTTTTTCGTTTTCCCATTTGATGTGTATTTCTCACGATATGTGACCGTTTCGGGTCTTTTGAACCACTTATACGTATACAATCACCCTATAAAAGTTTAGTTTCAGCTTCGCAAATCCTGAAAAATATTCTTCAGTTAATAACAGTACATGCTTGACGATAATAACAGCACCATTCATAAGCTTATTTTATGAAATAATCCAGAACTGCTGTTTAGGGTCAAATCTGACCCCACCGTGGCAGTTAATTGTATCACAGCACATTCACTATAAGTTAGCCTTTGTGACAATAAAATGAATACACTTTCTTACCAGTCCACCCTAATTGCGAGAGAGACTAAATGTGTCGTCGTTAAACTAATGTGTTAACTGTGCGAAAGCAATGCTTGACGCGTTACCTACTTCGTCGGCCCTTGTCCCAATCTTGGCGTTCGACAGCAAGCCCTGCGCATATTGATTGTCCGCTCGTCACGCGAAACAAACTCCCGTGGACTCTGCCATTGACCCCAACAAACAGCGTACCCCCTCCCCCCTCTTCTGACTGCAATAGGAAGAGAGAGGTGAGGAAGATCGGCTGCTATGAAGGGTCTGTGAAAAGTCGTCTTCCCTGAACTTGGTAAAAATAACCTCACGATGGCTGACGTACTTGAGTGGGACGGTGCTATAAAGAGATTTTCCTTAATAAAACAATGAACAGACAATGGGGTATCAATGTGTTCATGATTCAAGTAAATTATTGGTTATTCTGAAATCTGTTTGTGAATGTAGGATCAAATATTCTGGTATACCCTGTTCCAGGTATTTTTGGAGCAAGGCCGCGCGTAGCGGCAGAGAAGGGGAGGAAATCGAGTGGGCAGAGCGAAGCAGTACACGCTGCTGCGAAGGCTGGTAATTGCAGTCGCTTTACCCCCTCCACGCAATCCCGTTCCCTCTCACGTGTTAATTGGTGGAGCCGTCTCGCGTCACTACTTGCGCAGAGACTTGTTTTCGTTCGTTTCCTCCAGAGATAGTTACTTAATGTAGGATTCGGGAATATGCGAGTAATAATGAATCTAGGATTCTGAAATCTTGCAACGAACGCAGGATTAGAGAATCGAATGGGCAATCAATCTAGGATACATGGATTGAGTAGCGAATGTATGAATCGAGTAACGAATACAGAATTGAAGTATCGAGTAATGAATACAGGATACACTTATCGAGTAAAGAATGCGGTAAACGAGTAACGAATGAAATATTCAAGAATAACGTAAAGAATGTTGGAATCGGTAACAAATGCGTGATTCATGTGTGGAGAAGGGATGCGGGAATATTGTAAGAAATTAAGATTCAAGAATAGAGTAACGAGTGTAGGATACAGGAACCGACTAACGAATTCAGGATTCATGTATATAGTAACGAATTCGGGAATCTTGTAACGAATGCAGAATCGAGTAATGAACGTAGTATGCATGTATTTAGGAAGTACACGGTAACAAATTGAAGATTCAGAAATAGAGTAACGAAGTAACGCATGTGGGAATCTAGTAACGAATGCAGAATTGGAGAAACGAGTAGGTGAATGCAAGTTTCATAAATCAAGTAAAGAAATCGAAAATCGAGTAACGATTGTAGGATACGGGAATCGAGGGAAGAATTGTAGTAGGCATGTATTGAGTAAGGAATGCAGACTCTAGTAACAACTGAGAGATTCTGGAATCGAGTATCGAATGCAGAATTTCAGAATCAAAGAATGAATGCAGGCTACATGTATCGAGTAAAGAATGCGGAAATGTAGTAAAAAAGGTAGAATTTTAGTATCGATTATAACACCAATAAGCCTCGTTTCCATGATTATGAAAAACTAAATATGCTGACCAAGGCAGTAATTTATTTTATTAAAAACATAAACTAAAACGTAACGTTTCATCTTAGGAATAGCGAAGAATGCAAGCAAGAAAAATGAGAACAGAGAAGAGGAAGAGGAAGGGATTATCTACGAAGTGAAATGTAAAGAATGTCAGTGTGTACATAGGAGAAACGAAAAAAGGCTGAAAGACAGGTTGAAACAACATAGGGATGATGTACGACTTAAGAGAGAGAGAAATGCAATATTTAAACACACGAGAGACACAGGACATAACATAGAGTGGGATGAGGCTAAGCAGATAGGAAGGGAGAAGAGAATGCTAGTGAGAAAATGGAAGGAAGCCAAGGAAATAGAGAAGAAAGGTGAAGAAGACATAATGAACTGGAATGGGGGACTGAAGTTAAACAAAGAATGGAAGAAGGTGTTAGAAAGAGTGGAAAGGACAAGAGAGAAAGAGGAGAGGAGAAGGGAGAAAAATGAAGGAAAAAGAGCGTGAGATAAAAAGTCCAACCACATTCTATATGAAAGTAATTATGTTAAAGCCTTTTAGGTGAAAGTACAGTTGGAAAGTGAAAGCCACCTGCTAGAAAGTTCCTAACAACTTTCTAATAGTCTGGAGGGAGTAATGTTTGTGTATATATAAAGCCCTTTTTGTGTATCTTGTTACTTTTGTACTTGATACAGAGTCTGATGAAGACCTTGCTAGAAGGTTGAAACGTTACGTTTTAGTTTATGTTTTTAATAAAATAAATTACTGCCTTGGTCAGCATATTTAGATTTTTAGTATCGAGTAACGAATATAGGATTAGTGATTTGAGTAATGAATGTAAAATTGGAAAATCGAGTAAGGAATGGAGGAATCTAGTAAAGAATGCAGGATTGGAGAATGGAGTAATGAATGCAGGATACATGTATCGAGTAAGAAATGTGGGAATTAGTAACGAATGTGAGAATCTATTAGGGAATACAGATTTGGAGAATCGGGTAATGAATGTAGGATGCACGAGTAAAGAATACAGGAATCACGTAACGAATGTAGGATACTAGAATGGAGCAACAAATGTAGAGTTGTGAGACATGGTAACGATTTCAAGGTCCACCAAGAGCGTGAACTTCCTCAGTTGCCACCGATAGCCTCCTCTGCCGGAGACCCCGGCCAGCCTCCTCAATCCTCCACAGAGTGACGACTCGCCTCCTCGTGGCGCTGCCTATTAATCCGAGGCTGCGACAACCCGCGTACACTTGGGAAATTAAGATAACAGCGAAGGAGGAAGATTCCTCCTGCTTGGAGGAGGCCACGTTCATTCCCGGGCGCGTAAGGCGAAGCTCGGCGCATTAAGAATCGCCTAAGAAGGATGATCGGTCTCCTGGAAGGCCATATTTCAACCTCTGCAAGCGGGGAGGATTTCGAGATCTGTTTCGCGGGATTTATATAGATCGGTCGCTGTGTTCGCCCTAGCCAGCCGTGCAAGGAAAGAATAACGGGTGAGGATGTCGAATTGACCCTTCCTGATATGAATATGTACGATACGTCGTTGGAAAGGGTATGCATCAAGGATTCTAGAAATGTAGGATTGTTGGTGAGGATACAGTTGGAAGTGGAAACAAAACATGGTTTTTAGTTTGAGGAACCTCCATTAAAAATGAAACATAATGAGCCTAATTTGCGTGAAGGTATAAGTTAAATTCCTAATTTGTTATGCAAGCCATCTAGCGTTGGCCGTGCGAACTATTTGCCGCTCGAGCGAAAAACGCTCATTGCAGCACTCTAGTAAGCACACACACACACACAAAACAAACCTGAAGGAAGCACATAGTGGTTCGGATCCCACACTTTAAACTGTACGTCCAGTCCCGATTAGCCTTTCTGTGCATAAAATGGGCTTAAAACGAACTTAAACACATATACTCACATACATACTCACGCACAATAGTGTACTTAGCATGGAGCTAATTTCACGTTCGGCTATACGTGTCGAGCTGATTGACCTAATCACACCATTCCGTATGTCGTGCCATGTGATTAGCTCCGTTCTAAGTACACTAGTATTTTTATTTTTAGTAAGATTCAGTGTATCACGCTCGGCTATACGTGTCGCTCAGTACTTGTAACAGTGGCGCCAAGTTCTGGAAAATAATACAAAGATATACTTTTTTAATGTTATGCTAAAAAGTACCAGGTGGTTATAATTAAAGTGACGGTGTTCAGAGTGGTACAGCACGGTCTGTAATGAGAGCAGCAGTCTGAAACTTCGTAGATATGCTAATGAAGCAATGCGCTCGCGAATTATGAAAAAAAAAAAAAAAAAGTTCCAATTCTCGCCACCAGGGTAAAAAATGGCGCTGTAAGCAGTCAAAACGTGGAATTCTCCGTAACTCTGACGTCAAAGTCGGTGACATTGCCTAACCATTGTGTGAACTCCCTGGTTGTTGTTGGTGACGCTTGTTGCTTTTTCCTTTAGTAATGTTCATGTAATTCGAATAGTGAAATTGTAGCGATATTTTATTACAAAGAGTATTGTTTTCTGCGATTTATAGTGTTTTTCCTGTAACTATACCAAGTTTTGACTGCTTACAGCGCCATTTTTTACCCTGGTGGCGAGAATTGGAACTTTTTTTTTCATAATTCGCAAGTGCATTGCTTCATTAGCATATCTACGAAGTTTCAGACTGCTACTCTCATTACAGCCCGTGCTGTACCACTCTGAACACCGTCACTTTAATTATAACCACCTGGTACAAGTCACAACTCCATAGTGACCAAATGTAGTAAAAAGAGTTTTGTTTTGGAAATGACAATCACTTAATGTTTTAATCGTCAGACGGTAATAGTGTAGTATGTTGACCAACCACCGGTTTGTTTCACTCCAAGTTGACAGGAATGAGGAAGTTCAAGGGTTCGAATGCGGAGATGTAAGAGACTGGTGGCATTAAGAGAGAGAGAGGGAGAGAGAAAGAGGGGGTTGGAACTGGAAAACAAGTGTAAAGTAGAGCACTGATTCGTTGGCGAGAGTTTGGCTCTTATTGGTGATAGCTCTACGCGTCTACACAATGCATGTAACCTCTATCTTTACATCCTGCACCACTTTCGATTGCAATACTAAATTAGTCTGCAGGGGTGCCATGGTCATTTTGACCGCACAGAGCTAACTTGCATCCCCTAAATCAACTGAAGGCTATGAATTAACAGATTTTTTTTCCAAGTTTATAATCCTGTTTTGTTAAACTTGATTTCGGCTTTTCTGACACTTTTGGCCCTTCGCAAAGATGAGCTTGAACGGTGATAAGACAGGCGCCACAGAGGATTATACTGGCGTGAGTTCAGTCGCCAGAGCCTCATTAGTCTGCAACATTTCAGTCCAGTGTGTACCACGTGGAAGTGAGGTTGACTTTGTGTTTCTTCATATGAGGCGTTGCAGATACGAAGGGCGAACTCAACAAACGTACATTGTGAGGGGAATGCGTTTCAAGTTGTCAGGCACAGTGCAAACTGCACAAGAACTTGGTAACAGTAGATCAGAATGTTTCATGCGTGATTTCCAAAGTTTCTTGTGGAGTTCGCACTGTGCCTGACAACTTGAAACGCATTTCCCTCACAATGTACGTTTATTGAGTTCGCCCTGCGTATCCGCAACGCCTCATATACACATGAGAAGACTATATTTGTAAAATAAAATAGTAGAATTTTGACTTACCATTATGTAGCACATGTGCAAATATTTCTCCTAACTACATTTCTATCTACAAATTCGTCGCGAACAAGGTACTGAAGATAAGCGTTTATGTTCTTATAAGCGTTGTTTTAAGTCCACTTTATGTTATAAGCTTTGTTTAAAGTCCACTTTATGTTTACATAAGCTTTGTTTTAAGTCCACTTTATGTTCTCATAAGCTTTATTTTAATTCCGCTTTATGTCTACATAAGCTTTGTTTTAAGTCCCCTTTATGTTTACATAAGCTTTGTTTTAAGTTCACTTTAGGTTTACATAAGCTTTGTTTTAAGTCCACTTTATGTTTCCATAAGCTTTGTTTTAAGTCCACTTTATGTTTACATAAGCTTTGTTTTAAGTCCACTTTATGTTTACATAAGCTCTGTTTTAAGTCCACTTTATGTTTACATAAGCTCTGTTTTAAGTCCACTTTATGTTTACATAAGGTGGCCGCGGTGGCTCAGTCGGTAACGCGTCTGACTACCATTCTCAAGGTCCCGGGTTCGATCCCCGGCCGGTTCAAATCCGGGAACTTTTCTAACGGTGGAAGCGGCCCCGGCGCCTACCCAGCGACGAATAACATGGGTACCTGGGGGAAAAGGCGGTCAGGGGCGTGATGCTGATCACATCACCCCCACTCACGACCGGATCAAGAAAGTGTGGGTAGTTACCCCCACACCCCCTATACGCCTTCATGGCGTGGTGCTATGCACAGGGGAACACTTTCCCTTTTTTTACCTTTTTTTATGTTTACATAAGCTTTGTTTTAAGTCCATTTTATGTTCTCATAAGCTTTGTTTTAAGTCCATTTTATGTTCTCATAAGCATTGTTTTAAGTCCACTTTATATTCTTATAAGATTTGTTTTAAGTCTACTTTGTTATAAGCTTTGTTTTAAGTCCACTTTATATTCTTATAAGATTTGTTTTAAGTCCACTTTATATTCTTATAAGATTTGTTTTAAGTCCACTTTGTTATAAACTTTGTTTTAAGTCCACTTTGTTATAAGCTTTGTTTTAAGTCTACTTTATGTTATAAGCTTTGTTTTAAGTCCACTTTATGCTCTTATGAGCTTTGTTTCAAGTCCATTCTATGCTTTTATAAGCTTTGTTTTAAGTCCACTTAATGCTCAGATAGGCTTTGTTTTAAGTCCACTTTATTCTTGGATTTACTTTAAGTCCACATTATGCTCGAATAGACTTTGTTTCTATCCACTTTATCTTAGGATAGGCTTTGTTTAGCCCAGATAGGCTAAACGGGATTGGACCTACAATTTTAATTGGAATCCGTACCACGCAATTTGCCTGCACTGTGGATCGACCACGGGATCCCTTGATTACAAGGCACCAGCGTTAGCCACTACTCTATCGGGGAGACCCAGGACGTTTCATGGTGTCCCTTCATTAAGTCATCATTTATCCTCCTTCTCGCGGTTAACCTAAAAGAGGTAAAAAATGCGCGGACAGAAATAAATCATTGACATATGGACTAATGATATAATGGGACAGAAACAAATTGCTTCGCCATTCAGCTATACATTTCTCGCTACAGATCGTTTCCTAGAATTGGACGTCACCGTCTTTCTGCCGGACGTGCCGTAAAAGACTTCCTTTGGACTGCCCACGTGTTTCCGGTGCTAGACTCTCGACTTATTCCCACGTTCCAACCACCTCGCGCCTTCTGATGACGAACTGGTTGTCTCGAGTCATTCATTGCCAACCTCATTCACCGACCCTTCCCCCCTCTCCCCATCTTCGTGTTCGCTCTCGTAAAATTTCCCCTGGACATAATGCAACCAGGGTTTCGTGCATGTAATGCTTGTTGCGGGCGGGAAAGATAACAAGGGGGTATTGAACAGGCTCTAAGGCTGGATGTAGGGGTTTGGTTAAAATGTTGCTTTGGTGCGTCAACATTTTGCGCATTTGCACTCGAGTCCCGGTGTGAGCGGATGAGTATCTAGGCAAAATAAGAAAGTGTTGAGTGATTTGCCGATCTCTGTGGCGGAGCGGTTAGCGCATCGGACGCCGGGGGCCCAGATTCGAATCCAGGATTAGCCAAAGGTCGTAGAACAATCTAATTCAAATCTAATTTTGGGTACATCAGCACTTAGGCTATCTTATATATAATCTTAAAATATCCTGACTTTCGTTAAAAGCTTAGACAAGGGCCAGTCGCCAGAGCCTCGTTAGTCTGCAAAATGCAATACTGGGTGTAGTACGTTCTGGTTTGAGTTGGTGTTTTAAGTCCACTTTATGCACAGTAAGGCTAATCGGGACTGGACCTACAGTTTAAAGTTGGATCCGAACCACTTGTGCCTCCACCGGGTATCGAACCCGGGACACCTTGATGACAAGGCAATG
Source organism: Lepisma saccharinum (assembly GCF_977018435.1). Taxonomy (NCBI): domain Eukaryota; kingdom Metazoa; phylum Arthropoda; class Insecta; order Zygentoma; family Lepismatidae; genus Lepisma; species Lepisma saccharinum. The sequence continues at coordinate 36,014,120 of NC_139251.1, read as the reverse complement.
GCGCGCTACCACTGCGCCATGGGAGAGGCCCTGGGGTGTAGTACGTGGAAGTGACGTTGACAATTGGGTGTACTACGTGGAAGGTCACCTCTTACACCCCTCAAATCTAATTCAATGGAAGCCTCTTTGTAGGTGCAAACTGAATCTGTGGCCTCCAAGCACCCTTCACTTTCTGAACCTTGTGGCGATTCTCCAGTAGAATTCTTGGTACCTTGAATAAAGCAAAAATCTCTGATAGGCTTTGAACATAAGGATACCGAGATCATCCTATATTCTCATGTTACGTTTGGTTCCGTAACTTCTAGTGTCACACGAGCTACCTTGAACTTCCTACAAGAGAACTGCTTTGGACAAACAACCGCCTGTTCCAATGGCGCTGTGCATTCGTTTCCATCTTGAGCAAAAAGTAACCCACCTTTGATGTATTACAGATACTACAATGGCAAACTGTCCTATGAGGCTAGATCCCGTGACTACTCCATGCCTGCAGCCCGCGAATGCCTCAAGAAATGTTAAGCGCTTCGGGAAAATTAAAGGAGACTAAACTCTCAATAAATCAACCGATTTTAAAACTTATGTTCTACGGCTTGGTAGAAGAATAAACGTGAAAATATTTTTAAACGTTTTGATCATCACTAGATATTTTATACAACATAAAATTTCTCAGTATAAATATTACGCCATTATTCACTGTTTAATAATATTGTGCCTACCTAATAGACGAATCCAAAGGGGGTAGAAACATGTAAGCTGTAGGTTTAGAATCAGCATTTGACTTGAATGTGTTCAGTTGCTACTAAAGGTCTTTTCTACTCTTACGGCGGGCGCTCTATATGCTGGCAAGGGAAGTGGGGAGCAGGAAATACGCAGCATACCAACTAGACAACAGCGGTGGCGCCGAGAGGTACGACGTCGAGGGGAGGAACTACTACGCCCACCTCGTTCTACAGGCTACTGCCTTTCTTATCGCGCTGGATTGGTCGCTTCCCCGCTCCCCACTTCCCTTGCCAACATATGGTGCGCCCGCCGTAAGACTGGAAATGAGCTTTAGTCTCGCAGAGTTAGTGCTTGGGCATTTGCGTCACTGATACCGACTGCCACGGTAGACAACGTACGTATTGTTCCAGGCATTTTTGCGAATATTCAAAGAATGGTGCTGCCATCTATTCTTGGGACACAGTAAAAGAAAGGATTGTGGGAAATAAGATTATATCGAAGCAGACAAACAGTTTAATCCCATAAGAAGTTATAACAATCGTCAAATATATTTAGTTAGAACACTTTCAAAACAAGAAAATGTGCTTCTTTTTTACAATGAGTCCAATAATTTGACCAATACCGTGTGTGTGTGTGTGTGTATATATATATATATATATATATATTCATTCATTCATTCATTGTTTTCTGCCTAATTGGCAGGTTTTTCACTGCAATCTCCAGCTTTCCCTGTTCTCTGCCTTACGCTTCGTAATGGCATACGACCCAGTTAATTTAATATCATCCATAAGCTGATATCTCTTTCTTCCACGGACTTTTCTTCCTTCAACCATTCCCTCCAAGGCATCTCTTAGCAGGCAGTTTCTTCTTAGACAGTGTCCTAACCAGTTTCTTTTCCTCTTCTTGATGGTCTCCAGTATAGATCTTTTTTCACCAACTCTTTTCAGTACGGCTTCGTTTCTTACCTTGTCCGTCCATTTTACACGCTCCATTTTTCGCCATGTCCACATTTCAAAAGCTTCGAGTCGTTTCTCTTCATTTCTTCTCAACGTCCAGGTTTCTGCACCATATAGTGCTACACTCCACACAAAACATTTCACTAATCTCTTCCTTAGACCTATGTCCATGGGTCCACAAAAAACATTTTTTCTTCTATTGAAAGCTTCTTTTGCTATTGCGATTCTCATTTTCACTTCTTGGTTGCAGCTCATGTCACTGCTTATGGTGCATCCGAGGTACTTGAAGCTATCCACTTGCTGGATTCTTTCACTGTTTGCTCTCACATTAATATTCCTTGGTTTCCGTCCGATAACCATTGCCTTTGTCTTCTTTACATTAATCTTCATCCCATACTGCTCACAGCTGCTGTTTAACTCTTCTAACATACTATTTATGGTTATTTCATATATATATATACACACACACAGATTGAGGCAGTCAAACGGGAAGATTTAAAAAAATCACACAAGATAGAGAGAGCAAATATTATGTATTTTTTTTTAAATGAATGTACTGTACATGAGTGGAAATTACTAGTGTACCTGAAAAAAGTTCATTTTTTTTAATGTGGTGTCAGTGAAGTGACGTTCTTGGTTTTGCACACATTGTTGGAGTCTCAGAGTAAATCTACCCATGACGTTGCATAGCATCTCCAACGGAATGTTGTGGATTCCATTCAGATAAAGTAACAGTGTTGTGTGCATTATCATCTCGTGGAATCATCGGCCCCCTACGTTTTCGAAATAAACGCGGTAACACGGTGACGGTAAAGCCTAGACGTTATGCTGACATGTTGGTAACCTTTTTCCTGCCTTCCCTCGATGGCTATGACCCAGATGAAGAAACACTCTTCCAGCAAGATGGTGCAACTAGCCATATTTTGCCAAAGTGTCTATGGAAGTGCTTAGACTCGCATTTCCTGGTCGTCTCATCAGCACATTCGGTGATATTCCGTGGCCTGCCCGTTCACCCGACTTGCAGGCTCCTGACATTTTTCTTGGGGTTACCTCAAACCCAAAGTATTCAAGGACAACCTTCCAAGAATCAGGGATCATTTGAAGGAGCGAATTCGGCAAGAGATCCACAACATTCCGTTGGAGATGCTATGCAATGTCATGGGCGGATTTACTCTGAGACTCCAACAATGTGTGCAAAACCAAGGACGCCATCTTACTGACACCATATTAAAAAATGAACATTTTTCAGGTACACTAGTAATTTCCACTCATGTACAGTACATTCATGTTAAAAAAATACATAATATTTGCTCTCTCTATTTTGTGTGATTTTTTTAAAAATCTTCCCGTTTGAGTGCCTCACCCTGTATATGTATGTATATGTATGTATATATATATATATATATATATATATATATATATATATACACACACACACAGGGTGAGGCAATCAAACTGGAAGATTTAATATATATACACATAATACACATAATATTTGCTCTCTCTACTTTTTGTGAATTTTTTAAAATCTTTCCGTTTGACTGCCTCACCCTGTGTGTGTGTCTATATATATATATATATATATATATATATATATATATATATATATATATTCCTCCTCCATGTCGTCGACAAGGGGTGAACTCCTGGTAAGGTGCCCAAAAGTGAACCTCACTTCCACGTAATACATCCCGGTAACTGTTTCTTGCAGGCAAACGAGGTTCTGGCGCCTGGATATATGGCCAGGATAATCATCCTTGGGATCGTGCTGTCCTATGTTTGTCATTATATGTGCTATGTGCCCCTTTACAGCCTCAGATTTTAACTACTGCATAGAGATTTTATTCTAGGATACATTGTCGTTTTAGTTCTTGTTAAGTAATGAATGAACGAGTTTTTAGAATCCAATGAGAAAAGTTTAATGGACAAATTTTCTGGCCTGTCCTCAATTTTGTTTTTAGTTACGGGGCTTGTCCCCGTATTGTGTGACGGAAAAAATAGGCTATGCCGACAGACGTTGTGTAGTATCCCCAGGTTTGAATACTACGTTTATTATTTCATCAATTCACCATCCAACCATCCTCGACGCGAATAACCGAGAGTTATAGAAATGCGACATAAAATACGAAATGTACATTTACCACCTTGGGAAATGTAAAATTCAGGAACGTAAAATTGGGGTTATACTGTACATAACAAAACTTTCTTTTGTTAATTAAAACGCCATGGGAGAACATAGAATTAAGAAATTCACGGAAAAATCGAATGCCAAATGGTTTCATTGTGCATATACTTTGTTCAAGGAGTGTGTGCAGCAAACGAGCGAAAACAAATCCTCTGCTTTGCTCCGCCTACTTTGCACACATTCGTATACCCTGTCTCAGCTAACTCTGGAGCAAGGCTGCGCATAGCGTCAGAGAAGCGAAGGAAATCTAATGGCCAGAGCAAAGCAGTATATGCTGCTGGGAAGGCAGGTAACTGCAGTCGCTTAACCCCACCACACGTAATTCCGTTCCTCTCACGTGTTCATTGGTGGAACCGTCTCGCGTCACTACTTGCGCAGAGACTTGTTTTCGTTTGCCTGCTCCACGGTTAGCTGGGACAGAGTATAGAATGTAGTATAAATAAGACACAATTCTATTCGCATGAACCATGCCTGATCCTGTGCCAAACTTTATAGTAATTTGCCGGTTATTATCAATTTCCCATGATTTGTGAGACTCTAGAATTTAGCTCACACTAATGTTTTGATTGAAGTTATTTGATCTGTAACAAATGTACTACAATGCCTTCTTCTCCTCTTTCAGGTGAGTATAAAGATCATCATTGCATGGAGTGGTAACGTACAAAATCTCAAATATAAGTCTTATTCGCATAGTCAGCTCTAAAATAGTATTCATATTGTTGTAATATCCTTGACATATAAAAATAGCGTATATAGTCTTGTGTACCCTATTTTTAGGTTTATTTTAGTGCCGTTAAGATTATTTTTAAAATCAATTACCTTATTGCCAGACAGGCTGATCGGCTTAATTTGCATTGCCTCAATCCAACACATTTCATCTTTATAACTTTAGTAGTTCCTTGGATATATTGATAGTTGACACTAACCGACAGGCAGATATATGGAACTAAGTGTCTTTGAAAACTCAATGAAACTTGTAGCTGGTTCATCACTTATATAAGATTCGCGTTATGTTGTGCAGTGAACATAGCATCATTGTAAGTCTTTGTGGTACCTCCGCTAAGTGATCTAAAATGTTATGAACTAAATATCAGTGCTTTATACAGGGTGTTTTCGTGACATTGAATCAAACTAGCGAGGTGAATGGAGACTTGACGTAAGTGCCAATATAAGATGAGGAACTCCGGTCCGGAAGCGCGTGATTGAAAAGTTAGAAACCAAAACTACTTGGGGCTGCTTATGATACAAAATTGGTACTTTGGTCAATCTCTGTCCAGCCTGCCAGTTTGGTTCAAGGTCACGGAAACACTGTGTATAATATTGGAATTACACCGAAGTTTTAAAATAAGATACAAATAAAAGCATTTTCTCGGTAACGTAAAATCGGGGTTACACTGTAACAAAGAAAAATTAGTCACTTCCGTAGCCCAGTTTTGACTCCTTGAGCCACGATATCGCCACCAGGTTTCGGTTCTGATGTGGCATAAGTTTTTTTTTTTTTTTTTTTTTTTTTTTTTTTTGGCACTTATCATTCAACCTGTTCGTCCCGATTAGCCAACAGAAGGAGAAGAACCATGTACGGTATGCGCCAAAATATACAGTACTGAAACTCACGCATCTCGAACTTGTGTTGTGCAGTTGTTGTTGGAAATGGGTCTCTCGACGGAGGAAAAAGTATTCATAGTTGAGCATTATTTCCGCTCATACGGAAGCGGTCGTGAAGGTGGACCGACTTTGAAAAAGGTGACTGATCTATATTCAACCCAAATGACAATCGTCCACTCTACATGCCCTAACCTAACCTAATGTTTCCTGACAGTTATGCAACCCAAAAGGCACGATTGTTATTTGGGTTGCATATAGACCAGTCACTATATTGTAACTTGTCTTATAGTTTTGTTCATCTTTTCATTTCAGTACTGTATATTTTGGCGTATACGGTAAAATATGAACAACACAAAATAGAAGTTTTTCTCGTATTTCCGAGAGTAAGTTAATTTCAAACGTAAGCTAATTGTCGATAATAGTCTGAATCAGTGTTGCCACAATAACCGAACATTAAGCAAAAAAGTAAGATTCGATTAAAAATATCAAACTTTCAAGACATTAGTAGAGGATGTATCAGTCATAGTTTTATGACCATAATTTTTGCTGATTCTTGTTTGCAAAGTATATATGTTTAATTTTATTTATGTTTTGTATATTTTACGTCATTTTCTACATCTTCGTTTAATAGCGACGTTGAGGATGAATGAGATAGCTATGAAATAGGTGATGGAACAAACATAATTTTACATTCATGGTTGATCAGGATCTGAACCTGGAACAATTGGCCCTGTAGCAAGAAGATTGGCTATTAGCATGTATGTGATTATTTTAACATTTTTCATATACAGGGTGATTCAGAATTTCTATTACACATTTTTAGGGGTTGTAGATGGGACTTAGTAGATCAAGTTTTGATAAGGAAGCCATGTTCGGAAACGTACCGTTTTGGTACTACAGAGATGACAAGATCACATAATTTCACATCTCCATCATCGGGCAAAAATGGTATGTAATGAAGTGATATGATGCAGAAAACGCTCTGCATACAGACGTTGCGCAGCTCTACCATTACGTCCAGCTTCGTCGTAAATTAACAACATGTCGTTGTTCTCGGCAAACGTGTATTCAACCATACTGCACTGTCTTCCGCAACGACTGAATAACAACTGACGTGAAGGTCGAAGTACACCGGATTGTGAACAGAGGACGTTCGAAGTAGCACACATGACATCAGGTGACTGAAGACGTCGCACTCCGTTAATGTGTGTTGCCTACCGTGAAGCAGGATATGTGAAATTATGTGATCTTGTCATCTGTGTAGTACCAAAACGGTACGTTTCCGGACGTGGGTTACTTATCAAAACTTGATCTACAAAGTCCCCTCTACAACCCCCAGAAGTGTGTAATTGGAATTCTAAATCACCCTGTATATTACGAAAGGGGGCCAAAGAAAATACTACTACTACTACTACTACTACTACTTCTACTACTACTACTACTACTACTACTACTACTACTACTACGTAGTATTATTATTATTTGGCTTCTATAGATGAATGAGAAAATTCGACTGAGATAGAAAATTGTGCCTTCCAATATAGCAACATTGATTAAAGTCCATGAAGAATCTTCTTTTTTAAATTTCTGTAACTGTTAGAAAATGTTTGATTTTCTGATTGATTGATTTATTTTACTTCCCCGGGATTGGAACCCGGGACAACTACCGTCGGAGCAAACGAACGAAAGCAAGTCCTCTGCACAAGTAGGAGTCGAGAGGGCTCATCCAATGAGTAGCTACCAGTAGTTTACAGCAGCACTCACTGCTATGTTCCGCTCACTCGCTTTCTCTCCTTCTATACCGTTAAGCATGGCCTTGCTCCACATATTCCCGAGACAGAGTGTACTACTCGGTATAAAGTAAGGTGGCATGCGATTGGTCCTTCACAAGGGGTTATCGCACTCTATAATCCAGCCAAGAAAATATCAACTTGGTCCTCCTTCGACAATCGTCTCCAATTCTTGCAAGGAAGATTTTGATTCTTCTATAGAAGAACGGATAAGCAAGTAGCTACTTAAATCTTATTCCTCTCAGTGAATCCGTCGGCGAAATCAAAAGGCTTGGTTATTCATTAGCGACGCACACTTAAGAAATCGTTCCCCGCAAATTGGAAAGGGGGAGGAGAGGAGATGATTCTTTCCTGCTGCGAAAAATAAAATCCCTCTTCCAGGAAAACTTATAATGGGAGAGGGGTTATTTTGGTCCCCTCGAGGGAATTTCCCCTGATTCATTTCCTTTCTCCTTTTACAACTCCCCTTCAACTTCTGAATTTGGGACGAATCGTAAATTAGATTCCCCCTTTCCCCCTACTTCCTTGGAAATTTGCCTGTCTTTTCAGTGTGTGGCATTTTCAACCCGCCTTGCAAACAGGTTATTTTACGTGAACGTGGTAAATTTTTATAGTTATGTATTAACCAAAGAGAATCATAGAACATCTCTGCACTAAGGTTCTATAAGTATGGTGTTGTCTATGCTTTCGATGTCCAAACATTCATTGTCGGACAGGTTTGCTTTTGATGTAAAAAAATTTCGTTGTCGAGATCCCTTTGGATTTGATGGCTGAATCTTCATTGTTGGAATTAGTTTGATTTCGATGTCCGAATCTTCATTGTAGGAATTAGTTTGATTTCGCTGTCTGAATCTTCATTGTCAGAAACCTTTGCTTTCAATGTCCGAATCTTCATTGTAGGAATCCCTTTGAATTCTACATTTGAACCTTCATTTCCGGAATTAGTTTCATTTCTCTGCCCGAATCTTCATTGTCAGAAAACTTTGCTTTCAATGTCCGAATCTTCACTGTATTAATTAGTTTGATTTCGATATCCGAATCTTCATTGTCAGAAACCTTTGCTTTCAATGTCCGAATGTTCATTGTAGGAATCCCTTTGAATTCTAAATTTGAATCTTCATTGTAGGAATTAGTTTGATTTCGATGTCCGAATCTTCATTGTCGGAATTAGTTTGATTTCGATGTCCGAATCTTCATTGTCGGAATTAGTTTGATTTCGATGTCCGAAACTTCATTGTCGGAATTAGTTTGATTTCGATGTCCGAATCTTCATTGTCGGAAACCTTTGCTTTCAATGTCCGAATCTTCATTGCCGGAATTAGTTTGATTTCGATGTCCGAAACTTCATTGTCGGAATTAGTTTGATTTCGATGTCCGAAACTTCATTGTCGGAATTAGTTTGGTTTCGATGTCCGAATCTTCATTGTCAGAAACCTTTGCTTTCAATGTCCGAATGTTCATTGTAGGAATCCATTTGAATTCTAAATTTGAATCTTCATTGTAGGAATTAGTTTGATTTCGATATCCGAATCTTCATTGTCAGAAACCTTTGCTTTCAATGTCCGAATGTTCATTATAGGAATCCATTTGAATTCTAAATTTGAATCTTCATTGTAGGAATTAGTTTGATTTCGATATCCGAATCTTCATTGTCAGAAACCTTTGCTTTCAATGTCCGAATGTTCATTGTAGGAATCCATTTGAATTCTAAATTTGAATCTTCATTGTAGGAATTAGTTTGATTTCGATATCCGAATCTTCATTGTCAGAAACCTTTGCTTTCAATGTCCGAATCTTCATTGCCGGAATTAGTTTGATTTCGATGTCCGAAACTTCATTGTCGGAATTAGTTTGATTTCGATGTCCGAAACTTCATTGTCGGAATTAGTTTGGTTTCGATGTCCGAATCTTCATTGTCAGAAAACTTTGCTTTCAATGTCCGAATGTTCATTGTAGGAATCCATTTGAATTCTAAATTTGAATCTTCATTGCCGGAATTAGTTTGATTTCGATGTCTGAATCTTCATTGTCGGAATTAGTTTGATTTCGATATCCGAATCTTCATTGTCAGAAACCTTTGCTTTCAATGTCCGAATGTTCATTGTAGGAATCCATTTGAATTCTAAATTTGAATCTTCATTGTAGGAATTAGTTTGATTTCGATGTCCGAATCTTCATTGTCGGAATTAGTTTGATTTCGATGTCCGAATCTTCATTGTAGGAATTAGTTTGATTTCAATGTTCCGAGACTTCATTGTCGGAATTAGTTTGATTTCGATGTCCGAATCTTCATTGTCGGAATTAGTTTGATTTCGATGTCCGAATCTTCATTGTCGGAATTAGTTTGATTTCGATGTCCGAATCTTCATTGTCGGAAACCTTTGCTTTCAATGTCGGAATCTTCATTGCCGGAATTAGTTTGATTTCGATGTCCGAATCTTCATTGTCGAAAACCTTTTCCTTAGATGACCGAATCTTTCTTGTTGGAATTAGATTGATTTCGATGTCCGAATGTTCACTGATTGAATTTCATTTGGTTTCGGTTTCCAAATCTTCATTGTCGGAATCAGTTCGGATTCCGTGTCAGAATATTTAGTGTCGGAATAATTTCGATTCTATATCTGTATCTTCATTGTCGAAATCCACTAAGATTCGATACCCTTCATTTCTAACTTCGATCATCCGAGTGACTATGCATGGAAAACCTTCATTTTGTCCATGCTTCTCTAAGAGTGGTTCCACAGAACGGCAATTCCCAAAGACACGTGGGAAAGTATCTTTAAGGGGCTGGATCCGGCGTGTGAACCATCTTCCGCATTGTCTCAATATTTTGCATCCTCTATTCCGTTTCTCCACCACACCGGCCGTCTCCACAGGAGGATATTCACTTGAATTTCTTCAAGCGTTATAAATCCCGCTGTTGCTGCCATCTGGTGGTGTATTTCTCCAGCTGCGCTTCAGTGAAGATGAAACTTCTGCGGTTTCCTTGTGGAAGATCTGCTGCAGCTAGGAGTTGATCCCCAACTTCTGGCAGCATGCTTGGAAGGGGAGTTTTTCTTCCAGAAACCGAATTCCCTTTGTCCAATCCTCCCTACAAATTCTAATCTCCTGATTCCTAAGATAGCTAATGCTCTTCATCTTCTGTGAGGAAAAGTCCGGCTCGTTATTGTGAGGTGGTGAACGACGAGAAGGGGGTGATATTTAGGGGTACATTAAATGTTTTCTCCAGCCCTTCTCAAACTCACCTTTCCTAGCATCGTTATGGAATACATGCCATCACGGAGAGAAGAATTGCGAAAGTTGAGAAAAATAAAAACACTGACATGATGTCGCGATTCCAAAAAATTGATCATGGTTTCGATGTATGAATCTTCATTGTCTGAATTAGTTTTGTTTGGATGTCCGAATCTTCATTGTGTTATGTTTTATTTATATATGTTTTATGTAATGTAGTGGTAGTTCTGTAGCTTTTGGCTCCTGCTATGCGCAGGTTTGAGTCTCCTGGGGAAAGCGTAACAACTTTCTCCTGAGATTTCGGCCTATGTTTGGGACCAGTGCCCACTCACCATCGTAAGGAAATTGGGGAGCTACGAATGAGTAGCTTAACCCGGTCATAGAAATCCACAACGTCGACTGGAGGTCCGTCGTGCTGACCACATGTCACCCCGTAACTGTTGGATTATATCTCACCTCGGCAGGTCGAAGTGAGGCCGGCAGTCGGTAGGTAGGAAGGCCCTGGCCCTCACGGGGTGTTGCGTCACGGGTTATTATTATAACGGAGGATATATTTTGGCACGAGAGGCACACATTGCAACAAATCTTTGAGCGTGTTGAAGCTCAGTCAAGAGTTGTATTCATTCATCTTTTTTAGTTTAATTATTCTTCTTCATCATATAATGGAATAAAATAATATTTTAATGAGCTACAGGCTGCCTTAGCCACTGAGCGTCATACTCCTCTTACTTCATAAGAGCTATCGAGCACACAAATTGCTAGGAGTGGCAAGTACCGAAAATATATATATATATATATATATATATATATATATATATATATATATATATATATATCTGTGCTAAGTACCCAAGGTCACCCTCAAAGATACTACTCGTCGACGCTAGTTAGATTTAGTTGGATAATTTTCACATAATCTCTGATGGATACTCAATAGGAAGGTAATGGAAGATGCAACGTTCCCCGGTTGTACACCAGTCGTCAGAAAGTTAGCCCGCTACTCCTTTAGTCGGGAACATGAGAATCTTTGCAAATCATCGGGGTTTGCTGGGTAGAAAAGAAACACAACACAGTATTCAAAGTTAAACGCAGTTTTATAATCACTTATATTTCCTATCGTATGTGGACTTACAAGCAAGGCACAGATTTGCTTACGTTTCTGCCTGAAGAAGAACAATTCTATAGCATATCACTAAACACACTTGCATATAGACAAACGTAAATACACGAAAGTTTCTGTACTTAATTATTATTTCCGAGTATAGCCAGAACGAAACGAAAATAATTACCAATTACACTATTCGGGCATTTCATTAACCGTTAACACGTTTCTTTTGATTTCTCACCTTCACTTGTTTTCTAACTGAGTCTGTCGCCAGGTGAAAAACATTCAGGTGGGTTCACTTCCTCTGCTGAGATGAGAAAGTAACGTCAACACGAAAAGATTATGACGTATTTATAAACATATACACAAGTTCCAACCACAACTGTATCAATCTAACTATAGTTGTCTGTGACAGCTTGCACATTATTTGAAGTAACAAGCATTTTAAAATCTTAATATCTTACAAATATAAAACCTTAAACGTTCAGGTTCGTTACAAAGAAGTAATATGGATGTCCAGGATTCGAACCCACTTAAACATAGGTAGGTTTCTACAAGTATATTATCCTTAATGTCCCCATCTACGGTTTCAAATGCAATCTCCTTTGCATCCTTTCATATCATGAGATCTTCATGTCGTGCAAGCTTCTAATAATTCGCCAAGGAGCAGCTTCTATCTCAGACCTGCTGAGTTCCATCGCACCTTCCACGTCACCGTAATTCAGCAGCAAACTGCAAGCTCCGAACAAAACGAAATTACAACTCGAAGCATGTATCCGATATCGAACAGTCTGGATTTCGAGGCTCAACTGGCAGTTCGGTTTAGAGGAGTGTGAGTTTTCGAAATCAGATCTGAACTTCGATCAGGGAATAAGTCTCCTCAAAATAAACTGGATTTAGAAGTTTCGGAAGGTCGACTATTCCACAACGAGGATTTGTTTTCTCTTTGCCGGGCATGTTTTCAACGCAAGATCTCATCTGTTTGCCCGAAATATGGCAGCGGAGCGTGATTTTGCGAAATGAATTGTGGAGGAAGTTGTTTCCTGGATATCATCCACTGCTTCAATCATGCTGGAATCTGTCTGTTTTTATATATTGACATCGAGTTGTAATAACTATATAGTATATAGTATATCCGTCATTTAGGGCATTAGTTATGATACGATTTGGCAGCAAGTTCTAAAGATTTAGATTTTTAGAGACAACGTTCTTCCCCGGAATGCCTAAATGGGTACAAGTCGTCACAAAGTTAGTCACATACTTACTCTCTGTGACGGGAACATGAGAATCGATTTTAATTCTCAAGGCTTGGTGGGTAGTAACACAGCACGAATTTAAAAGATTAGACAATGTTGTAGCACACATGTATATCAAACTCCGTGCGTACGTCTACAAACAACATACAGATTTATATTCGTTGCTTTAGGTTAGACACTTAATGACAGAAAGAATGAGAAGTTCAATTCTTATAACATTTCAATAATACCAACTAACACACATGAACATTCAAAATTTACGTTGTGAATTTCGCACGAGAAACACGAAAGTTTATGTACGTAATTGCTCCCGCATTTTCGCGTGTCGTCAAAAATAGAATAAAAGCAAACAAAAACTATACTTCGACTTCGTTTTCAGTTACCACGTTCTTGTTGATCGCCGTTCTTCTTTTGTTCGTGGACTTAGCCATCGCTAGGTAATAAGTGTGGGTTCATTTCACATAATCTGACGAGTTTGAGGTATGACGTCATCACTGGTAAGTTATGACGCATTTTAGAATATTGATATACACGAAGTTCAATTAAAGTTGTCTGTGATATGATTAATAGTATTGAAGTAACAAACGTTTAAATAACTTAACAATTTAAGAATGTAAAACCTTATACAAGCAGGTTACAAAGATAGATACTTTGGAGGAGTTACCTGGTGTTACAATTGAGTGAAATCTGTGAATGTGTTCACTCTGAAAGTGACATATTTTTCTGAAAGTCGAAGAATAGATTTGACATTTTGCAATTCACACAATATCTTTGTTTTGAGAGTTTTTAGTATTCATGGAAAAATATTTTATGAACGTTTTGGCTCAGAACTCAAGCTGCACTCTGTCTGGAGAAAGCGAACAAAAACAAGTTTCTGCGCAAGCAGTGACGCGAGACTGCTCCACCAATAAACACGCGCGGGGAATGGAATTGCGTGGAGGGAGGGAAGCGACTTCACCTACCAGCCTTCGTACTGCTTCGCTCTGCGCACTCGATTTCTCCCCTTCTCTGCCGCGGCCTTGCTCCAGAGATAACCGAAAAGGTCTGCTGAAAACGTGGGTGCGTTTTTTTTATTCCCGATTCTAGTTTCCAGCGACCAAAAACACGACCTAGACTTTTGGTGAGAACCGCGACATTTCGGCTTGCCTCTCGAGATACACACGCCCTGCAGAGACCCCACAGAGATCCCGAACCAGATGCTGAGCAGGAAGAAAAAAGAGGAAGGTGCTTCCTATCATTTACCGTTAAACGGTCAGCGACAAGGCGACCGTGAACGCTGTCGCCGTGAGACTGATTCCTTACTGCGGGGTTTTTAACTCCATTTTTTTTTCGGCGGGGCTAAAAAATCCGTGCCTTTATGTAGCCTCAGAGGCAGTCCCTGGCCCTAGCTCCGATACTGGGTCACCGTTAATATTGATCGACCTGCAGCCTTACCTTCAGCTCTGTAACACAACCACGGCGGCTGGATCAGCTGTTCTGAAGCAACGCATCTATAACTGCAGAGAGAGTCTCTCTCCCTCTCTAGAAATAAATTATGGGGATGCATAATGTATAATATGAGGGGGGATATTCGCTGAACATCTTGACTTTGCGCTGCTTGTCTTCTCGGTTCGTTTGTGCCAAAGAAACATGTTTCCAAGAACGACTCCCCATTCTACTTTCTTATGGTGGTCTGTTGGACGGGTGAATTCGAGTTGTAATAAAAAAAGGACGGTGCACGTGCGTACAATGTGCTGCTCCACGGACGACGTCCCTATGTTGCTTATAACCGCACTGTCTATGCTGTGCGCATTTCAAGCTGGCGGCTGGGAAACAACGAATCAGCGAACAGTTCGAATTCTCTTCGACTGACATCGGGCATCTTCGTGTCACAGGCACCCGAACGTTCCTAACGGGACGAGACAAATAAGCGTCGGATACACAGCATGTTGCCAAACGTAGTGTAAAACGGGGGGGAGGAGAGAGTTGATCAGCACCGTTACGTTGTACAATAGTACACAAAATACCCAAGCACAGCTGACAAAAACAGACTTATGCTTTGTAATGTTGCTACGGAAGGGCGATGTTACCTCTACAGCTTTTACTTTGCAACTGAGGTTGACACTCATCTAGGCACACCCCCAATGGTGTACATATAAGAGCTATGTAGCAAAAAGAGATCAGCCGCCAGTTGCGCCTGCGTTCAGTATAGTGGACTTCAACAGATTCACAAGAAAGCCCTTCCATCAAGTTTTGCCAATATAGCCATTGCGGTTCACGAGAGACTGGTGCTCAATGTCAATGCGAAAGAGCAACAACAAGTTTGTTTTGTGCCCACTTAGGCCAATCTGTGATAGGGCTAAGTTTAAAATGTGACCCACCGCTGTTCAATGTATTCTAAACTGGGACCCCTTGGTTACAAGGCGACAACGTCTAGCCACTAGATTAATCTAGAGTCTGGCAACAAGAAACGGCTTTGGTTTCGATGTCCGAATCTTCATTGTCGAAATTCGTTTGGTTTGAATGTCCGAATCTTCATCGTCGGAATTCGTTTGGTTTGAATGTCCGAATCTTCATCGTCGGAATTCGTTTGGTTTGAATGTCCGAATCTTCATCGTCGGAATTCATTTGGTTTAGATGTCGGAATCTTCATTGTTGGAATTCTGGTTTCAATGTCCCAATCTTCATCTCGGATTTAATTTAGTTTGAATGTCCGAATCTTCATCGTTGGAATTCGTTTGGTTTCAATGTCCCAATCTTCATCTCGGATTTAATTTGGTTTAAATGTCCGAATCTTCATCGTCGGAATTCTTGTCGTTTTGATGTACCAATCTTCACTGTTGGAATTAATTTGGTTTGAATGTCCGAATCTTCATCGTCGGAAATCTTTTGGTTTCGATGTCCGAATCTTTATTGTCGGAATTCATTTGGTTGCAATGTCGGAATCTTCATTGTTGGAATTCATTTGGTTTCAATGTCCGAATCTTCATCGTCGGAAATCTTTTGGTTTCGATGTCCGAATCTTTATTGTCGGAATCCATTTGGTTTCAATGTCGGAATCTTCATTGTTGGAATTCATTTGGTTTCAATGTCCGAATCTTCATCGTCGGAAATCTTTTGGTTTCGATGTCCGAATCTTCATCGTCGGAATTAATTTGGTTGCAATTTCCGAATCTTCATCGTCGGAATTAATTTGGTTTCAATGTCGGAATCTTCATTGTTGGAATTCATTTGGTTTCAATGTCCTAATCTTCATCGTCGGAAATCTTTTGGTTTCGATGTCCGAATCTTTATTGTCGGAATTCATTTGGTTACAATGTCCGAATCTTCATCGTTGGAATTAATTTGTTTACAATGTCCGAATCTTCATCGTTGGAATTCGTTTGGTTTCGATGTCCCAATCTTTATTGTTCGATTTCATTTTGTCGAGACGCGATAATCTTCATTGTCCAAACACATTTGAATTCGATCCCCGAATGTTCATTGATCAAATCTACTAGGATTCGATATACTCGATCCCAAATTTCGATCACCGAGTAACCAGGTGTGAAGACCTCAATTTTGTCCACGCTTCTCTAAGAGTGGTTGTGCCCAATGACGTTTCACAGAAGTCCAATGTGAATGGAGGTTTAAAAGATTTACCTCCACGAAGAGTTTGCGGATCCGTCGAGATTACTATTTCCCTCATTGTTTCAATACTTTGCATCCCTATATGCTGCTTACTTACCACAGTTTCCTTGGAAGTTTATTTTTACGAACACTTGGAGAGATTTTCAGTTTATAGAATTATTTTTGTACTTTTGAAATGTACACGTACCCTCATGGGAATCAAGACCAAGACTTCGATTATAAGGCCACAGTCTATTTGAGAACCTCGAAGTAGATAACTTGTAATACTTCTATTGTTGCTATTTTACGTCACTTGTCTCTCTCTTGTGACTAGTCCCGATGATAGGGATGAAATTGCGATTACGTAAAATTCATGAGTGGATCCTCACAATAGAACGCCCGTGCAAGGCAGTACTCGAACTACGAATTTTCGGTAGCAAGATTGTGAGTCGACCCCTGAACGCGCTCAGCCGCTGAGGCACCATTAGTAGTTGGTTAGCGCACTGGATTTTCAGTAAGTCGCATGTTTCTTGAGACTTTTCAAACGAGGGAAAGAGGTTCTCTCTAAAAGCATAGGGTCGAATAGATTTAAGTACTGCCAACACTAATCACTGAATAATGTCAAATTAACATTGATTGAATGCAGAATATATTGCATGCTAATGCTCTCGTATCAATGATTCTTTGGTTCTATTAACAAACAAATCCTCTCTTATTTTCTCTGTCCTTCTCCTTCTCTATGTCTCTCTCACATCTTATCCCCCTCTCTTCTTCTCTCCTCTCTCTTCATCTTCCCCTCTCTCGGGTCTCTCTTCTTCTCTCCCTTTATCTGTGTCTCTCTCTTCTTCTCTCACCCTCTCTGTGTCTCTCCCTTCGTCTCTCACTCTCTCTGTGTCTTTCTCTTCTTCTCTCACTCTCTCTTCATCTTCCTCTCTCTCTGTGTCTCTCTCTTCTTCTCTTCCTCGCTGCGTCTTTCGTCTTCTCTTACCCTCTCTGGGTCGCTCCCTTCTTCTCTGTCTCTCTCTTCATCTTCCCCTCTCTCTGTGTCTCTCTCTTCTTCTCTTCCTCGCTGCGTCTTTCGTCTTCTCTTACCCTCTCTGGGTCGTTCCCTTCTTCTCTGTCTCTCTCTTCATCTTCCCCTCTCTCTGTGTCTCTCTCTTCTCTTCCTCGCTGCGTCTTTCGTCTTTTCTTACCCTCTCTGGGTCGCTCCCTTCTTCTCTGTGTTTCTCCCTTCTTCTCTCACTCTCTCTCTGTGTCTCTCGCTTCTTCTCTCCCTCTATCTGTGTCTCTTTCACACTCTCTGTGTTTCTCCCTTCTTCTCTCACTCTCTCTCTGTGTCTCTCTCTCTCCTTTTCTCCCTCTCTAATTTCCTTTCTCTGAATGTCTCCCTTTTCTGTCTGCTATGGGTTTGAAGATATCAAGAATTAATTAAATATACGAATGAATGAATAGCAATATGCTTTTGAACTTCAGAATGGTCCTAAACACTACGTAATTATAAGTTCATTAGTTTTGAAATATAAGTATTTCATCTACACCATACAATTAATCAATTGAAAGAATATGCTTACATACAGTAAAATTATTATCAGAAATTAAGTAATGTTCGTATCTCATTTATCTATTTCCCTTAAACGGAGACAAGTCTCCAATTACAGAAGGTAGTATCATAATGTTACATTTACATTTACAACGTGTACACATATGCACACCCTCCCTCAACATCTCTCCTGCCTCCTTTACATACACATACATAAACATAGACATATAATACATAATATATATATATATACACACACACACACACACACACACACACACACACACACACACACACACACTCATATACACCTTGGTGACAGAACAGGTTTACCACTTAACTTTAACAACAAACATTTTCAGATATTTACCCATTTCAGCTGAACCACACAAAATACGTATCACAAACACTGGTACAATGTGACAAATACAATTCTTATAATAAATCCATTATTTGAGAATAAAACCCCTTTAACATATTCATAAATTTGGCCTGTGTCATACCGAAATACAGATCTACCAAATGGTTTCAGATCTTGTTATATTCAAGAGTCATTTTTTTGTAGTGGAGAACTTTTGTGTATTTCTCTTCTCGGGATTATGTATTCCTGTAGTGTCTTCAGAGGGCTCGACCATTGAAGGCGTGAGAGAGCGAGTGCATGGAGGGAAAACGCGGCTGCAGCTGCAAGCTGTTTGCAGAAGCATGTACTGCGTTGCTTCCCACAATCGCTTTCTCTCTCACCTCTGCCGTTATGTGCAGCCTTGAGAGAGAAATCCGTATGAACGTACAGTCATGGACACTTACGGGTTGTAATGAATACATTGATTTTCAGTGGAATTGTTACAACCCGGCAGTGTCCGTTACTGTACAATTGAACATCTAGCCCCCCAAATTACAATTTGTCCCGGGAATATCTGGAGGAAGAAAATAACACTAAGCAAGTAGTGACTAGAGATAGCTCGAATAATGAACGTTTGAGAGAAGTGAGTGTATGGAGGAGGAAACGCAGCCGTTACGATCACCCACTTTCTCCCTTTATCTACCGTTATGCGATCCCTTTCTCCACAGTTTCCCGAGACAGTGTGTAGCCTCCGTTAAAGCGTCCCAGTTCGTATTAGTCTGTCTGGGTGGACTTCGCCAACCTTTTTTTTCGATATATCATCTCCAAAGCTCTTTGAAGGATGTAAAATTAATTTTAGGGGGCTCCACCATATCGTCGTTCTTGCTTTTAGAGAACTGGGTCTTTCAAGCAGTTTCCTTCACCCGGAAAGCCTTCTTGTTGTCCTCTTGGACCCCCTGCCTATTAGTATCCAAGCCAAGCTCTCAGTTTTAAGAGAGAAAAAACCAGAACTCGGCGGGAATTATACGGAGAATTCATGAAGTCACTTGCCAAAAATGGAGATGAAACCCCTACCAAGAATCTTATGCTGGGATCTCAATATCTCTTGGCAAGTGCTTCCTTCGGATGGGCGCGTCCGTTGCCATCCATTGCTTCATTTCCATTCCAAACCCACTATTTTTTCTCCTACCATCCGGCTTGAGTGGAGTTTTTTCTTTGCCTGAGTTCTATTGCGGACATTTTTGTTTGCAAGGCCTTGCTTTGCAAATGGGCTTGCCCGCATCACTTCCTATGGAAGTCTCGGACCGGTTGGACCGTTTGCCGGACTTCCAAGACCCCAACACTGCAAAGCTATCCGTTGTTGTAAGATGAAACGCGTTCTTGTGCTTTCAGAGGATAGAGGTGCTAATGTGGTTTCAGTGATGAAAGTGGTGATATGGTGGTGCAGTTGTGGTTGTGTTTACAGTGATTAGGTCATTCTGTTTATATATTTTCCCACAATGGCAATGAAGCTTGAAGATTACATGTAAGTATTGGCTTCCTGCTTTATGTTTCAATGCGAAATATACCTACGGAGATGTCCATGTTAGGAACTAATTGAAAAAAAAAATCATTTTTAGTCTGATTTACAAACACACCGTATGATAGCCTGGGCTACTCGCTTTATTTGTAAGAGAGCGCTCTCCTATGCACGTGCGGACTGCAGAGCGAACGAAGGTGCTGTAGCATTGTGAGATATACAGAAAGGAAGGCGAGGAAGAAGGCTTCGTCGGTCGCGTAATGCAGTAGGAAAGCTTTCGTCATCTGATTCGCAAGTAACAATGCAGTGTGCCATTCTAATCATGCTAGAAGAAAGACGGGGTGGTTCCGTGTAAAGGAGGCTGGCTTCCCCTTCTCAGTATTTTTTTACCTCTCAAATATCAGTGGCAACTGTGATCTGTGAGGCGTGGTTGCATACATTCCGGTTAAACATCGCTGCTTTTCGAGGAGTAGGTAGTAGCGTTCTAAACAATGCCTCTATGATCAGAATATTAGTATTCCTCACTTTGAAAATCTGACGCTGTTGTACTGCAACAAGCTTTATAATCATTTTATTCTTATAAACGTCGGTTCAAATATATCTACAGTATGCCCTACGTGTAAGATTAAATTGACGCTGAGAAGGTTTTTCATGTATGGGTTGTAACACGTATGATAAATATGTCCATTGTAGACTTGATTTGTTTGATGTTACACCTCCCTCCCCTCCGCTCCGTTACAAGCAAGTAGGAACCTGTCACGTCCCGTCCCTGTTCGGGCGCCATCTTCAGCAATCACGGCGAAATGAACTGAGCCGCGCTTTCCTGGCAGTGAGTAATATCTCGTCTGCGTAAATGGGTTACGCAATGCAGTACACAAGAGCTGCGTGCCTCTCTCTCTCGCTGGAACGGACGTTAGCGTCCGCACGCACGCATTCACACACACAAATCTGCATACATTCACACAGGTCGTAAAATTTTTCTTTACTTTGTGTGACATGATATCAATATTTATTCATTATCTGTTTACAGAGCACGGAGAAATATTTTATGACCGATTGTACGCAATCAATGATAGATTTAATGTTCTTCAGACGTGACAGAAAATATATTCTTTATATAGGGTGTCCCAAGAGTAATGCAAGATTTAATTTAAGAATAAAACGTTGTATATGGAAGAGGATGTGACAAATGTCCTACACGACGGATTTGACACACTCGAATTCTTTTGACAAAATTCTGAATCACTTTTTCTCATAACTGCGTCTCACTGGCGTCGATAGATCTTTGAATTTCTGCTTTAAAATCAGGAATCGTTGTCATTTTAGCAGCATAAACTTTGGACTTAATGAGTCCCCAGAGGAAGAAAGTCGCACGGTGTCAGGCGCTTCTACTACCGAAAATGTCATGTAATTTGCCCACAGTCTCCGTACTTGTAATGAATTTAACGATCGTCACTCGCTCCTTCGCCTTGTAGCGCTCCATATTGACTAACTGCAATATCTTTACTACAACATGTGACCTCACAGAACGCTGCCACCCTGCGGGAAGAAAAGCGCACAATTCTTAACGTTCTACCCTATAGAACTGGGTATCGAAGCACTCGGGTTGTAACTCACCCTTCAACTACAACACTCGCTGGCTGGCTGCGATGGCCCTAAAAGGGCCAGATGTGAGGTACTAAACTAATACGTAATTAAGTGACATGATTGATGTTCAAGTCCCAACACTTCTGACTGAGAATGGCAGGTTACATGATAAGGGATAACTTACCCCGTTCGGTACGAGTAGCTTCTCTTCTAGCGATGTCACTCCTCTCAGCGATGGCAATCAAAATACCCCCTGCTTCCTAGATTCCTTGGTTTTGTACATCTTCCCCTGACCTTCGTTCACCGGCTGCTTCCAGTGTAAAAACCACTTTCCTCAACAAAATCTAGGAGCAGGTTCTGACACGTCTCGTCAAGATTCTACCCGTAGCAATGGGGAATGTTACGAATTTAAATTCTGCGTTACTTTTGGGACACTCTTTATAATATTAGGTGCACATCATACGATAGAATGATAGTTCACACAATTAACAAAATTATCAAATTAACCAGATGCCAAGTCATACTAACGGCTACTTTGTATCCCTATCAAAATCATCCACCATATTTGAAACAGAAGGGAAGATGCTAAAGGTATTTTCAGTTCTTACGGCCGGCGCTCTAGAAGCTGGCAAGGGAAGTAGGGAGCGAGGAAGCGACCAATCCAGTGCGATAAGAAACGCAGCAGCCAGTAGAACAAGGTTCACGTAGTACTTTTCCCGCCGCGTCGTGTCTCTCGGCGCCACTGCTGTTGTCTGGTTGATCTGCGGCGTAATCCCCGTTCCCCACTTCTCTTACCAGAATTAGGACCTGCCGCCGTAAGAGTGGAAAAGACCTGTAGTAACTAGAAAGAGGAATTCTGTCTCATGCTTGCAACAAATACCAGCTTATATGTATGGTTAGGGCTCTCGCCTTTGTTGCGAGCGGACCCGGTTCGATTTCCGGTGGGAGCCCTCGGAGTCTCTGTGTTGACACACAAATTATCATGAAGATCACTGGGAAGCTACTTGAAAATAAGTTGTAGCAGGCTCCGGACTCAAAGGTCAGGAAAACAGCGGCAATGGGGCTCGATGCGCTGACCACGAGCTGACCTCGCCTTGTAATCAAGGGGTCCCGGGTTCGACACGCGGTGGAGGCACATAGTGGTTCGGATCCCACTTCAAACTGTAGGTCCAGTCCCGATTAGCCTTTCTGTGCATAAAATGGACTTAAAACAACAATTCAATCAATCAATCAATCAATCTTTCAAAAATAGTTTATGTGCTTGTTTTCCATTATTAATGTGAAATTGAACGTGTTGGAAAAATAATTGAAATAGTTTATTCGGACACAAATGCTTTAGCACCAACTTCTATCCCCTTTTCTTGCATAATTTACGAGGATAATAACGTCTTTGATACTACTACTACTAATAATAATGTTGGTCCAGGGTTCGAATCCCGGCTTGGGCATGGATGTTCGTGAGTGTTCATTCAACAATTTCATCATATCATCACTCATCACCATCTTCGCAAATTAGTCAAAAGTGGCACAAGATGCGAAGTAAAATAAAGCAAATCAATAATAACAATAATAATAACATTATTATTATTAAAATTATTATTATTATCATTGGTACGTTTATCCTGGTACTTGCCCCCCCCAAGAAAAATATTCGTTCTTGCGCCTCTGATTTTGCAGTAAGTAATTCCATCTTCTCTTACTAAGTTTCAACATTGCTCTCCTTTAACCATCTCTATCTAGCACATTTTCTCATCTTCACCTTAGCCTCATTTATAAAGCTGCTAGTCGCTTTTCCTCATCTCTTCGTAGCGCCGAGTATCTGCGCCATACAACGCTACACTCCACACAAAGCAGTTCATTAGCCTCTTCTTTGTTTGTTCAAAGGTCCACAAAGCACGATTCTCCTTCTATAAAATGCTTCGTCCGCCATTGCTATTCTCGCTTTAATTTCCTGACATCCAAGGTATATGAAGATATCAACATGCTCAATTCTTTCTTTTCCTGTTCTCAGATTATTTAACCCATTTTCCGATGAGTCCGTGTTATTCCCGCCGAGTCAATAGCGCCGAGGCCTCTGATCGGTCCAATTCCCCCGTGACATATGTCAGAGTTTCCTTGACTAGTTTACCTGCAAGCCAGAGTGTCAAACCCGCCGTGTGCACGTGTGTTAATGAAGTTACACTTGTTCCTTCGATTGAAAATTAATATGATTGGTGGATGAAAGTTCCAAAAGGGTGCATCTCTTCCCCTATATATGTATAGCAATTTGGAGGAACTTTCAAAGACACTGACATATACAAGCAACATAAAACTGTTAGAATGCACATCAAAATGTGTGCTGCACTGTCTCTGGTCCCCGATGCAGAAATACAAGCAAGATTCCTGCTCATCGTGAAAATTCTTCACACCATTAAAGAGTTCAGTGTGGCCCCGCCCCATTTTTTCACAGCTTATTGCAATGTGTGGGGGATAGCTACATGTCGTATATAAGTTGTTCGGTGAAGTAGAAAGGCCTCAAATCATGACCTCAGCCACAATGAAGCATTAGGGGTTCTATATGAGTGACTATTCACTTCTCCAACACCTCCTTTTCTCCGACCCACACGTACAAAATATTCTCGTCTCCTCACTCACTTTTTGGTGCTTGAAGCTTAACCAGGGTCCGAAATCGTTATACATATATGTGCATATATAATTATACATATATAAGAATTGTGCACATCGCGCTACGACGCAAGGGGTCCAGGGTTCAAACACTGGCCTGGGGATTGAGTGAGTGTCATTCATCAATTTCATCAAATCATTACTGATCCCCATCTTCGCAAATCATCCCAAATTGGCGAAAAGAAGCGAAGTAAAATAAAGCAATCAATAATAATGACATTAAAAATATATAAGAATTGCACTGGTCGACATGGTTGTCTAGCATATGATTGTTGTCTCTGAATAATTTCGGCATGCTGGTTCTAAAACTGTATAGTTTCTCAGAAAACAGCAATATACGAGTAACTGCCTTAATCTCAAAACAAAATGTGTAGTTCCATTATTTTCCAGTATGTGGCTCTGTTTTGATGGTGGTAAAAATATTGATCGTGACACATTTGAATAAACGGGCGGTTTATATAAAAGAGAATGCCCGAGATGTTCGGAAACCATCCTCGAGTGATTCTTACTTAATGAATAGGAAAGTGGAAGATAGAACATCGACACTAAACGCACGGCCATGAAAATAGGCGGCTGGGCAGAATTGCGCTGTTGCCATATGTGGGAAAAACAAAGCGAGAGCTGGACAAAAGTCGCTGGTTCCGTGCACTGTGTGGCAACGTCAACCATCAGACCGACCTCTCTCCGGGGCACTTTTGTGTCATTCCTGACCTTTCGAGCAAGTACAGTCAGTTTGTATCAGAAGGATTACAAAGAGCAACCTTACAACGAGATCTCTCATGCTCTTAAACCTCCGAACACACGGGGTTGTGCGCCGACGTGGCAACAGCGCGAACTTCTGCCACCTGCCTAATTTCAGGGTGATGCGTTTAGATGGATACACTATTTAGTGGAGAAATCGGACCATATAAGGAAACACATACCAGCCGCTTTTGGTGAAAGGTCGCTTTCTCTGCTCCCACTCTATAACAACTTGCAAGCGATCACACACAATCGAGAACTGACATTCTTCCCCAAACCCTCCCTTGTGGAAGTTGGGGTCATACACCTTCTCATCTGCTGACTTAACAATAGGGAGGAAGCGAACTGCGACAGGCAGGTCATGTACCACAGTATGGACTTTGGTTATGAGTCATAAATAAAGTCAGAATAATCTCGTGCGTAGCAATAGGATGCAACGTGAGGATCACACATTCTGTTTATAAACTTCCTTATGAAGCCTTGTCACTGTGGAGAACTTTTCATTCAATAGAAGCGTCACACTGTAATTGTTCGCGACAACCATTCATAACGCGCAGCTCTTCGTGGATGTATCCGATTAAAATCATGTGCAATTTCATGCGAAGTTCTCTCCCTAGATGTCTCTTTTGATCTCGATGCGTTACGGACGCGCTAAACAAATTTTAAGGCATTTTTCTAACACCTCGAAAAGGAGCAAATTAGTACAAGAATTCAGTCAAAACTTTTTACTGGTTAAAGATACGACGAGAGAACCTTCACCATTGCTTTTCTCGTGAAATTCTAGCCTGATTTGATATATCATATCACCCCCTTTCAATTTTAAATTCTGAAGTTGAATTCAAGATGGCGGCCGTCATCGTCATATGCCCTATAACATTTTCTCTCACCCGTATTACAAACTTACAAATGTTATTTTTGCAGAATAGTATGTCATTTAACTTATATTCCGGTGTCTCCACAGTTTTGGACCACCCTGTATATTTGTTTACTTTTGTCATATCCCGTATGCTTATGTCCCCGTCTCTTCCACTGTTGGATTGAACACAAATGTTTACCGAACACCGTTGCATACAATATAAGAGAAATTAACAAAAGCAACACTTCCCTGCGTAATTTTCTGACAAAATGCTTTCCCGCTCTGCATATTTTTTCTGAGTTTGCGTAGTAATATGTTTAAGTAGCTACTGCTTCAGCACAATTCATCCGAGTATCATTGTTCATACGTCTTTCTCTTCAGAATAGAACAGGCTTTCAATTGGTACCAAGCACATGTGTACATCAAGTATGAAGAAAGGGAAATCGGGGATAATTGGAGAAATTTCCCTCCAAAAAAACCCTTTTGGTAACTTTGGGACCATTTGGACCGGCCCTGGATATAGGTACCCGATTAAAATCTACCTTGAAAAATATTATGGTCCATACGTAATGTGTCCGCCAAGTTTCATTGCAATATCTTCAATAGGTATGAGGGGAAAAAATATTTTGCAATCCTGTTTGGCAATACTATAGATACTACTAGAAACTCGAACTTAGGAGAAACAATCTGAACTTGGACACTTTTCTTGGCACTTGGCACGTTTCCTCTTTGCCATTTACACACCAAAGCCAACAATAAATCACCAACAGTTCAAATAACGCAACACGAAAAAGATGTACATAAAGCAGCTTGCTAAACGCGACAACAAATGAACTTACGCATGCACTTCGTCAGCATAACACAAACACAGTTTACTTTCCTCTGAACTTCTTCTTCTTCTTCTTTGTCAGCACTGAAAATCGTGACTAAATAAAAGGTCGTTGTTTCTTCAAAGCAAAAAACATGTTTCACCAACAAAAAACGTATTATTCCGTTCAACACAGGTTACTTCAGTCAGAGATGTTCGCTAAGCTATAGTGATCAAGGGCGTAATATTACGCCGAACACAGGGAAGGGGTTAACAATTGAACTCTTCTTGCCACAGATTAATTCTCTACTTCTCTCGTGGCGATTCGCCAAATGCTTTATATGTCTTATTTACGCTTTGACTTGCTCGATGCAGCTTATATCGCAACTTAGTTCCCCCTTTTAAAAACTTCTCCATATTTTACCTATTTCAGTGAAAGTTTCTCATGTCAAGTGGCCTAAATTCAGATATGGTCCCTTTTGATTTTGATGAAAATTCTACAGATTGTGCATGGAGACTTGCAAAATTTCAGATTCACAAGTAGTTTAGTTGAGGCACCAGAATTGCTTTTGTGAACGTCACTTCTTCAATACGCGGGCAAATACGAATGCTGTGTTGATGGCGCCCCAAACTTTAGCAAGCTGTAACTACTGAAAATATTGCTTTGAGGAGGCTGGCGTTTCTCCGGTTCGTGGGTGATGGGCAAGTCGTAAATCTGCTTAAATGATGTCCTGCCTGCCCAAGTATTTATTGAGTTATCTATCCCTTAAACCCCAAAAATTTAGTTCACAAACTTGGACCCATTTTCAGAAGCCTATCTCTCAAAACTGACGCTCCTGAAGAGAGCACCGACATTGAAGAATTGACCTTCACAAAAGCAGTTCTGGCGTCCCAACCAAACTACTTATGAATCTGAAACTTTGCTGGTCCCCATGTGGAATACGTATGCACAACCTGTAGAAGTTTCATCAAAATTGAAGAGGGTCAAGCAGGGACTCCTAGACCTACTTAACATGGAATTACCCTTATGTTAAGCTTTATTTACGAAATTAAAAATGATCATGAAATGTCCAAAAGTCAGTGTTATTATATGGTGGAGCTTGTTGAAATTTTTGATGAAAGGGATTCTTTTGAAACAAGATTGTTGGTGGGGGGATTTCCCCCAGGATATCGCACCCTACTTAATACTACAAAACGCGTACAATTATGGAATTGGCCGTGCGTTGATCTCCATATCTCAAGTGCTTTAACTTTCCGTACATGCTTAACAAGCATCCGACTGTGGTTTCATGGGAAATTGAACACACACACGTTTTTATTTATTGTTTTCCCGCTTCTTCATCTGGCTTCATTCATCACTTCCTCTTGCTTTCCTTTCCAGTTCTTCCCAGTGTTCGCCGCACTATTCACCTCTTTCCCCCCTCCTGCATTCCGTTCGCTCTAATCGATCTTCCTGGCGTGACGTCACAAAGGGGGAGGAGTGGCTGGTTTCCGGTCAGGCGACGCTCCCCACTGCGTGATTTCACGTGACGTCACGTCACGTACGTTTTTTTTTCTCCCCCGTCCTCCACTTTTCCTCGACTATTTTATTTTTTCTGCCGAACACGTTCGGGTTTTTCACAAGAATTTATCTTTTCCCCTAATTATTTTCGTTACCGACACCCGTACAAATTATATGAGGACGGGCAAGATTAAATTTCCAGGAAAGTCAACTTCGGAAATATTGACAGAATTATTTTCGCAACGCCTGTTTTTCTTTTCCGTGATTTTCATTCGACACCTTGAAGGAGGTCGAAATTAGTCCACGTGAGGCTTTACAAGGAAGAAAAGCAACTAATTCCAGGAAATTGCAATAGATGGAGACACGTGTAAGTTAAGTTTCTGAAAAATTGTAAACAGAAAGTTTTGAATACTAATTCTGCATTGCCGAACAAAAACTGCTGTTTAATGGTTTCTAATAAAGTTATTAACAGGACGAAAGGTACGGATGGTACAAATATAGAAAATAGTTATTTTTTAGGTTCAAGTTCCAATTGTTTAATTCCAAATTAATCATGGCACGCATGCATTTTTACATGATTCGATTTCTCTCTATATTCGTCTGACATACTTCACATAGTCTTTACTTTATTTCGTCTTGGATACGGTGGTTCACTACTTCACATGTGGGAGATGCGAAGAGGTAAAGTTAACAAATTACGAGTCTCAATTTTCACAATATATCATGACATCTTTACAGGGCTGGCAATTAACACACGGAGAGAGTTAGTATAGGGTTTAGGTTACTGAACCCTTTTACTTGTCAAGCTTAATTTATACCATATTTCCATCCCTGGATTTAAAGGGAAGTTGTGACGAAATGAGAGTAAGGGGAAAACGTGGCTGCAGCAACCAGCGCACTGCTTTGCTCCTTCCACTCTCTTCCTCCCCTTCTGTACCGTTATGTGCTACCTTGCTCCACAGATTCCTGAGACAGTGTGTAGAGTTGACGAGGTGTATCTTTGCGGACGACCTTGGCTTCTCCGCGCAGATGTATTTCCGTAGTTGCAACCTTCTTGTCGTTTGTGCAGTCAACAGCTCTTAGAAAGAGAAAGACGACGCGCATTGGTTAAGACAGCTTGTATCTCCTCCCCTTGTTACTGCCCAGCCGGTTTTGTTAAGAGTTCACCTGCAGTTACAACTCGTCAACTCTAGTAAAGTCAGAATAATCAATCTCGTGCGTAGCAATAAGAAGCAACGTGAGGTCGTTGTTATTTATTTTTTACTTTTGTCATTTCCCTTATGCTTATTTCTCCTTTTCCTCCACCCTTGGATTGAACACACATGTTTACTGAACACCGTTGCATGCAATGTAAGGGAAATGAATATAAGCAACACGGCAATTATATAAAAATTGTGAACGTGTGAGACGCATGGTGGCACATTGTGAAGTACTTATGTAATCCAGCCTGATTCTCATTTGTGAGTTTTTAGCCCTTTGCTAGTGTGCACACGTCACATGTTTACGATTTTTATGCTTGTTTATCTTCCCTGCAATTATAGTCATCAATTTGTAATGTACTTTGCACTGTATTGCGATGCCATACAGTATTCCGGGCCAATCATGTAGCATTTTCGGCTACCAATGAGGCTCCACCAGCCTGAACGGTGCACGATACGTTGAAAAATCGAGAACTTTATATTGAGACCCTCCTATTTCTAACAACTTTCCCCTATTTCCATTTTACGCTATGTGCACTAATAACGGAGTTGCTTATGGGACTGGACTTTTGAATCACCCTGTATTTATAATAACTGCGAATTTACACATCATATTCATGTACGTTAATTCAAACAACATTGCCTTCCATTTCTGCTATCTTTACTTTTGAATATTAGGAATTTGTCTATCAAAATCTGTTACTGTACCATACCCGAACCTAACCCAAATCTAAGAAAACTCCAGATCCGATTGGCTTCCCATTTCAAAATTTTGTACAGTTATTGAGTATATGTATGGCATATAAAAAAAGGATAACAGACCCGTTTTTTAGAAAATGGCTTCCAAAGTTTTCCTTACATCACCTTCAATCGCTTTTTACCCTCGCATGGATATGCAATATCTCGTGTGAAACCCTTCAAGATCTTTCCAACACCGTCCGAATTACTTCTATAGATGCCCTGGTTGCCGAAATATTGCAATTTAAAATTAACTAGATGTTGGAAAAAATTGTCAAAATCGCACAGTTTGCAACACTGTAATTTCAGTAATACAAAAGATATGGATCTGCAACTTTGCATATTTTTTCTAACTCGACACTTTCAGTATGCCAAATTTCAAATTAATCCAACTATGTGAGGTTGAAAAGTGCCTTTTTATTGGTTGATTTGACATGAAATGGCCCACGCAATGAAAAAAGCATACCGTTTGAAAAGCAATTTGTTCATTGTTTTTAAAACTTTGTGAAATTAACTTTGTGATTAAATTGCAGCAAACGTTTTGTAGAAGTTTTAATAATTAGACTGAACAAGAAATATAGTTGGTTCCGTGTAGGAATCCTTATCTTGTTCAGTTGCATTCCTTGAACGGAGTAGGGATATAAAGCATATAGAGGGAGCCACAGCTCTCGGAATTTCCAATGACAAGCTTCCTTGGTATTTCCGGGTCGATTAAGAGCAAGTTAAACTTAGAATCTTTTGGAAGACTACGCTCTAAATTCGAATGACCATCAAATTACAATAAAAGAGGTCGAACCCTCTCTTCTCTTTTTTTATTCATGTTGTGTTTTTAAGGAAACTAAATGGTGGATTGTCTGAGAAACATATGAAACTGTATCATATATTTTTGTCAGCACTTAAATTCGCTATAGTTAGCTGAATTTGCAAGAATAATAATTGGTATTCCACATGTCGGTTCTCCCTCTCCCTCTCTCTCCCTCTCTCTCTCTCTCTCTCTCTCTCTCTCTCTCTCTCTCTCTCTCTCTCCCTATATATATATATATATATATATATATATATATATATATATATATATATATATATATATATATATATGGGCCTACCCGATGGATCAGTGGTAGTAGCGTCGTTGCCTTGCAATCAAGGGGTCCCGGGTTCGATACCCGGTGGAAGCACATAGTGGTTCGGATTCCACTTTAAACTGTAAGTCCAGTCCCAATTAGCCTTAATGTGCATAATGTGGACTTAAAACACCAATTCGAGGCAAATAAATAAATACAGGTAAATATACAGGGTGGGCCATAAGTCAGTTGTCACTAGCAATCGTGAGACTTTGTTTTGCCTAGTGTAGTGGAAGTTAGTTGTGATCTTGAATAGTGCGTATTACCCAGCATTCTTATATTGGGTAATACGCACTAGTCAAGTTCACAACTGACTTCCACTACGCTAGGCAAAACAAAGTCTAACGATTGCTAGTGACAACTGACTTATGGCCCACCCGGTACATATAAGAAATGAAGTCTCGTTTATTGTGACAAAAGGAAAATTTGACATAGATTTATTTACAACACTTTGAGTCCCCTTCCATTGAGTATGTGTACTTATAGAAATAAAACGATTTCCGTGACATTACGCACACGCTGTATATGAAAACAACAGTTACGCGTGTACAATTTTCTCATTTTCAGGTGCATTCAAACGTATGGAGTGAAAAGGGATTAACGAACAACGGTTAACAGGGCATCCAAAGCACCTTCCGTCGACAAGGGAGAAATGGGAATCAAGGCAACGCGTAAGCAAAGCTAGCGAGAAAGAAGGATCGGGACGCCTCCTCCCGTTGCTAGGCAACGAGTCACGCCCAGATCCGAAGGCTTCATTGAGCCGAGGGAGAAAGGCATGGCGGTATGTGGGTGGAGCTTCCGGAAGTCGATGCCACTACTGACCCTCTTTTCCTCCCCCGGCTGAAGCGCTTCCCGATCCTCCCCTCCCGGCCGGAGAGTTCCCCCTCCCCGCCACGGCACGTTGCCAAACCTGCTGCAACCGGGGCAACAGTCTTGCAAACGGACCGCTGCGGAATCTTTCGGGGAAAGAGAGAGGGAATGGGGACCGTCGCTGCATCCGAAAGTTTGGAAAAGCTGGCAAGAGGGATGTTACGGTTTCACTCCCCGTCTCGGGGCAGAATTTGATACTGCGCCACCGTAACGTGTAACAATTACGAAATTACGCTGCAAGTTTGAGAGGGAAGGAACTGTGTGTAATCTGGGACGGTGTGGCAGGAAGAAATCAGTATCGGACGAAAGAGGGATGGAAGCGGTGGTACAAACTTTCACAAGATCCCCCAAGAAGTCCATGCATCAAATTCTGCCCGCCAAATTCTCTGCACTTCTTTTATGTTCTCACATTTCCAAAAACAATTTAAAATCCACTTCCGTTGCTCAACGGAAAGGTTCCCAGCCATCTTGTCAATTACTTGTCACTACTGGTAACTGAACTGAAATTAAAGAAAATCAAATGGATGGCAACAAGCACTAATCATGACAGATCCAGATACAAGTTCCATCAGGTTATCTGTAATACTTTCTCTGTTATTAACATTGAAATAGTGTAAACCCCTTTGTGGGACACTCGGTATTGGTAGTAAATGATTTGCAATATAAATAGAAACTCCCTTCTGCCCCATCTCCGTGGCGGAGTGGTTAGCACAACGCGCAATGACACCAAGGGTCCGTGGTTACATCTTGGTATGAGTGTTTTGAAATTCATCAATTTCATCATATAATCACTCATCCTTATCTTCTCAATTAGCAAGAAATGTGACAGACAGGCGAAGTAAAATAAGCCCACATAGATACACAATAATATTGCCCGGCCAAATTCGTGCCAGCTGCCGCAAAAACATTCCTGATAATATGAATATTATAGAGGAACCACAAATAAATGAACTTTCCGACAAAAGCCTTCGCGCGTCTTCCCTTTCATTCGTTCAACTCTAGCCATAAGGAAGTGTTCTCCACTCTGTCCCACGCCTCCACACACGAGGCACAGGTTACGCTGTTCTGCGCAGGTCCTCTTGCCTGTGGTCCCACTATACTTCTATGTAGCTATCAGATTGTAGCGAAGATGAAACAATTGCACCTTTAATGAACCACAGGCAATATGTTTATTTTCTTTCCTTATTTATTTACTTCCAACACAATAGGCACGTGGCCACTTACAGTGTTCACAAAAGCATTCTGCAAACAAGAAAATATATAAACAACATAAAATCAAGAAAAAAATTGACATTTTTTCATTTGTTTACAATTTATGTGTACGCTCAATCCGGGAATTTCTGGAGCATCGAACAAAAACAAGTTCTCTGCGCAAGTATTGACTCGAGTGGGCTTGACCAATGAACGCATAAGAGAAGTGAATGCATAGAGGAACGTAATTGCAGTTATCTGACGTTTGCAGTAGCGCGCACTGCTTTACTCCACCCACTAGCTTTCTCCTCTTCCCTACCGTTGTGCGCGGCCTTCTCCACAGATTCCCGGATGTAGAAATTTTACATATTCAGTGGACAAATTGTATTCTTGCTTAGTCAGCAAAAATCATAATACGCTAATGGAAGTGGTGAAATTTGGATAGCACTTCATTAGGAATGGCAGAATGTGTTTTATCCTGATGTATATACAACCCAAATCACACAGTGTGGGAGAGTTGCATAACAAATAGGCGTTTTGAAATTTTTATTTACTTCTGCTGCCCAAACTTAGTGACGGGAGAGTGGTAGTGGTTACTATTGCATCGTCAACATCTGAGAATAAAGAAATAACAATGGGTTCCCAACATCCAGTTATTTATCTAACAACAAAAAGCGTCTCAGTTGCGAGAAGAAGGGAAAGCTCATGTCTCACGGTGTGGATAAAAATATCCTGTCGTTTATGTTTCCCACCTTGCACGATGTAAGATGTGTTGCCTCCCAAGCTCTGACTGTTACTTAAAATAGTTCAGCATGAATTGAAAGACAATTTAAATTGAGAATTGCACTGGAGCGTTTCAATTCAACTGCATTAATATATAGGTGTGGGGACACATTTCGGATTGTGTGCAATTAAATAAACTTTGTCGAACTTTTGAACTAATATGGTAATTAGGACTGATATCTCTCTGAAAGTTAGGTACAACGCCTCTTTCTTAGCATGCAATATTAATTGGACTATATTGTGTAGTGCTTTTATGTACATGTATATTATATGTACATAAATGTAGTATTTATCCTAACACTACGTTTCTGGAGAGCACGTCTTCTCTCGGGAATCGAACTTACGACGAACCTCCTCTACAGCCCCCCCCCCCCCCCCATAATTGTGTACCTCACTTGAATTACCGTTTCTATTTTCTGAGAATGAGACATCATATTTGCTTGAATTCTACACTGGCTTATAATATTTTCGATCACTGCTATGAAATCTGCTTCTCTGATTCTTCTCGCTGGCCCACGTGCCGGAGTAGATAGCACATCGCGCTACGATGTCAGGGGTCCCTGATTAGAATCCTGGCCTGGGCATAGATGTTTGTGAGTGTCCATTCATCAATTTCATCATATCATCACTCATCCCCATCTTCGCAAATTAGCCAAAAGTGGCACAAAAGGCGAAGTAAAGTAAAGCAAGTCAATCAGTCAATCTCATTCTTCTCAGTTTGCAGTTTGGTTCTTTGTGTCGTGTCATGTTGTTCATTTGAATTCTATTCTATTCGGGCCTCCTCGATGGCGCAGTGGTAGCGTCGTCGCCTTGTAATCAAAAAGTCCCGGATACCATGCCCGGTGAAGGCACATAGTGGTTCGGATCCCACTACAAACTGTAGGTCCAGTCCCGATTAGCCTTACTGTGCATAAAGTACACTTAAAACACCAACTCAATCAATCAAACCTTTGGGAGGGTATGAGCCGCGGTGTTTCAGTCTTTAGAGAGTCTGACTACCATGCGAGAGACGCAGGTTCGATCCCCGGCGGGGGAGAACCGGGACTTTTCCACCTGTTCAAGCGGCTCCGACACCCATCCAGCGTCGTATAAAGTGGCTACCAGGAGGAAACACTTGGTTGTAAAATCGGCCAGGGGCGTGGTGCTGATCACACCTCTCCACCTTCGGCCGTGATCAAGAAAGTGTGGATCCCTAACTCCACACATCCCTCCCCATACGCCTTCATGGCGTTGTGCAAAGCACAGGAGAGCACTTTACATTTTTTACAATCAATCAATCCATCTATGCTATTCACTCCATGTGTGTTCAACTATTTTCGGCCTTTGTATTTCTCCACGTGCGTGCTACTTATGTTCATCTGCCCTCTTCTCTTAAGCGTTTCCAGATTCGTCTATGTAAGCTCGTCCGTCCTCACACGTCATGTCGCAATGCAGTTCATGCTGGCTTGGTGTTTGATACTATGTCTCGTGGTGCATAAAATGCTAAATGTACTAATTTAGAATTTTGAACCAATTCTGCTTATCTTTCCTGGTAACACTGGAAGCTATGGTATGATACAGTCTTTGTACCTCGCTGTTTGTGTGCTTGGGTATGGAAGGATCTCTTAGTTATGATTGACGGATAACCATTAAGCTTCATTGTATGTATGGGTGTGTTCCTGTTCTTGCCTCCAGCGTTGCCGTATTTAAGCAGATTCTTTTGGCCCTTTACCTTAAGCATTGGAGTATGTCCTTATTTCTACTCTTGGGATGGTTTGATTCGTAGCGCAGATATCTTAAAGGGAAGTCGGACATTTTGGTGTTGGGCATCTTAGTGCGGATATTTTCGTTCTAGGTAATTTTTGTGCCAGATATTTTGGTGCTGGATATTTTCTAGCCCTTCTCGCTTTTGCCCGCCTTTTCACTTCTGATCCCTGATCCACTTTCAGTGACTGTATATGCTGAATGTCTTCCTCATCACTTAGAAAAAATGGCTCTGTTAGTGAATCTCTCTCACGGTGGAAGAAACTAATTCATGATGAGTTTTCGAACTTAAAGAAAAGGCCAAAAATGATCAAGTGTACTGACAGTGCTCTCTAAAGAAGTACCAAGTATGGACCCACACTGTAAATGATGAAGTTATGAAACTTGTGAAGGAGCATACTCGTGCACCAGACATCGACTAAACCTTGGTCCGTTTAGCTGCATTGAACTCTCATTTCTTTGGAGAGTATTGTAGTACATAAGTTAAATACTAAATACGCTAAACTCTCGTAGTGTTTATATATTAGGAAACCTATAAGTTTATTAGTATTACAATAAGGAAAAAATAACGTAACCTAAGAATAAACTTTAATATAAATCAGCTCGAGCAGGTCCCAAGCTATGAATACCTTGGAACAATACTCCATCAAAATGGGAAAATGGAGCCAGAAATTTCAAATTTTGTCCGAAAAGCAAATAATGCATACTAATCAATTGAACCAGACAACATTTTGGAAATGAGAAATAGGAGCGAGAGCCAAACTACAAACACAGGGTGATTATAAAGTTTCGATCCAATTCTGTGAAAAACAGGTATTTGAATCAAACCAATAATGAGAATGGAAAACCTAACACTTAGAAACACATTGATAGAAAATTTGTTTCGTGCAGGGTGGTCATTTGCAATAAGACTCAGTGCAGCCTGTGATGGATTATGTGTTACTCTGAGGTTGGGTTTACATTATCTGTAGAAGTTTCGATAGATTATGTGTTGCTAAGTGTTAGGTTTTCCATTCTCATTATTGGTTTGATTCTAATATATGTATTTCACAGAAATGAATCGAAACTTTATAATCACCTTGTATATAAATCAGTGATAGAACCAATACTATTGTATGGAAATGAGAGCTGGCCAACGAGAGGAAAGGAACTTAGTAAGATAACAACTGTAGAAATGAAATGCAACTAAAAGAGTGGGAAAAACAAGAAAAGATAGAGTAAGAAATGAAAGGATAAGGGAAGAGCTGGAACAAATATCAATTGAAAACCATCTAATCAAAAGACAGATGAAATGGTTTGGCCACGTAATCAGGATGGAAGAGAAAAGAAAACCCAAGCAGTTCTTGGAGGCAAGACCAGAAGAAAAAAGGCACAGGGGCAGACCAAGGAAGACATATGAGGATAAGGTGGGAGAATTAGGAAGGAAAAGAGGGAAGACACTCCAAGAAATGAAGAGAGAAGAATGGAAACAGTGCAATGGCATAAGGGGTAGAGAAAGAAGAAGAACGTGTTCGATCAATCGATGCGTTTCAGGTGCATGAAATTTATGCATTTAGTTTTCCCCTTATCTAAAATTCCTACCTAAAAATTTTAAAAAGTAGATGTAAGAAGCTCCTTGGGAAAAGTTAAAAGTGCAACATTGTAAATGAACTTGCACAAAAAAAACTCAACACATTAAGAAGGTAAGGATACACTAATACATTCTCAGAAACAGTGGAAGAGACTAGTTCTTCTCAAAGAGATAAAACATTTGAAGACCACAGGGGAGAAATGTGCTTTGTCCATTTTCTTCATTTCACAGGAGACTGGAGAGCACATAATCTCCTTGTTATGAGCAGGTTCTTTACCTGTATACCCAACCAAAACCTCTTTGTAATGGATGGAAAAAGCACGTTCTGTTCTTGTACAGTCCCTAGTTAGAATGAACCTTCACAAAACTATTTGATAGCACCTTTAGCACCAATTTGGTTAGAATTGGACAATGCACGTTATTTCCCTCTTGTCTTCATTTTGTAAACACTGTCGCCATCTCACAACAAGTATGATAAACAGTTGGGAAGATTTAAGGTCTTCAGGAGGAAAGCATAATTTGCACGCTCAATAGGAATATGCCGAACACTTATATTTAGGAAGCGGTAGTTGATATAGGTATATGATCTATAGAATGTCCTAAAAATGGGAAAAAATGACGTAAAAAATTGCCAAAAATGACCATTAAATTTGTTAGTTTCAGATTAAAAATTGAAATGAAAAGGAAATTAAACAAAATTCAATCTTGCTTTAAAAAGAAGGCACCAAATGATACCACATGCACATTCAATTAAAATATGCAACGAGGATTTTCAATGGAAACAACCGAATAATGAATAACTTTAAAACAATTTAATGAAAAAGTCGTACACACTGAATTAATTGGTGTAAAATGCATTAATTTCCCGCATCTTTGCCTGGTGATGTACACTACCGACAAAACGTTTAAGACCACCAAGAGAAAGTGCCAAAAATCAGTAGAAATGAATGTATTTCGTAATTAATGTTCAAGAAACAGATGTAAGAATCTGCTTGGCAATGTACAAACACAGGTACATCCACTATACATACTAATGTCACCTCATATTTTGCTTTCATCAATGTGTCTGCCATGGGCCTTAATGACAGCAGCGCAAACACGTGGCATGCGCTCCATTAGTTTGTCCAGATAGGATCGTTGAATGTTACGCCAGGCATCGTTGATGAATTCCCATAGCTGTTGGGTGTTGCTGGGTAACTTCTTCCTGATGTCCCTATCGATTTGGTCCCATAGCAGTTCAATTGGTGAAAGATCAGCAGACGGTGGTGACCACGTCATGAGAACTAATGCTCCTTCTGTTGCCTTGGGTTCCAAATACCGCGATCACAATTTGGATGAATATTTGGGATCATTATCTTGTTGAAAAATAAACCCATTACCAACAAGACGACGACCGGAGCGGATGGCATGGTGCACCAATATCTGATGATACCCTTCCTTTACCAATGTTCCCTGAATTTTATGAAGGTCCCCCATCTGGTTTCCGGCAAAACATCCCGAAACCATTACACTTCCACCCCCATGTTTCACTGTGGGAACAAGACACTTTTCTTTCATTCTCTCGCCGACCTTTCGACGCACAAAGTTTCGCCTATTGCTGCCAAATAATTCATATTTGGATTCGTCGGTCCAGAGTACCCGTTTCCAGTTATCCACAGTCCAACCTTGGTGCGTTTTAGCCCAGGTCAATCGTTTCGACTTGTTCACACGTCGTAACAATGGCTTTTTAGCAGCTATTCTGCAATGCAGCCCTTCTTCACTCAACCTATTCTTCACCATTAACACAGACACAGGCGTCACTGCTATCATTCAGTGAAGCAGCGATGACTGGTGCTGTTAGGCGCCTGTTCCGATTGCTATTTACTGTAATATATCTATCGTCAGCTGCAGACGTCACACGAGCTCTTCTACTACGTTCACGGTCAGCATGACTGTTGGTTTTACGGTATCTGTCCAA
Source organism: Lepisma saccharinum (assembly GCF_977018435.1). Taxonomy (NCBI): domain Eukaryota; kingdom Metazoa; phylum Arthropoda; class Insecta; order Zygentoma; family Lepismatidae; genus Lepisma; species Lepisma saccharinum. Next base: position 35,974,956 of record NC_139251.1, on the reverse strand, counting down.
TGCATAATGAATACCAATATTCAGTTTTCTTGCTATTTCGCATTCCGAATAACTTTCATTTTACAGTGCACATATCACAGCACGCTTTTCAACCGAAATCGCATGTTCCCCACGATTACGGGCCATTCTACACAGCTTCACTTACCTTGCACACCTCACACACAATAATGGGCTCGCAATGTCGCCTACATAAACAGCAACTGACCCTGAGCCACTGAGAAGGATGCACATGAGGCTGGCTACCGTACTGACCGATTTCACGTACACAGCTGCAATGTTGCCTACTTCAGCAACGTTTTTGTCACTTTCCATTTTGCCAACCACATGCTACACATTCGGAAAAAAATTGGTTTCATGTCTTTCGAGGTTCAAACTAGACTACATTGCATTTTCCATGTGTATCATAGTCACGTCTTTCTTGGACAGGAACCGTTGGGTCCATACAACACTCCGTTTTTTATGGTGGTCTTAAACTTTTTGTCGGTAGTGTACTTTGGTGTGTTTTTGTGGAACTGTAAACAAAAATATATTATCACGATACGCGTAAGACAATTTTTGTTAGAAATTAAACAAATTGTATAAAAAATAGGGAAACCAAAATCAAGCCAGTCTGACCAGGGTATTTCCAACCTTTCCTTATCTGATCTAAATCTGAGTTCGCCCCAGACGGGCACCTGGTGGTTTCCCGCGTCACAACAAAGACTGTCACCAGTTCAGCATTTCTTTTGCTCGTAAATTGCAATCCTGCGAGATATATAAGCCTATGTTCACCTTCGTGAAAGACTCAAGAATATTACCAAAATGGAAGAAGTGACAAAATATGACGAAACAATATACCGAATATTGCGAAAAATGACGGGAAAATGCCGAAAATCGGGGAAAATTCCCAAAAACCTGAAAATTTGCAAAAAATTACCTTTTTTGGGTTCTAGACGAAGTGTAATATTGTGTATATTTAATGGGCATCATGTCCGAGATCATCAACTTGTGCTCCCTACTTATATTGACAATACAGACACGACGAGTAAATGAAACATCGTTGACACTTTCCGTCAAGTAACTTTCCCAACGACAGCTCTATAAACGAAATGGACAATTTCACCTAGAAATCTTCTAAATTGCATCTGAGAGGACATTGAAATGGGCTCTCTGTTCTATCGTGGTTCCCACGGTTACCCATTGACGGACCTCACGCATCCGACGTCTGCACAGTGCTGCCCCCTGTCGAAAGGTGCCACTTCCGGAAATCGAAAAGATCGATAGCGTTACATTTCCTGTCCCGTTCCCTTCACTCTAGAGAGAACACGGGGGGGGGGGGGAGATTTTTAAGGGATGTCACGTGCGATGATAACCACCTCGTTCGCTTGTCCTTCAACTTCCTCCCCCCACCCCACCACCACCACAATTCCCCTCTCACAATAGTGCCTGGCTTTCCGCATTATGTACATGTTTTGGGCTATCATGCCACGTGCAGTTGGCCCGTATTCCCCACATCACATTTCCAACCCAAAAAGAGTTGAGTTTACGGCTTAATCGTTACGATATTCTCCGGAATTTCATTAAAGCTGAGCGTATTAGGAAGTAGGGTTTACATCTTTTAATCAGTTACGCATATATTCTCCTTTTTCCCGTGCTACAAGTCCACGTCTGTATGCCCAGAGAATAATGATATTGGACATGTTTTCACCAGGTATCTACGAAAAAGTCTGAAATGGACTCTTATGTTAGGCAAATTGACCTGTTTAGAACCGTTTTTATCGTATAATATTAGTTCAACATATTGACAGTGGCGGCGACAAAGAAGGGCATGGGGGAGCAGTCCCCCCTCCCCCCACGCACTCTTTGCCCCCGCACTATATCCTCTTAATGCTAAGCCTTGTCGAAGTAAAAAGTCCCTCCCTCCCCCACACCTAATTGTCGCTACTGTGTGCACTCTCACAAATATTCAAATAAATGGAACACGTAAAATATAGGGAAACACATGACTCTGCTTTAAACTATATATCTGCTCAACCCCTGACTAAAGGATGAAACTAGCAGTCCCGGGTTCGAATCCCGACCTGGGCTTGGATGTTTGTGAGTGTCCATTCATCACTCATCCCAAAAGTGGCACAAAAATCGAAGTAAAATAAAGCAAATCAATCAATTAATCAATATAAAGGTCGAAACATAAAAACCATTCTCTGGAGGAAATCATGAGCTATAAATTTGGTCCAGTGACTTTAGGGGATAAATTGCATAGTTTCTTACATATTTGTGTGGGAAACCTACTTTTGCGGTAATTCTAAGAATTAAAGAAAATAGTTGAAGCTTTCTAATTCTATTAACATGTAGCTCTATCAAACAAAAACATAATTTAGAAATTTTTCTGCTCTTTCACTTTTTTATCTTTACTTTTTGTGTACAATGTAACGTTTTCGAGATATTATATATTTATTTTACTTTTCAAGGTTAATTTTTGGCGCCATGTTTTCAATATGGCGGCAAGTCTACAGGTTAGAGAGTGGTAGACTCTTCAAAATCGGATTCCTCGCATTTTTGTATTACAAGGGCACTATCTTTTGCAATTGGTTTCCCAGACAACACTATCTTTCCTCGACTATTTGCCTGGTGTATCAATCCACAAAATGTCATCTGTCTAAATTTTGTAAATCACAGTTGGACAACACAATCCTCATGCAAAGGTATTTCTTGTCATGTTTTGCCCACTGGTATCTAAACCAGATTTTTAAAAGTTCAGAATATTTGTATTTGTCTTTTCAGCAGCTTCATCGCGACGATGATGATGAACAGGGAACGGATTTATATGTAAATACATACTGAAAATAACTATAAATATGTATTTACATATTTAGCACATTTTTTTACATATAATGATGATGAATATTGAATTGATGGAATAGATGAAATGTCATACTTTACCTAGGATTCATATTCAGTACACGTGGTTTTGCAGCGCGTTACGTTGAACACTCAGTTGGGGATAGATTTTCCATTATATTTCGAGATTTGTATTTCTGCAACTTTCCCCTCTGCTGGTATGGTTGAGTTTTTACGCTCTGGCTCTGTAAGCTATGGATCTGGGCCGAGCGTAATAGCAGTAACCAGGAATCGAACCTGAGGCCTCTTGATTCCAGTGCAAAGTTAACCACTATTCTATCGATGATGCCATAACTGTCACAGTACTGTTAAGTACTACATGTTATGCATGTCTCAATATAGAAATCTATTTTCTGAATCAGATTATCCTTGTAGATACACAGGAAACAAGAAACTCCATATATGCTCATTTTTAATTTTATTTTGTGTAATTTTGCATTCATTTAAGTACATGGTTTTTGTATATTTTGTTTACGAAAACTTATGAGGGACAATAGGTGTTAGTGATTCTCTGGTTTCCAGCTATTGCTTTAAAGAATATTCTACCTTCTTTTTGTTTCAATGTATCTTCCATGTTGAGGAAAAAACCGACTGTTGGAAAATGTGACAATTCGCGTAATCACTAAACACTGTGTTGTTGTTGCATCGATGATTAATTATACATGTACTGTTATTAAATTAATAATATCTTTCACAATTCGCGAAGGAAAAGCCAAACTTCTGTAGGCTGGTTACATATCTAAATTACCTGAATATTAGCATGAATGGAAACACTGAAAATCACTTTTTCATAGAAACTTTTATCACAAAACTTCACAACTGTTATCTCGGTTACCATAGCAACGAGAATGTTGCCAAGCACTTAAACGTTGTACAATTTAACATAAATAGAATAAACAGTAACTTGAACATTAACATTTGAAGTTAAAAATAGATAATAATTATAATTGTACATTTAAAAGAAAACATAAGAAGTAAAATAAATTTGTGCTGTAGAGAACAGTCACAACACAGAAAGGTAAGTGCATCGGTTGAATCTGTAGCTCTGACGAAGTACTTAAGAGCCATTCCATGCGAAAGTGGACAAACAAGATTAATTTATTTTTATTGAAAGTGTCACTTAAGCCTAGTTTCCATTGTGACAAGTTCCAGACTCATGACGCGCAACATGCGCCAGCGCATGTTGCGCGTCATTTAGTGCACAGTTTCCAATTCAAAACTCCTTCTGCAAAATACTCACGCAACAACACTGGAGTGCAGGACCGCAGTGTAGCGTTGTGCAATGCTTTAGAGTAGTCAGTGTTTCTTCTCTTCTATTGTAATAATTTGGTGGTGATTTAACTTGTCTAAAGATGGACAATACAATGGTTCGCACTGGTGGCATTTAACAACACTGACTCCTGTTCATAATGCTCTATAAGTTTTACAACTTTATCTTTCGACCACTCCATATTGTCTACAAAACACTCAGGTACAACTACACAACCAACTACAACAACTACACTCAAATAACAGGACGTTGTGTCGTGACGCCGCTTCAGTCCAAACAGCGACCATGTAGTTGTTGTCGCGTCGTCTGTTTCTACTCTAGTGCGCATGCCCGTGCCCCAGGAACTTGCTGCAGGCTGTTTCCATTGTCCGGGGCGCATGACGCGGCGCATGTTGTGCGTCAAAATCGTTTGGGGCAATTTTGTCCCCGGCACTTGCGCCGCGGCATGTTGCAGGCAGTTTCCATTTCAACAAATGCTTGGCACATGCCGCGTCACATGCCACGCGTCATGTTGCGCGGCATATTTGTGGTAATGGAAACGGAGCTTTATCATACATAAAATTAAAGAGGAAACTATGCAGAATTTGGAATTGTTAATACAAACATTAGTTTAATGGCTTTTAAGTATTGTTTCAAACCCCATTACTTTTTTATAGTAGAAATTGTTTATGTGTGGTGTTTCCATTTAACTTAGTTTCATTATGATATAGTATTATTATACCATAAGAAACTAAATGAATTCTAATTAGAATTTCGTTCTAATTGTCTCCATTATTGTTTCAATATCTTAAGTTATAAAGTATCCAACTTCATTTCTCAAACAAACCATAGTTTGAAGAATCTACTTATGATCATTTTCATAGCTTTTGCATTGTTCCTTAATCCTACAAAGTAAATAATGTGCATTATGTCACACCCGTCACAGGCAAAAAATGTTTATAAGAAAGTATATAGTAATATTTTTAGAAACTAGAAAGTATGTAAATTTTGGGTGACGTTTGCTTTGTGAAAATAGAAAAAAATGTTTCAGTAAACCCATATATTTCACAGAGTTTTCTGAAAGACTGAGGAAGGTCGTGTCTCAGAAGTGTCACACCCGTCACAAGCACAAAACAAATATTTTCTGTACCTGAAAATGAAGATGGGCTAGCAATATTCTTAAATTAAATAACTTTCATCGAGGGAAATGAAATTACATTAATTTATAGAGTTACGTATTTGAAGGTGTTAAAAAAATAATTAAGAAATGAATGTTAATTTGTCTGAATGTCACAGCCGTCACAATGGAATTGTTCTTAAGTGCATCATCGAGAGTGATGCAGGAGGTTTAATCAAAAACGTACCTAATGATTCATTAAAAATACTGCTCGACCTTGAGAGAATCGATCACTTGCATCATATGATGTACCTTGACGTTACCCTTATGAAAGAAATAGAAAAAATCAAAGTGTAAACGTTGGTCAAGTGCAAAAAAAAAACACTTCAGTGCATCCAGCGATGGAGCATCAAAGAGATTTGATGCATTTAGATATCTGTATGTACGAACGAACTAATTGTGGTGTTATTCAGTTCGGATGCAAAATTTGAAAATAAGGTCCTTAGGAAAATATTTGGGCCTATAAGGGATGAGGAGACAGTGAGTGGAGAAGGTTACATAATTTAGAACTACATAATTTGTATTCATGTCCAGATATTATTAGAATGATTAAATTAAGAAGACTTAGGTGGGTAGGCCATGTGGCACGAATGGGAGAAGATGGAAGAATTTATAGGATTCTTGTTGGGAAACCTGATGGTAAGAAACTAGTAGGAAGACGAAGACGAAGATGGAGGGAGAATGTTGAGATGGACCTAAATGAAATTGGTAGGGATGGAAAAGAGTATATAGATCTTGCTCAGGATAGGGACAGATGAAAGGCCTATGTTGCTGCAGCCAGGAAGGCTAGAGAGTTAGTTGGATGCAAGAAAGCTAAGAAATTTGATTCAATAATATAATATTGCTTTCCAGTCTGCTCTCTAGTTCTCTAGAATAGATTCAGTCTTTCACGTTTGCCTAGCTATTGTTCGTTACAGACTTCCCGCATTACGTAATATTTCATCACTGCATCACTATTGTGTTCCCTTAACTTACAGACTCCTTCCCAACGCCGTTTGATTAATGATTTCAATTATTTGTACAATATTGTCAATGGCAAAATCCACTGCAACACACTCCAGGAATTCCACTTTCGAGTGCCTATACGCACAACACGTAACAGAAACCTATTTTCACACTAGAAAATTTGAACTGGAAATTCAAAAAGGGATCACTCTTCTACAGACTTCCCACCAACTGTTGATATATTTTCCTCAGAGTATCCTTGCGATGTTCCATCAGAACAAATTCTGCTAAATAATGTCATATTTTGCTTATTTCAGCACAGATGGTTGTGCTGTATCTGATATTTTCTGTATGTGTGTGTGTGTAGATATGTATATGTATGTATGTATGTATGTATGTATGTATGTATATATATATGTATGTATGTATATATTTATATATATATATATATATATATATATATATATATATATATATATATATATGTATGTTTGTATGTATATTTACGAGAGTCCGTTTTGTCATTTGGAATCGTTTAGAAAGAGAAAGACAGTTGGTTAGTGGTTAATCAGAAAAGCAAAAATCGATATCCCAACGATTTTTTTTCGAGTAGCGTGAGGAAGGCGAAATACGTGATCGAGCTTGCATGGGACTGACTGAGCCTTCTCTCCTCTCCCCACTTTTATTTTCCCCACCTTAATCCCCCAATGCATACAACCTAGCCATGGGTTAGGATTTGACAGTTGCTGATGTGCTCGATAAGTGCAGAGACACGCGTCGACAAAGGAGTGTCCCAGTAATATAGAAAATATACAGGGTGTTCCAAAATTATTTGGCAAGATTATGGTCTGGAAATGGGAAAAAGATTCTGAAAATGTTTTCAAGAAGGTGCTAATACAATACTTTTATTCAGGTCTAAACCAGTTACATTAAAATTATTTATTCAATACTGTAGTAAATAATATAATTAGTAATTACTGTAGTTTGCATGTTTGGAATAGGTTATGTTGAAGTTTGTGTTTTCCCCTCAGGGTTTTGCTACATTATCTTGGGAACTATTGGGGCTGCACAATTTTATAGCTCTCGTTCTGTTCTACGAAATGAGACTATAGGATTTTATGTAGCTGCTCAAGATCATTTATTTATCTGTCCAATTTTATAACAAAACATGAAAGAATAGGAAGGAAAAGGGTGCTGAAGCATCAAAAAGGAGGTAAAAAGGGGATAAATGTGTTAATTTCACAAAAAAGGTGCAAAAAGGTGGAACAAAGTGTATTCATTTTACTTGATTTCATGTCCTAAAATACATATCCCAAACGACCGTTCAGAAAACAGCTTTATTTGTGGAACGGTGCTGCACCTTAAATTCCGTTTCCTTGTGATTATTAAAGTTTTTCTATGTTAGGTTTTACGTGATACAGTATATGTGGAGATTTTTAGTCGGTTATGTCATACTTCGTTTAAGCTTAGGTTAATTTTATCTTTAGATTTAGTTCAAGTACTCCCAGGATTTCATTTTTGAGCAGTTCCAATGTGTGTGAATACATATATTGGCTTCTTGATGGCGTAGTGGTAACGCTTCCGAGTTCGATCCCGGTGGAGGCGCATAGTAGGTTCGAATTCCACTGTAATCTGTTGGTTCAGTTTCTATTAGCCTATCTGAGCATAAAGTGAACTTAAAAAGCAAACTGTGACAAACATAAAATCAACTACTCTGACGCTATGCGCGGCCTTGCTCCACAGTTAGCTGGGATAGTGTATAGTTTGTAGTTTGTGTACTCCTTTAGTTGTTCAGTGCTCTTTTGTTAACATACATATTTAGTATTTCTGTACTTATATTCTCTCTGCATTTTATATGCCCAAATTGTCAGTTGATTTGTTTTAGTTGTGTTGCCCTCAAAGTCTCTGTTCGTTGTATATGCCGAAGGTTTCAGTTGATTTGTTTTAGTTGTGTTGTCATCAAAGTCTCTGTTCGTTGTATATGCCCAAGGTTTCATTTGATTTGTTTTAGTTCTGTTGTCATCAAAGTCTCTGTTCGTTGTATGTGCCCAAGTTTTCAGTTGATTTGTTTTAGTTCTGTTGTCATCAAAGTCTCTGTTCGTTGTATGTGCCCAAGTTTTCAGTTGATTTGTTCTAGTTGTGTTGTCATCAAAGTCTCTGTTCGTTGTATATGCCGAAGGTTTCAGTTGATTTGTTTTAGTTGTGTTGCCCTCAAAGTCTCTGTTCGTTGTATATGCCCAAGTTTTCAGTTGATTTGTTTTAGTTGTGTTGTCATCAAAGTCTCTGTTCGTTGTATATGCCCAAGGTTTCATTTGATTTGTTTTAGTTCTGTTGTCATCAAAGTCTCTGTTCGTTGTATGTGCCCAAGTTTTCAGTTGATTTGTTCTAGTTGTGTTGTCATCAAAGTCTCTGTTCGTTGTATATGCCCAAGGTTTCATTTGATTTGTTTTAGTTCTTTTGTCATCAAAGTCTCTGTTCGTTGTATATGAAAAGTTTTCAGTTGATTTGTTTTAGTTCTGTTGTCATCAAAGTCTCTGTTCGTTGTATATGCCGAAGGTTTCAGTTGATTTGTTTTAGTTCTGTTGTCATCAAAGTCTCTGTTCGTTGTATATGAAAAGTTTTCAGTTGATTTGTTCTAGTTGTGTTGTCATCAAAGTCTCTGTTCGTTGTATATGCCCAAGGTTTCATTTGATTTGTTTTAGTTCTTTTGTCATCAAAGTCTCTGTTCGTTGTATATGAAAAGTTTTCAGTTGATTTGTTCTAGTTGTGTTGTCATCAAAGTCTCTGTTCGTTGTATATGCCGAAGGTTTCAGTTGATTTGTTTTAGTTGTGTTGCCCTCAAAGTCTCTGTTCGTTGTATGTGCCCAAGTTTTCAGTTGATTTGTTTTAGTTGTGTTGTCATCAAAGTCTCTGTTCGTTGTATATGCCCAAGGTTTCATTTGATTTGTTTTAGTTCTGTTGTCATCAAAGTCTCTGTTCGTTGTATGTGCCCAAGTTTTCAGTTGATTTGTTCTAGTTGTGTTGTCATCAAAGTCTCTGTTCGTTGTATATGCCCAAGGTTTCATTTGATTTGTTTTAGTTCTTTTGTCATCAAAGTCTCTGTTCGTTGTATATGAAAAGTTTTCAGTTGATTTGTTTTAGTTCTGTTGTCATCAAAGTCTCTGTTCGTTGTATATGCCAAAGTTTTCAGTTGATTTGTTCTAGTTGTGTTGCGCTCAAATTCTCTGTTCGTTGTATGTGCCCAAGTTTTCAGTTGATTTCCTTTCGTTGTCTTGTACTTATAATCTGTGTTTATTTTGCATGTTCACATTTTCAATTTAATTTGTAGTTTTACTAACTAAAATCAGGTATTCTATGATTAATTTTATGTGCTGATATTTCGTTGTTCTGTGTTCATATTCTCTGTTCATATTACATGGCCAAGTTTCTAGTTGTTTTGTGCTCTATTGGCTCTTTCTTATATATGCACAAGTTGTTTTTAGTTGTTTTGTTCTCATATTCTGTGTTCATTTTATGTTCAAGTTTTCAGTTTTTTCAAGTTTTCATTTTCATGTTTATTTGCTCCCTGGATTTACACATAAGGTTTTTATTGTTGAAGGATTAGCGTTTTTATGTAACTGAGTACCTTTCGATGTTTTTGTTTGGGAGAAACACACACAAGAAGGATTTCGCTCGGAGAGTACTTAATAACGTGACGAACAGGGCTCTAACCACGCTGGTGTCGTTCCGGAAATATGTCCATTTAAGGCAGCGATATCCACCTGGGGGGTATCGTGAATGCAGCATAAAAACGGATTTTTACGGCCGAGTGTCGAAGATAAGACTCCTGGCTTTCCTCTCCCCCTCGTGCATGCTTCGTTCGTGTACAGAGGGTTTGTGGAATGCGTGCAAAGGCTGCGTGTGGGGCGATGCGTGAATAGCGAGGGTCTCCCGGCTAGGAAGTTGGCACTGAGTCCGTTATCGATCTCTCGCTGTGGTCGATATACTCATTGCGACACACACACACTCGCACGCACATTCGGATGCCTTGGAGGAGGCGAATATATCTTCAGCAGCTGGTAGAAAGCATGGATTGTTTTCTTTTTCGAGTAAGGAACCCGCCGCACCTCAATACACACACTATTACGTTCACGGCACACTAAAACACATAGCGTCTATTATTGTGCTTATTTGCTTTATTTGATTGATTGATTGATTTGATTTTATTTCGCTTTTCTGCCACTTTTGGCTAATCGCGAACTTCAGGACAAAGTCGCTGAATTCGTTTTGAGAGCGATGCACGTGAGTTTTATGAATATAGTTTTACATATTTTGGAGTATTTTGCATATTTTTCGCTTAGAGTTCATACTTTTTATTTAAATTCGATATTGATACCATTTCTCCAGTTTTTGTCTGAATAATGCACATCTATTTGTGCAACAAATATTCAAAATATAATTTATTTTCAAATTCCGATAGCTTTTATCTGATTGTGGTAAGCCCGTCACCTTATTTTCACAATATTTTTTCAAACCACGAAAATGTCACAAAATGAAGGTTCTGTGTATGTCTACATCACGGCCATATTTCGCAAATAATTTCTGTTGATTCTAGGAACAATGACTTCAGGCCAGCAGTTCACGTAGTGGCCCTGATCTAATTTGCAATGAACACACTCGAACTTATAATCGAAGAATACGAAAAAAAATACTACAAATAATTTTACATATTTTAGTATATTTTCTTTTGCTTCATAATTGCGTATACCTGCTGATGTAAGCCGACAGAGAAAAGCAACAAAAACTAATAATATTACTAGCCTTGGAGAGTGTTACTTCTCTCAAACAGTCAATAATCTGAAACGAATTGTTTACTCTCCATTGGAAAATGTAATGAAATACAAACAATTGACAATTTATTAGAGTTAGTGAAAATAATATTGAATACATCGTCATCTCAAGATTGAGAGGAAAAATATTTTTGCCACAATGTCAACTCGTGGGAGTGTATTGCGACCTTTCATTGACAAATGGGATTACCGTTGTGTTTTGTAAATTAATTCAGGCTTAGTGCTGTAATCGAAGATTTTCTGCGCTCCCCATTTTAAATAAAACTAAGAATATTTTACCATATTTGCCATATATTTTTACATTTTCATATTCCATAACGTTTGCCATATTTTAATGTATTTGACACATGTATCCTGTGTTCCGCAGTTCACTATCCTCTGATTTTAACATGCTTCTCACAGTTCGTTGTATTTCAAAATTTGCCATGCGTGTCTTCTTTATTGTTTACCTGGATGTTACAATATTTTATACATTTTAAAATATTTCTTCCAGAATTTATCATATTTGTCATATTTTTTTCATATTTACAATATTTTAATCATATTTTTTATATTTTTCATATTTACAATATTTAAATCATATTTTTTCATATTTACAATATTTAAATCGTATTTTATCATATTTACAATATTTAAATCATATTTTATCATATTTACAATATTTAAATCATATTTTATCATATTTACAATATTTAAATCATATTTTTTCATATTACATCATATTTTCTGCTATAGATTAACTTTTAGAGAACATTAAGAGTTAATTTAGTGACAAATTTCACGTTGTTACGTAATTTATTTGTTAAAGTGTCAATTGCAAGTTGGAGAAATTATGTAACAGAATGACTGATTTGGTTGTCTTGTTTTCCAGGCTGGCCGCAGCCCAGGAGGCGGCAGCACATCATCTGGATCCGAGTCGTGATAGCGGTACGTACAATCTCCCCCTCTCTCCCCGGTTCGGCATGGGCGGACGGAGACAACACCCGTCCGAGACAGGTGGCAAAGGGCCAAGCTCCCTGTTCGTTCTAAGCGACGACAACGTAATACGCAAGTGCACCAAGTTCATCATTGAGTGGCCATATCCTTTCCTATGCAGATATTTATATCTATATACAGCATGTGTGTGAGTGAGTGTGTGTGTGTTGAGCAATTTTGAGTGTTACTCTAGCAGTAATTTGTATAACTTGTAAAGGGTGTTTTTTTTAAGAGTTATAGAACTTTCGATAGGGATAGCTGTCATTTGTTTTGTTTTGATGACATGTTGTTTTGTCATTTCATATCAGTGAGCATAGGCAAATGATCATGGAAAGACTGACGCCGCAACAACGTTTACAAATTGTGGAAATATATTTCCAAAATCAATGTTCTGTTCGCCAAACGTATAGAGCACTTCGGAAATATCGGTGCTTTCAGTGAATTGGCCTCACAAGATCATGGGACCTAACGCCACTGGATTATTTTTTTTGGGATGTCTAAAGTCTCTGGTTTATGCTGATAAACCAGCAACAATTGACGCTTTGGAAGCCAATCTAACTCGTGTTATTAACGACATACGTCCCCAATTACTTGAAAAAGTGGTTCAAAATTGGACTGATCGAATCCGGTTCATCACAGCTAGTCGTGGTGGACATATGCCGGAAATTATTCTCAAAAAGTAAATGTCAGAAAGTTATCTTTCAAATGAAAACACAATTGGCTTCAAACTTATTTTTTTATGTGTTTTATTTCAATTCAAAGTTCTATCACTCTAAAAAAACACCCTATACAATATTTGACGCCTGGTATTGTGGTATTTTAAAACTAATAATGGTTATATTTTTCTTTGTGTATACGTGTGTGAGGTCATAACCTCACAAACGAGGACTTTCATCCGTTAACACACCTACAATACGAGGATGTCTGCAGATTGAACTGACAATTATCCAAGCTATTTCCGACAACTTTTACTATTTTCTCTCAAGTATGGTTCTGTAACTGTAACATATGTGTAATCTACAGTGCCTTGAGTCGGGGGTAACTGGCAGCACTGTCACAGCCACGATGGCCGAGGGTGAAGGAGCGGATCGGCCAGAGAGAGGAGAGCGAGCGTTGCAGAGAACAGCTCGGTTGCTTGTGTGATATAATAAAGTATGTTGTTGACATAAAGGAAGTATTTTTAAAAGCTAGTAAGACGACGAGACAGTAACTGTCTTACTTACAACCATAAAGGCACGAAAAATGTGTTATGTAAGTGTTACTAGCGCTAAAGAGCAATTTAAGAAAGTCCTCGAATTGCTGGTATTTCATCACGTCCTCTTTTTGTAGGGTAGTCAGCCAGATGTTTGTGCGTGTTAATTAGAAAAGGGTGTGTAAGACATAGGATTAATTTAATCGATTGTGCAATATATAGTTTACAATCCATTCTAAGATTTGTTGTCCCCAAAAAATGAATTGGGACTATATTTTTTTTAAATCTCGATATGTTAAATGATGTTTTACACTCTCCAAATTTTTAAACATGTGCAGTAGTCGAAGTTTTCAAGGATGCTCTATAAATGGAGAAAACTTACAGAAATTTTGGGCGGCTATTAATTTCTCAATGTATTCAAGAGTATCAGAAAAATATTAGTAATAATATGAATGGGAATCTATTAGGAAATGGCAATTTCATTCAAATTTGTAAACTATTCAGATCGTTTCAAACTTTCTGATTTTTACTTTGTATGGCACAGTATCGCTAACATCACCTTATGGTTTTCATCTTAAATTTAGAATAACTGAAAATGATTTGCGGAAATTATAAACTTTGATTCTAAACATGCATTTATTGAAAATTTGTTTTGTAAACATTATTTTCTTGATTGATTTTGTACGCCTTCATCTGTATAGATCGCTTCGATAGTTTTACTAAGAATATTTACGTTGTCTCAAACACACACTTGTAGGAGGATTTATCCCAAGTTACGATTCTTCCACAAACAAATCAAATATAAATTTTGGTTATCTATTAATATTGATATAATCGGGGTATTGAAAGATGATATTTTTCAATTACTTTATCAAACTTTATGATACATGTAGATCTCTATCGTGAACAGATAGTCTTGCTACTGACCTACATTCTGTCCCGGAAATCTCTGCGCAAGTAGTGACTCGAGAGGGATCGACCAATGAACGCGTGAGAGGAGAAGTGAGTGTATGGAGGGGAAAACGCGGCTACGTCTACCAGTCGTTTGCAGCAGCGTACTGTTATGCTCCGTCCACTCACTTTCTCCCCTTCTTTACTGTTATGCGCGGTCTTGATCTACAGATTTCAAAGACAGAGTGTAATTTATATGTGGCTTGACCTGGCGTGCCGACAATGAAAACCATGTTCAAATGTCTTAAGAGTGACTCAGATTTAAGCTTCTCACTTGTGTAAATATATGTATAACAAATGTACTAGGCGGGACAATATCCCGTTCATGGACATGTTTGCAACTCTTGTTCTGGAGTTGGTCGGTGTACTTCTCTTGGAAGAGCAGCAACAAATAACGATGCAACGGCAGTATAGACTCGCTTCGAACATACCAATGCTGGTCCCCGTGGCGAAGTTGTTAGCACATCATGCTACGACACCAGGGGATCCGTGTTCGAATCCTGGTCTGGGCATGGATGTTTGTGAGTGTCCATTCATCAATTTCATCACATCATCACTCATTCCCATCTTCGCAAATTAGCCAAAAGTGGTACAAGAAGCTAAGTAAAGTAAAGCAACAATAATTCAAACAATCAATCGAACATACCCATAAGATATGAGAAATAGTGTTGGAACCTATACTTTGTCACGTATCATACATGGAAACATTTTTTTCACTTTCGTATTACTCTCTCTCTCTCTCTATCTCTCTCTCTTTCTTTCTCTCCCTCTCTTTCTTTCCTCCCTCTCTCTCTCTCTCTATCTTTCTCTCTCTTCCTCTTTCTCTCTCTACCTCTCTCTTTCTTTCTCTCTCTCTCTTTCTTTCTCTCCCTCTCTCTCTCTCTATTTCTCTCTCTCCCTCTCTTTCTCTCTCTTTCTTTCTCTTTCTTTCTCTCTCACTTTCTTTCTCTCTCTCTCTCCCTCCCTCTCTTTCTTTCTCTTTCTTTCTCTCTCACTTTCTCTCTCTCTCTCCCTCCCTCTCTTTCTCTCCCTCCCTTTCTCTCTCCCTTTTTCTCTCTCTCTCTAACTCACTTCCCCTCTCACGTGTTCATTGGTCGATCCATCTTGACTCACTACTTGAACAGAGACTTGTTCGCTAGCTCCAGGAACAAAGTGTAGAAGTGTCTTGTCAAAGGAGATTACTGAACGTAATTACCTTTATCTGCAATGACTTGGCCGTGCATTACCCTTATTTCCCCTAATAGTAACCTATACATAATATATCAAACGCCACTTGTGACGTCAGAGCAAGACATTATCTTGCGTCACTGTGGAAGGGAGGCTATTTCTGTCGAAAGTTGCTCGGTAAATAAAAACGTTTGTAGAGTGACTTGCATGCATTCCTATTTCGTACGATCGTTGGCTTTGAAATCTGGTAACTGTGTTGGGGGGGGGGATGATTTCAGTAACGCCAAACTCCTTCAAAGACTTCTTGTATAGTGTTGTACAGGGTCAAGGAAGTTAGTAATAAGGTTTGCTTTATATAGCGTATATTGATACACTTGTAAGTTGAATTATATCATCTGCAAATTTGGTGGAAAAAAAACTGCCGGAATACTAATTGAGCTTATTGTGCCACAAGTACATATTTTAAAACTCATTTGTCTGTTTTAAGTCCACTTTCTGTCCATATTGGCTGATTGGCACTAAAACTATCGGTTCAATTTTCTTCCACCCGACATGGCGCAGTGGTACCGTCGTCGCCTTGTAATCAAGAGGTCCCGGGTTCGATACCCGGTGGAGGCACAAGTGGTTCGGATCCCACTTAAAACTGTAGGTCCAGTCCCGATTAGCCTTAATGTGCATAAAGTGGACTTAAAACACCAACTCAACTCAACTCTTCCACCCGATCAAGGGTGGAGACTTAGTGGTTCGGATTTCACTTTACCACTGTAGGTCCAGTCCCAACTAGCCTATCTGTGCATAAAAGTGAACTTACAACAACAACAAAATTTCTTCCACCACACACAACTCGAAATACATATGAAGTTTGACGTACTTTCGATGCATCTATTGGTGCAGTTAGATATGTAATTTAGGTTTATTCTCATTTATCGTGTCTCGTCTTCCCAATTTCTGCATTTATATTGCATCACACAGAACAGCAGTTTACGAAAGTATATTTTTATGCATTTCTGTATTTTGATGTAGTTTATGTAATTTGTAACCGGAGTCAACATATTTGTGTCAATGACACATTTTGGGTTCCGAGAATCGAACCTGGAAGCCTTTGTCGATTATTCATAATATCGAAATGGCAAACGGAGGATATAAATAGTATAGAACACGGAAAATAACAGAATTCATTGCCATAACTAAATCGGGAATTCTTTCAAATTTACAACTATATATCAACTTAGGTGGGCAGGTCATGTGGCACAAATGGGAGAGGAAAGAAGAGTTTACAGGATTCTTGTTGGGAAACCTGATGGTAAGAGACCTGTAGGAAGGCCAAGACGAAGATGAAGGTATAACGTTGAGATGGACCTAAAGGAAATCGGTAGGGATGCAAAATAGCATATATAACTTGCTCAGGATAGGGACAGATGGAAGGCCTGTGTTGCTGCAGCCATGAACCTTCGGGTTTAAGAAGGCTTGAGAGTTAGTTAGTTAGTTACAACTACATAAACCTTTGTGTTGCGTTAAACGTAGGGAATGTAATTGTGTTCTTCTTGGACACAGTTCTGTATATACGCGTCAAAACTCAATTTAAATCCAACTTCTCACTACTATATTTATGGATATTTAAAACAACAATGTTATTAAGTCTATTCGGGGTCATTGTTAAACTCGAAAGTAGCTTTAGTCTTTTCATAGCGGGAAAAAACTCTGCAGTTCAGTTCGTATCTCTAATATGGCAGTCCTTGTGCAGGAGGCATGTGAATTCGCTATTTCAATAACCGATCCATCACAATACAAGTATAATAGGCAAACTAGTAGGTCGACTCGAGTAAGGAGAAAGTGCTGACACTAGCGCCTCTAGCGGATTTCACCGCGTATTGGAAACTGCATATCGCGAATGCCATGCTGTCTAACTTCTAGCGCTGTAATTCCGCTTTGATCCAGCTTCCATTTTTTTTATTGTCTACTACGCCGACACAGTGCACAGTATTAAAAGCATCTGCAACCAGAAATAAGTTCCTAAAACCAGATATAACTGGAAATCATATATCTTTACGACACGGGACGATTGAATCTGTTGTTTAACTGACGTTTTTAAATTCAACCAGCTCCTAGCTCGCAGATGTTGTAGAAATATATCTGAACATTCAGTTCTGAATCTGCTTTGGTAAGCAATATTCCGTGTTCGAACTGGACAAAATGTTTCTACATTGATACATTTTAAAGCGCTATAACATAAATTGATATTACAATAAGAAGAAGAACGAAATGTACTAATTAAAAAAACAACAAAAAAACCGACTGTCCAGAATTGTAAGTGGACACAAATGCAGTTTGCACCATACAGCTATATGAGGACCTGGACTCCCCTCCACCCACCCACCCACACACACACACAGATCAACTCTCCCCCTCTATCAACATCTATCTCTCCTTCTATATTCATCTGTCTCTACAGGCCCTCGTGGTGGAGTGGTTAGCACATCGCGTTACAATGCCAGGAGCCCCGGGTTCGAATCTTGGCCTGGGCATCACATCATCCACTCATCCCCATGTTGGCAAATTAGCGAAAAGTGGCAGAAAAAGGGAAGTAAAATAAAGCAAATCAATCAATCATATCTCTCTCTCTACCTTTCTCTCTCTCTTATATATACACTCTCTCTCTCTCTCTCTCTCTCTCTCTCTCTTATATACACACTCTCTCTCTCTCTCTCTCTCTCTTATACACACACACTCTCTCTCTCTCTCTCTTATACAAACACTCTCTCTCTCTCTCATACAAACACACACACACACACACACTCTCTCTCATACACACACACACACACACTCTCTCTCTCTCTCTCTCTCTCTCATACACACACACACACACACAGACACTCTCTCTCTCTCTCCTTCCCTCCTTCCCTCCCTCCATCCATCCCTCTCCCTTAATTATCTTCCTCTACTTCTTTCACGTCCCCTGTACCTCCCTATACTACATCCCATGAGTCTGTCAAAACTGCACATAACGGCATAGGAGAGGAGAAAGCGAGTGGGTGAAGGAAACCCGGTCATGGAAATCTAACACAACGAGACTGGGGGTTCGTCGTGCTGACCATTGGTTGGACGATCTCCCACCTCTGGTGAGTGAGTGAGTAGGATGAGGTGGGAGTGAAGCCGGCAGTCTGTAGGTAGGCCCCGGCGCTCAAAGAGCTGTTGCGCCAAGGGTTATTTATTATTTAACATAAGAGATATGGTCAACCTTCTACAACCGAGCCCTCAATAATTATAGCCTCTCAATCACGAGATGGTCAGCTTTCTGCAACTCCACTCTCAACATGAGGAGCGTGGCAGCGACACAGGTGTTTTGCCACCTGTTCTCTTGAGTCTCCACATTCTCGGAGGAGGAATGGACAATGGACATGTATGCACACATTTCTCTGCTTACCTTTCGTATGTTTGCCAAAGCTTTTCAATGCACTTGAATTAAATAAAAAAAGTATGGCGATAACTCATTGTTTGTCCTCTTACATCTTAACGAGGCCTAGAGATGAATCTATTCCGTGCAACCTTGAATATATTCACTCTACGCTGCAGATCTCGACTCTTTATTTGTTAAGCTGTCACGTTGCGATCTTGTTTACCTGGTCCCGTATGGCTCTTCCGCTTAGCTGCATGCACCTGCGGCCTCCCCACTCATGTGCCGAGTCCCCCTCAGATCAATACTACTAAAGCTGCATTAACGAGGTCAACTGACACAAACAAGATTCCTCTGTCGTTTATTAGGACGCTGTAACAGGTGGAGATCAACAGGACGATTTCGATTGGTCGGTAAAGGTACCGTGATAAACAATGTCTGTATTTGATCCTAACGATTGGACATGACAGGTAGTTATTTGGCGTCAGTTAGATTCATCAGTTTTCATGGCTGCTTCATGACAATGCGCCAGCGCACACTATACACCCAGCATACAGCCACAGCATGGATGTATGATTATGTTTGATCGCTTTTATCTAACGTCAACCTTCGTGATTAACCTAAAAAGTAGAAAAACGACATTAAATTGCTAGAGTAGTATGTACTATGATAGGAAAAGGACTCAGTATATCTGGCTTATCAAAGTGTTGCGATGACTGTCAAATATGCAGGCTCTGTAGCACATTGAGTGCTCCAATCAGGATATCGTGATCAAATATTTCGGGTTCGTATCCGACCAGGGCAAGGATGTTTCTTTATCCTTGTTTCTTCTTTAATTTTAACTAATCTTCACACATCCTCGTGGTCGCGAATAGCCTAAAGCGACAGAGGCACGACCCAAAATAAGAAAAGTACAAACAACCACGGTTGTTGAATGTTATATAACATATTTATCCACTTTCCGTTGTATATTCAGCTTTTCAAAACTGATCGACTTTAAAGACAGGGGAGCTGAAATAGAGTTATGTTTTAAATCAAGTTCGGATCACTTTAAACAACTTTATTTTTAATCTCTTTATTTTAGATAGAGAAACCCCTTAGCAAACATTAGAAACTAAGAAGAGGTTAATACACAAATGTACCAATGTTTTAGCCTGGAACCTTGAGATGTCTAGTCAGCGCTTCGATCAACTTGTCAGTCGATTGACTGATTTGGTGTCTTATCGGGACTGGAACTACAGTTTAAAGTGGGATCCGAACTACTATGTGCCTCCACCGAGTATCGAACTCGAATCCCTTGATTACAAGGCGACGACGCTACTATCGCGCCATCGGGGAGACTCTAACTTGCCTGTCGACCCAACACATTCTGTTCATGGAACCTCTGGAGCGAGCGAACGAAAACAAGTCTCTGCTGTAACGCTCCTTTGGTGAATAAGGGTCGTTACATGGGGTATGTAGCTGAAATCCTTAAACACTTGAAAATATAAAACGTTCTATCATATTTCCTATAGTTTATTGACAGTTATTACATAGGTAGAGTATTTCTAAGTTCCTATCCTAAACTAGCTAAGTCCTAATATCTGTGCTGGAGACTATACAAGCTTTAGACTAAGTAAAATAAAGTGAAGTCCATTTACCTTACTCAGAGGTATTGGCTGGTGCAATCTGACGTCGAGCACCAATTTCCCTGGACTGTCATGCAGTTCCATATTTGGGGGGGGGGGTATAGTAAAGTGTCTTCCTGTCCCCTAGCTTACCAGTGACCTTTCAAAGTCATTTCGATCTTAGTGGCTATTTGTACATAAGTTCATTTTCTCAATTTGCTCATGATGGGTAATCATCAGATTCCCATATTTGGATAATCACAAGCTCACGGTTTTCCTTGTTTCAGAGAACCTTGAAAGTTGGTTACTAATAGTTCACCCTTTTATGGGTTAGCCACTCCTCTTTATTCCAACCTTGGCCTTTGGCCAATGAATTAGACTTATCCTCTTTCCATGCTGCTGATTCGCCAAGAGACAGAGACTGTATGCTTTAGTGTGGCACGCTGATACGCGCATAATAAAGCAGACTTCTAGTATTGTTAAGACTAGAGTGCGCGTCAAATCTCCTGCATATGACGATAGCCAATAGCAGCGCACTGCAGTGGTGCCATGTCAAAATCTGACACGGAAAACAGACAGCGTGGTTGAGCGAAACGCCTTGTCACGGAACTAGGCAACGCCGCACGTCTGTGATTCGCTGCTGCTGTTCAGCCGTTCAAGGCCATATGCAGGAGATTTGACGCGAACTCTAGCACCAAGTCAAATACCATGAGTTCAAATATTTTATGAAAGATAAAATGTATTTTATATTAATTTGGTTTGTTGTAAGGAATGGTTGAAAATCCATCCGTTACACTGCGCAAGTAGTGAATCCAGAAAGCTCGATCAATGAATGCGTGAAAGAGGAAGTTAGTGCAGGTAATGAAAAATGCGGATGCAGCGGTTTGGAACAGAGCGAACTGCTTTGCTCTGCCAACTAGCTTTCTCCCCTTTTCTACCGTAATGCGCGGGATTGCTTCACAGATTACCAAGACAAAGTGTACTTTGGATCTTACTTTCATTCCCGATTAGCCTATCTGAGCATAAAGCAAACAAACAAGCTTTGGCAGTTTCCCTGTCTCAGGGTTATCTTGAGCCTGCGTTCTCCAAAGCTGCCAAGATGGTCTTGGAAAAGAAATGCTGTGTTGAATTCTTCGTTTCTTCTCCTTCAGGTGACGCGTCTGATTTCCGAGGGAGGGGGCTCCGTGTGTTTTCTTGCGGTGTTTAATTTACGTTGGACTGATTACCCAGGGGAGTCGTTCGCAGTTTTCAAGCCAGCGAATAACGTCGTCTCCTGGAGGAGAACTTCTGATGAGAAGGATATGAAACTTGGCGACGTGAAGTGTGGCGAAGCTCCAAGTTTCTGCTGGAAGTCAGGAGATAACACCTGAGACAACAAAGACGCTTCAAATATCTGGCCGCCAAACTAGAAAGGTTCTTCTCCGCTCGGCAAAGTATTGGGCCACAGATAGTACCACTATCGTGTGATTTGGCCAACGGCCTACACAAAGACCTCACGAGATGGCACTCATAGTCCTTATCCTTTACATAAGCATGCAAGTGAACATCTAGAGTAGAACTTAACGAGCTGGTAGACAACGTAACCGAAGAAATTAGCCGGCAAGTTTTTCCAAATTTTCAAGGTTTACAGAAAACACTTCATTAGTCTCTCCCTGAGTTCTGTGTTCAAAGGTTTACAGAGACCACTTCATTAGTCTCTTCCTTGTTTCTTTGTTCAAAGGTTCACAGAAATCACTTCATTAATATCTTCCTTGTTTCTTTGATCAAAGGTTCACAGAAAGCACTTCATTAGTCTCTTCCTTGTTCCTTTGTTCAAAGGTTCACAGAAAGTACTTTATTCTCCTCTTGCTTGTTTCTTTGTTCAAAGGTTCACAGATAACACTTCAATAGCCTCTTCCTTTTTTCTTTGTTCAAAGGTACACAGATAACACTTCACCAGCTTCTTCCTTCTTTCTTTGTTCAAAAGTTCACAGATAACACTTCAATAGCCTCTTCCTTTTTTCTTTGTTCAAAGGTTCACAGAAATCACTTCATTAGTCTCTTCCTTCTTTCTTTGTTCAAAGGTTCACAGATAGCACTCCATTAGTCTCTTCCTTGTTTCTTTGTTCAACGGTTCACAAAAGGTAATTCATAAGTATTTTCTTTGTTCAAAGGTTCACAGAAAGCACTTCATTAGTCTCTTCCTTGTTTCTTTGTTCAAAGGTTCACAGATAGCACTCCATTATTCTCTTCCTTGTTTCCTTGTTCAACGGTTCACAAAAGGTACTTCATTAGTCTTTTCCTTGTTCAAAGGTTCACAGAAAGCACTTCATTAGTCTCTTCCTTGTTTCTTTGTTCAAAGGTTCACAGATAGCACTCCATTAGTCTCTTCCTTATTTCTTTGTTCAACGGTTCACAGAAGGTACTTCATTAGTCTTTTCTTTGTTCAAAGGTTCACAGAAAGCACTTCATTAGTCTCTTCCTTGTTCGTTTGTTCAAAGGTTCAAAGAAATAACTTTATTCTCCAATTCCTTCTTTCTTTGTTCAAAGGTTCACGGAAAACCTTTCCCACTACTGACTTGATTTTCTGAGTGCGGCTCATGTTACTGCTTATCGTTAGAGCGGATTTATAGGTAGTAAATCCTAGAAATTACGCAGCTAATAGGCACCAAAAAGATGAAAATAGTCATCTAAAGAGCACGCAAATAGCGTACGAATGAACCTTGCCGAAGGAAATGGGAGCTCTGTGGGGGTGGCATTCGGGGAAGGGGCTGGAGATTACTTACATCCGTTGTTGCATTATGATCGCATTTCCTCCGATCTCTCTGCACTCAATTATTTATTTATTTCGAATTGCGTAGTTCGGTAGCTTCACAGCTCATTGGGTGGCATAATGAAGATTCTTCTCCTGATCGCAAACAACGGAAACTGGTTTCCATGGCAACCGTGAAATATCGTGCAAGTTTAATGACGGGCGCTAATTTTGCTGCACCGCTTCTGATGCGAGCGTGCATACCCTTCCCGGTATCCCCTCAAAGATCCGAGTATTTGTTTCAATGTAATTTCAAATACATCAATTGCCAGCCACCGTGGTGAAGTGGTTAGCGCGACGCCCTACGAAAAGAAGGTTTCCAAGTTCTAACCTTGGCTGTTTTATTTCCGTTTTATGCTTGGATGGGCTAATCCAGACGAGCCTGCTCCGAACCATTGCGTAATGTACCTCTACCGAGAACCGAACCTGGATAAGTTGTATTGTGTTTGTCTTACCGTCCAGCGGGCCTCCCGATGGCGTAGTGGTAACGTCGTCGGCTTGTAATCAACTGATCCCGGGTTCGATACCCGGTGGAGACTCATAGTGGTTCGGATTCCACTTCAAATTGTAGGTCCAGTCCCAATTAGCCTATCTGTGCATAAAAGTGGAATTAAATCAAAACTCAAAGAACCTCTATACTCCTCTTTGAGAGATTTATGGGGTGACCCTTTTTGAAGACCAATATATCAACCTCCGTTTTCCATAGTACACCCTGAGCCATTGGTGCGTTTATGGGGAGGAGTGTGAGGTGACTAAATATTTTAAAAGGTATTGGTAGCATTATATTCCATGAGACAAAAGTATTCGACTAATCCTTTCAAAAATAGTAAAATAAAGAAGCAAAGTTGAGGACAAATATATTTATCAGGACTAGATTTACACTAAAGCAAGTCAACACCAGAAATCGATAGCGAGAGATCCTAGGTTAAATATTGCACAGTCTCAAGCTTATCTATTTCTGTAAGCATTGTTAATGCAAATGACATAGAACTACTTCTATTTCACAAAAATCTACTAATGCTATCATCTCATGAGCAAAGGGTCCTGGGTTCGTTTCCTCGCGGAGATACATTTCATAGTGTCTCGGATTCCACTTTGAAAATCAAGTTCCGTTTAGTTTATCTGTCCTCGAATTGAACCTTGTCTTGTTGTGGAGAGTTAGAGAGACAATAGGTGTGGGGCGGGTTTATATGCCGTAAAGTCTGCACAGTACATTTCCAGTATTACAGCTTATCATATGCTTACAGCATTCTGTGCCCCTCCAAGCTATGCCATGGACTGCATTTTGCAGACTCGTATTAGGACTCTATGCTATTATAATACTCGTTTTATCTTCCATCAATGTTTGCGATTGTATCAACCGCATTTCTCGTTATGGCACACTGCAGGCATCATATTACACCCTGGCCCAAGAGGAATCATTAAGTTCTCCCGAAATCTGACAGCCAGAAATTCACAGAAAGAGATACACAGCATAGTTTCGTTCTCTCCCGTCTTGCGAACTGGGCCCTTACTTCCGCCTGCAGCAAGCTGTTTCTCGGGATTAATCTTTTATTTATCCCGTGTATTCATCCATCACCCCCCCCCCTCTCTCTCTCTCTCTCTCTCTCTCTCTCTCTCTCTCTCTCTCTCTCTCTCTCTCTCTCTCTCTTCTACCCCTCACACTCTCACACAATGCATTTTCGCCGAAGAGAGACTTTGGGATGAGAGAGACTACTTACCTCCAGTCCAAGATGCTTGAATAAATAACACGCTAGGAGAAACATTGATCCGACCGACCAGGAATCCGGCTCCTTGTAACCCCCTCCCCCCCCCCCCGGTCCGTTCCCGAATCCGGCTGAGCTTCGTGCTAGCGGAAAGTCGACTGGGACAGCCCCGAAGTGACCTCCTCTGGAAAACAAACTTTCTTTCTTCTTTTTTGTTCCTGGGGAAAAGCTGGCGAGTAAGCTGGGAGTGGAATTGCTAATTCTCCTGCTTAACTTTCAGGCTTCACTGTCTCCGTTACGACCATTGTAACAGCTGGAAAAGTGTTATTTCGTACAGTCGTTGTCAAGTGTGTTTGTAGGCAAATTGCACGTTTGCGCCATGTGCATGTGCGCTGCAAGACACATTTCTTAAGAAAATGGGCCAAAATCGATTGATTGATTTGGTTCATTTTACTTAGCTTTTCTGCCACTTTGGTGGCCGCGGTGGCTCAGTTGGTAACGCGTCTGACTACCATGCTAAGGGTCCCGGGTTCGATCCCCGGACGGTTCAAATCCGGGAACTTTTCTAATGGTGGAAACGGCCCCGGCGCCCACCCAGCGTCGAATAACATGGGTACCTGGGGGAAACCCTGGGGTGTAAAGGCGGTCAGGGGCGTGATGCTGATCACATCACCCCCACTCACGACCGGATCAAGAAAGTGTGGGGCGTTACCCCCACACCCCTTATACGCCTTCATGGCGTGGTGCTATGCACAGGGGAACACTTTACCTTTTTTTTACCTTTTTTTCTGCCACTTTTCGGTAATCGCGACGACGAGGATGAGTGATGAAGGGACACTCGCAAAGAACGCCGAGGCCCGGGAGTCGAACCTTGGACCCTTGGCATCGCAGCGCGCTGTGCTAACCGCTCTGCCACAGAGGTCTGCATTGTTTACTTTTTTTTATTTATTCATTACTTTATGGTTTTCAGTAGTGTTTAACTTGAGTTTAGAATTTAGTTCTGATTGCGTTTTTGTTTCAAAGCCACTTTATGCACAGATAGGCTAATCGGGGCTGGAGCTAATGATGCCTCTTGGTCCAGGGTGTAATATGTCTTCAGTGTGTCATAACGAGAAATGTGATTGGTTGCCTTATTCATTGATTGATATGTTTTCTCGTACTTCGCTTTGCCGCCACTTTTGGCTATACCCTGTCCCATCTAACTGTGGAGCTAGGCCGCGCATATCGTCAGAGAAGCAAAGGAAATTGAGTGGCCAGAGCGAAGCAGTACACTTCTTCATTGGTGGAGCCGTCTCGCGTCACTATTTGCGAAGAGACTTGATTTCGTTTGCCTGCTCCACAGTTAGCTGGGACAGAGTATAATTGCGATGATTAGGATGAGTGATGATATGAAATTGATAAAGAAACACTCACAAAGAACATCCATGCCCAAGCCGGGATTCGAACCCGGGACATCGTAGGGCGCTGTGCTACCCACTCCACCACGCAGATCGGCTGTTGTCAAAATCAAATATGTGTCTCTTTATGTGAGATATTATTTGAATGAATCGTCTCTGCAAGTTTTGGATAATTGCGAAGGTGAGGTTGATGATAGTGATAAGATGAAATAGTTGAAGCCGAGATATTATCGATGTCACGATTAGTGTAATCAAAATAAAGGAGCATTTTATAGGAAAGATGGTAAAGAACACATAAAGGAAACTATAGAGAATGAGGGGAAAGCAATAGGAAAAAAAAAATATCGAGATGCGTGTTTAAAAATAACACACTCTATCCAGGAAACATCTGGAGCAAGCGAACGAAAGCAAGTCTCTGCGCAAGTAGTGGCTAGAGAGGGCGCCACCAATGAACACGTGCGAGGGACCGGGATTGTGTAGGGCAAAAGCTCCTGAAGCTACCAGCCGTTTGCAGCAGCTTGTACTGCTTTGTTCCGCTCACTCCCTTTCTCCCCTTCTTTACCGTTATGCGCGGCCTCGCTCCACAGATTCCTGAAACAGAGTGTAGTAGATAAATAACGTTTTGCAAAGACCTGTGTGAGTTTCACTTGTAAGTATCAATCCATTATAAAAAATAACGCAAATTACTCTATATGAAATTAATTTATATGTGTGAAATACACAATTATACACAATTAACAATATTGTACCATTAAAATTAACAACATTCTTGTTAATTTACAAAAACTGAACCAAAGCGCTTTATTTACTTAAATTTGAACATTTTCTTATGCATAAATATAGATAATGATTATAGCCTTGTGATCAAGGGGTCCCGGGTTCGATACACGGTGGAGGCACATAGTGGTTCGGATCCTACTTTAAACTGTAGGCCTAGTCCCGATTAGCCTTACTGTGCATAAAGTGGACTTAAAACACGGCAATCAATCAATCAATAGATAATGATTACACTAGGGAACATGATTTTTGCCCCCGTGAAAGTAATGACTGTTTCTAATGTATTTTGTAGTGTAGTAAGCGGAACTAATCCTCAAAATTCTCCTACACGTAAAAATTTTTCATAATGTCAATTTTTAATAAAATAAAATTTAAGGTATAAAGTATACGAACATTGGAAAATAAGGCTAGATATTTACCTGGAAAAGAAAGAGAAAGAATTACTTCATTTGAAAAGTTGTTATGTAAATTTATATATAAGAGACCGGTACACCACAGCGAGGAACTACCAGTTCAACCTCCCCCCCCCCCCACGCACATAGGTTGTGCAAGCACCAGATGAAGATACCGCAGACGAGCCTGCAACATCAATCGACGTAGAATACCATTGTGACGAACAAGATGATGGTGTGCACCTCATTATGCATGATGGGCTAAGTGATCTTATACGCGATTTAAATTTGGGAAAAAAAGAAGCAGAGATTCTTGGTTCAAGGCATCAGCAGTGGAAACTCCTTGCGAAAGACACAAAAATTTCCATTTATCGAAACCATCACGAACATTTTTCCAAGTATTTCACAATGAGAGAAAATATGTGCTTCTGTGTAGATATCGTTTCCTTAATGAATGAGTTCGGTTCGACATTCAGTACCCGATTGGAGAATGTTCATAGACTCCTCAAAATTAAGTATGAAAGCTGTATTGCTGCATAATGGCAATGTTTTACCATCAATTCCTTTATTCCATGCTCTAAATACGAAGGAAACATACGAAACAATGTCTGCTTTGTTAGCAGCTGTAAATTATAATAAATATGAATGGGAAATCTGTGCTGATCTCAAGGTTATTGCCTTGCTCACAGGATTAGAGGGAGGTTTTACGAAACATTGATGCTTTTTGTGCCTGTGGGACAGTCGCGACACAAGTCGTCATTTTGTAGTTAAAGATTGGGGAATGAGGGATGAATACCAAATTGGAGAAAAAATGTGGAATATGTGGCGCTTGTTGATCCAAAGAAGATTCTTCTCCCACCACTACATATTAAATTAGGATTGATGAAGAACATCGTGAAAGCCATGAATAAAGATGGCAGTGGATTTCGTTACCTCCAAGACCTTTTCTCGAACTAGACAACAAGCAAAATTGAAGGAAAGTATTTTGGTGGGACCACAAATTAGAAAACTCCTGAAAGACAATTTTTTTTAAATCAAAGCTCCAAGATGTCGAGCTGGCAGCGTGGAGTTTCTTCAAAGCTGTGGTGAATGGATTCCTGGGAAACAAAAAAGAAGAGAACTATGAATTTCTAGTTTCAGAGCTACTGAGGTGTTACAAAGAAATGGGTTGCCGAATGTCTTTAAAAATTCATCTTCTACATTCTCATCTTGGATATTTTCCACAGAATGTAGGTGATGTAAGTGATGAACAGGGGGAAAGATTCCATCAGGACATTTCTGACATGGAACGTCGTTACCAGGGACGATGGGACCCAGCCATGTTAGGGGATTACTGTTGGAATACGAAACTAGAAAGTAGCACTGAATATAAGAGACGTTCATTGAAAGGTAGACATTTTTTACCTATTCTCAAGTAAACGTATGTTTTTGTATTGTTCAAATTTCCTTATCTGTAGCAAGCTAATTACTTTTGACTAGTAGTTGATTACTAATTTCCTTATAAAATTATACTTTATATTATTTACATGTACTTACATGATGTGCAATTCATGGCTCTGTACATTTGTTACGCATATTTCCATGTATACTGAAATCTACCTGTAAAAATAAAATCTTGCGTGTTAGAGCATTTTTTTTGTTATTTTTGAATTCAGCACACTTGTTTCCATAAGAGGCAACTTATTTCGCTCTGGAGGCAAAAAAAAAATATTTCATTTGTTCCCTAGTGTTATAAGTGGCAGTTCCGTGGACCATAAATAATTTTTATGAAAACAGATCCATTAAAATTAAATTAATTAGGTTAACTATGTAATGGGCGTTAATGAGCGGCGGCGATTCGAGGGGTGTGGTGGGCAGTTGTCCCCCCCTTGCCACTTTTGTCCCCGCACTATGCTAAATCTTATGTACCAAGTGTAAGTAAACTGTCCTTGCCCCCCCCCCCAGTTTTGGACCCAATCGCCGCCACTGGCATTAACACTTCAAAACGGCGATGGTCATTTTTACAGTAACTGGGTACCGGGTTCGAATCTCGGCCTGAGGATAGCTGTTCTTTGTGAGTGTCCCCTCAACTACGTCATTCTTTCGTCACTTATTTTCATGTTCGCGATTAGACAAAGGTGGCCGAAACGAGAAGTAAATTAAATCAAATCAATCAATTCTCATGTCGAGGCTACATCCGTGTTTATACTAGAGACCAATTACACCCTGAGCAAGTTTGGGATTTACAGTTTCAAATCAAATTGAAATATCTGTTACAAATGCTGCTGGATTGGTCAAAAGTTATCTCTGGCCGTTATACAAATTAAGATTTATTTTTCTGAAAAACGGAAGTTAAAATTAGTGGTTTGCATAGTGGCAAAAACGTACGACGCGAAATTACCAAATAAAAATAACAAAAACAAATCGCTTCACGAAACTGAAACACATGACATTTGTTCGGCTTGACAATTTTTCATATTTTCGCGTGCGGAACTATATTGGAAATCCCACTCTTATCTAGTTTGCATTTCCACATCCAAACAGACCATGTAACTTCACGATTAGACTCGGTTATCACGTGTAAAGGGAGGAAGGAGGGGGGTTTGGAGCAATCGATAAACGGCATGTTTCCTCGACGGTGCATAGCGTGCTGTGGAGAGGGACTCCCCCCTTCGCCCTTGTTACAAATGACCCCCCCCCCCATCTTTCTCCTCCGATCCTCTCGCAACAGCAATCAAACTGTGTGCAAGTTGTTTAGCTCTGAGTTTTCCAAAGTCTTAATTAACAACAAGAATGGAATAATGGTTTTTCTCTTCGTTGTTCTTTTGTTCTGAAGAGCGATTTTAAAGTTGGTAGAATACCCTTACCGGGAAGATTTATTGCATTCGCTTCGATCCGTTAAGAGAGAAGAAAAATTACTATTCCTCTCACTTGCACTGCCCGCGGTGCACGGGATAGTTCCTCGCAATACCGCTATTTAAAGTTTGGCGCTGCGAGCGCGTATCTTCCACTAGAATCGCAATGAATCCCTGTATTTTAATGACAATTGTTAGTTTACCTTTAGTAAAACTTACATCACGTGTTTCTACACACTAGAAAAACCGGAATAGGTTATTTGTAGCACTGAGAAAGTAGCTGCAACTATAAGTACTCATTAGAAATGAGTCCCTGGTTCGAATCCCGGCCTGGGCATGGATTTTTGTGGGCGTCCCTTCATCAATTTCATCATATCATCACTCATCTCCATCTTAGCCAAAAGTGGCACAAGAGGCGAAGTAAAATAAAGCAAATCAATTAATTACTCATTAGCAATGAGCATTTTAAATTTTATGATTGGAAGAAAATTAGATGTCATCCGCTTCTAAATTATTCTGTGTCAAATTTCAATTGGACACTCGTGTATGAACAGTCATGCTGAAAAAACTTGATAATGTATTTTGTAGGGCTGAGCCGATACCAGGGGTATTGGTATCAGTAAGTATCGTTTGGATTTTTCTCACCGATACCAAAGATTTTGAGTGGCTAGAGCGGCCAAGAGAAACGACTCATTTGTCAAGATTTGTCCTTGTCAAAGGTTCGTTCACCCTTCCTTATGACAGGTTGGGGACCCGCACAAGAATTCCATGTACATTTCCGAAAATGATACACCCTCCTGTGAAGCAGATGGCAAGATCAAAGGCAGGGCTAAAGCAAAAGCACTGCGCCCAAACGTGACACTGAACTCATGTAACTGCCTGGTGGTCAACGCTATGTGGAAATATAAGAAACCATTCATCGCCAATTGTTGCTCGCAAAATCGTAGGCAAAGAACGTGACGTTTTCAAAACCAGAATTATTATCATGCTGGGCTCATTCTGGAGTTCCTGGGAAAGGGATGAATGTCGCTGTAGGAGGGAGGGTTGTGGATATTCTTCTTGTGTTCTACCCTTCTGTGTAACTGCTGGCCGATAACGACACCGCGCTGACTTGTTTTTATTGCAAATGACAGAGAATAATGGACAGGAGGGCATATACAGAGCTGCCAAATAAAAATTAAATATATATCTCTGCTTTTGTTTTATTTTAGGTCGTTTTCCTCCCTCTCCAGGTTAAACGATAAGAATGTTGTTTACATTTGTATTTATTTTGCATTCCTTGTGCAAGCTGTACGCACTACATAAATTTTTGGGGATCATGAAATGAAGCAGGACACTTAAAATAATCCACAGATTTTTTCGGTGTATCTGCAAACACTTTAGTAATGCTTGCAATATATTAAAAACTGCTTCTTCTTCTTTTGCATCCTCTGGTGGTAGAAATAAGTTCACATAATATATAACAGGACATTTTAAGTGCTATATGCGAATAATTTTGGAGTATTTAATATAATTAATTGAATGTGTTATGTGATGAGTTTTGTCACTCAGTAACTAGCCTTTGTTAATTTAAACTAGAATTGTACAATTATCGGTATCAGCAAATGGTGGTATCGGCTCAGCCTTAGTGCTAAGGTGGTATTTTAGTTATTGCAGTTTCTGGAATGTATACAGGTTATTTATTGTCGAATGGAATACGCAGACAGGCAATGGCGGCGATTAGGAATGCGTGGGGTAGTTATTTGCCTCCTTTGGTCTCAACACTATGGTCTCTTAATGCTAAGCCTTGTCTACCAAGAGAAGCTAACCACCTTTACCCTCCACCCCTAGTTTTGGCACCCAACTACCGCTACTGTAGACAGGTAGACAAATCGAAGCAGTTTATATTTCAGTGAGCTAGCTTTTAGCAGTCTACGAACCTACCGTTTTTATAGCCTCAAATAGTATATCATATATTCAGAAGCGGCCCTAAGGAGAGTCAACTCGGGCATTCTTTCTAGGACTCCACGAGTCAAATGAAAATCTTAAAAATGCAATAAAAATTGTAGGGCCGACTGTACACTGCTCAAATTTTCGTCAGGTATCAACTTTTATTTACAAAACGACCTCAAGACTGCAACACTACTCAAGTGAGCTTAAGAACGCCATTTTTGTTATTTTAAATATGTCGCCTCCTTACACAATTGCACCTGTGAAGAGGAGCGGTTTCTTGCCCTCTGCCAACCTAAAACTTAGAGAAATTTCTCGGCAAATGAAAATTCAATGCTTACCAGACCAGCAAGTTTACTAATGTAGGAGAAAGTTCGCCAATGGCCTCAGTTCACAGGCAGATGGGTGGAAAGGCCTTCGCAGTGGCTCATAAGTGACTGCCCATAGACCCAAAGACTTACTCTTCTTTAGGTATATAGGCACTAACGCAAAGTTGACAATATATGTAGATCAGCAATAGGTCTGCGCTAAAATGCAGCAAACGTTTGCAACACTACATACAGAAATACACTAGGTAAACAAAAACAAGTTGAGGTTTTTATATGGCTAATGGTGTGTGTGCGGTCTATCTGATGTGAATCTGAATGGATTGTTTAAACATATTCAGATATCCAAAAATCATGAGAATCATATCCTAACAGAGTATTGAAATCATGAAGTGAAAATATTAAAAAAATAACAAATATGTCTTCTATTGTGTATCCAGGATTCTTCTGACATTTTTCTTTCAAAATCGCGATATTAAAACTCAGTAAAAATAAGGGTGCAGAATTCCATGTTTATTCACTTCAAGGATAAAAGATTGAGGATCGTTAGAGAGCGCTAATATTTATAAATATTTACAAAATGTTCACTGAAATTCTGCAAATTTATGAAGAAAATCTGGCAACGTCACCGATAAAAGATATAAATGTGTTCAAGTACTGTCATATAAAGTGAATTGTACAGTCAACGCAGCATTCGCTTCAAACGTAATTGCAAAATGTTTTCAATTATTTCAATTACTCTCCTTACTTTATGCATTTCGTGTTTGAATTAACTACAGTTATCTTTGTATGTTCTCTTCTGCTTTCGAAATATTAAAAGAAATACATAATACAATACAAGGAAATTTATATTACTATTACGACTATTACTATCTTCCATTGCTCATAAATTGTTGTATTTTTTAATAAGAACATACAACTAAAATCTCATGATAAACAATTACGTTGCTCCACATCTACTTAGATTTTTCAATAAAATCTGCTAACCAACGTGATGTCATATCCCATCAAGGAGTACCCTAATCGACCAACCTGTATGTATCTACCTTGATTACGCGGAGATCTGGCACAAAGGCCCTCGGTTGCCATGGCAAACGGTTCTGCCATCTGTTGTCGAAAAATTACCACAAAATTGCATTTAGTACCGCCTTAATACGAAACAATGTGAATTCACTACGGTGTCAGAATTCAATGAAACGTTAGCAAAGGAGAATTATAAAAGACGGTGCTCTACTCTTGCCAAACCTTCTCAAGCTTGTCTTGTGTGACTTTGTGCGATAACGATGTCGAATGACCTTCGGAATTCTGGCAGTCTTCGTGGAAGTGGAGGAACGTAAACATTGTCTGTGATGAAATACCACATGCAGACATCACACACTGAGTCCCATCGGATACATGACGTAAGACATGCTTGGGAAGTTTGGCTAGAATGGAAGTTCCATCTCGACATCTGTCGTGTCGGGTCTGTGTAAAATGACACGTATTCCTCTTTCAAATAGTGACAAGATCATACATTTCTGTTCACTATTGGTGAGAATTTGTATCTACAAAATCGATCAATAATTGTTGCACATCCTGTATATTGTGATCTACAAAGTTTATGTATACCGTGTGCGTAAGCAGTTCAGTTTTTTTCAGGGTTGTAAAAATATGATTTTGTGCCACCTAGAATCTCCCGCCCTCCCCTCCACGTGCCCTTTTGTGGGAAAGCATTCTTCTTTTCAGAGCTACGACAGTCGCGGAAAGCGTCTTGGAAAATTGGAGAAGTTTCCAGACTGCAATGAACAGCAAATCAGGGCGGGACGAAGGACGAAGAAAAAAGAATGGAGGAGGGGGGAAGGAGCCCCGTGACCTAAAGATATAAGCAATGGTTGGAAAAGAAAGAGAGAAGGGAAAAAATGACAACCTATAATACGAGGCGCTTTCCTGCTGGATGCCTCCCATCTCTCTTGGTATTGATCTTCATCTCGTTGCTGCCCCGCTTCTCTCCTCCCCACACCCCGATCCCCCTTCGAGCTCTGTCATCTACTGGATACCCACGTGGCGAACTCACCACCAGAAGAGGCGCTGGGGCACGAGACATGTTGCCACAATCAGGAAGCAAAATTTCACTTTTAAAAACTCAAATTTCCCTTTCACAGGATAAAATTTCCCTTTACAGGATAAAATTTCCCTTTGTCGTCGACAATTTTAAATCTCTATCACAAAACTTTATCAACTCTTTATTAGTAGTAGTTAGTCGCTAATAAATTCAGGAGACCATTTCACTTTTACAGGAGAAAATGCCTCTTTTACAGGAGAAAATTTCCCTTTACAGGATAAAATTTCCCTTTTTATCCAAATTTTCCCTTCGTCGTCGAAAACTTGAGATCTTTATCACAAAACTATATCAACTCGTGTTAGTAGTAGTTGTCGTAGTAGAATTATTACATTTCCAATTGACCCGCAGAAAATATAAATTCAGCGAAATATAAGGATTGATTGTTGTAGTCGCTTCGTAACCAAGAGGTCCCGGGTTCGATACCCGGTGGAGGCAAAAAGTGATTCAGATCTCACCTTAAGCTTTAGTTCCAGTCGATTAGACTATCTGTGCATAAACTGGAGTTAAAACAAAAACTCATAAGGTTTGATTGTATAGTTTTTGATTAATTTGGTTGATTATACTTCGCCATTCTGCCACTTTTGGCTAATCGCGACGATGAGGATGAATGGTGATGTCATGAGATTGATGAAGGGATAATCACAAAGAATACTCGTGCCCAGGCCTGGATTCGAACCCGGAACCCCTTGCGTCGTAGCACGCTGTGCTAACCACTTTCCCAAGGAGACCGTCAATTTATAGTATAGTTGGCAATGAGTTATTGTTTCAGGTACACTTTATACACAGAAAGGCTAATCGGGACTGGACCACACAGTTTAAAATGGAATCCGAACCACTATGTGCCTCCACCGGGTATCGAACCCAGGAGATGGTAATGAAGAGGTTGATTAATTGATCTGTTACTTAGCCTTTGTGCCACTTTTGGCTAACCGCGAAGACTAGGATGAAATATGAGAAGATGAAACAGATGGATAGGACACAACGCGAGCCGCACGTGAATCCAGTTAGAGACTTGTTAGTGTGTTAAATGCAGTCCAGGATGCATTACGTGATATTTGAATATCTTCAGAAAGAGTCACTCCTTATATCCCGGCAGTAAAGACGAGATAAAGACAGATAATGAAAATTACTGATAACAAATTGTACAGTTTGACTGAATGTATACGAAATATGAAAACTTCTATGAACACCAGGTTTATACTAGCTGTGTTCTGCAATAACTTAGAAGCTGGATAACAAAAACAAGCTACTTAATTTCTCACAATTGTAATCATTGTCCTTAATGTGGTCAGAAACGCTGTAATGATATATCTTCGAATTTCTCTGCGATTTTAAATCTTTTCATGAAATTTTCCATTTTACCTAAAATGGATTCCCATGCAGAGGGAAACTTTCCTTCGTGTGGCAACACTCGGCACAAGAGAGCCGGTGGCTAGGTGGAAGAGGTCTCTAATGATACTCGGAGGATTGAGGCTGTAACTGTGAGAAAACAATTAGATCTTTTAGCAGGACCATGCGAGGCAGCATTCTTTTCTTTCCTTACCGTGATGGACCAGGACGCTATCACAAACGATAAACAAGTTAGAGCTTCGTTTATTGCCTGGCGGCGATACGCTCCGTGTACGTACACTGTAAAAGAAAATAATAAAGGGGAGAACCTTCTGATGAATCGCGCCTCCACCCATCTACTTTCTGAGGTAGGTGCTTGTTATCCGGTACTTTTGAATAAGCCAGGATGTCATATCCTCGGAATTTTGGTTCCCTCGTTTTCATGTACTATCTCTATTAGTCACAGTATATTGTATTTACATGGTATGAATGCCCGTGGACAATACACTCTGGGAATCTGTGTAGCAATGGTGCACATAATGATAGAGAAGGGGAGAAAGCGAGTGGAAGGATCAAAGCAGTGCAGACGGCTGCAAACAGCTGGTAGCTGCGGGCGCTTCTTCCTCTCCATACACTCATTTCCCCTCTTCATTCATTGGTCGAAGTCACTACTTGCGCATAGACTTATTTTCATTCGCTTGTTATAGATATTCCTGCGAGAGACTGTAGTATGCCGTGTTACATGTTCATCACATGTATAAGGGTTGCCCAAATGAAAGTGAGACTCTTGGTTGTTTCTGTATTGATTTATTGGTGGGAATATATGAACATACAGGAAGTAAAAGTGATCCATGAGTGACGACATATCTAGTCACCTTGTCTCTTCAAGCAAGTGTCCCCGCACGTCACAAGGGTATGGATACCCTGAGCAAAGAACGTCCGTGGTTGACTGTGGAACCAATCAGCATCGTTGGCGAACCGGCGGCCCTTTGGGTGGCCCGAAGATGTGGTAGTCGCAGGGCGAGAGATCGGGGCTGTATGGAGGATGGTGGAGGACTTCCCAGCGAAAAAGCCGCAGCAGATCACGGCACACCAGTTCAACATGAGGGCGTGCGTTGTCGTGCAACAGAATAACTGCTCGCTGGGCCCGTTGCGACGAATCCATGTTGCGAATGTGTTTCTGCTTATGTAAACAACACACTGCGCCGTCAGACTATACCAGGTATGTATACGATGAATGCTTTCTTACATACAACGCCATCTACCAGAGCAAACGCAAAGCTCTGCGTAGTTAAGCTACGATGCTACAACAAAAGTCTTAGCTTCATTTGGGGAACCCTTATACAAACTGACGTTATTTGCATAAACTGCACTTTTTAGCAGAACACGTGGAACACTGTTTTGATGATTGATCGTTTTTACTTCTGTTTGTGCAACTTTTGGCTAATTTGCGAAGATGGGGATGAGTGATGATATGATGAAATTGATGAATGGACACTCACAAACATCCATGCCTAGGTTGGGATTCGAACCCGGGACACCTGGCGTCGTAGAGAAATGCGCTAACCACTCCGCCAGGGGACTGTTTTGATGAATCGGAATATTATATTGAATTTTGCATGCAAGCAAGTGAAGGTTCAGCGCCATTTTAATTGACAGTATACGTATATGTCTGCATCCAATATATTTGCCCTCAGTTAAACAATATCGGCATGGCATACCCTACCATTGCCAACAGAATCAAATAAAGTTTGGTGCCGACGCCATTTTGATGCAGGCTGCTGCAACACGATGACGTCACGGTTTAAACTGATGAAAGATATTTTGGACAAAGATGACTCCCGGAGCGCTGAAGCTGTGAGGCATCTGTGAAATCTGGGAATTCCTATGAAGATTGACCGATTGATTTTCTTTATCTTACTTCGCTTTTTGTGCCACTTTTGGCTAATTTGCCAAGATGGGGATGAGTGATGATATGATGAAATTGATGAATGGACACTGACAAACACCCAGGCCCAGGCTGGGAGTCGAACCCAGGACCCGGCGATGTGCTAACCATTCCGCCACAGGAGCCGGTTCTTCATATGAAGACTGAACGCAAATGACATTTTCCAAGAATACTAAGTTAGGTAAATATCAATATCAAACTGATCCCCAATGGCCTGTCTGATTAGCGTCAATTAAAATTCAACAAGTGAGTACATCAAGCAAATCTAAATAACATATCTGACCAGAAATTGCAAATTTCGTTAATATGAAATGTTCCAGAGTCGGTTAAGTGAATTTCATCACACGAGAGTGATTACACGTATTCTGTATTAACATGAGAATTATTCTGCAACGTAGAGAGTATAATTTGGATTCGACATGCATCTCAGTGAGAGGTGTGTTTAGTTCAGGTACCGACCACCCTGGCAGAGTCGTTAGCACAGCGCGCTACGACGCCAGGGGTTCCGGGTTCGAATCCTAGTCTGGACATGGATGTTGTTTGTGAGTTTCCCCTTCATCATATCATTCATATAAATCGTCGCGATTAGCCAAAAGTGTCAGAAAATAGCAAACCAAATCAAAATTCAGTTCAGGCACAACTCGCAGCCCGCGGGTCTGACCCCACAGTTCTTTCGAGATTACTTTTGGTTATGTATACAGGATGTCGCTGCGTACAGGTGGTGTTAGGGCCCTACACTTTCTTAATCACGGCTGAAGGTGGGAGTGGTGTGATCAGCACCACGCCCCTGACCACCGTTACCCCCAAGAGTTTCCTCCAGGTACCAACTTTATACGACACTGGGTGGGTGCCGGAACCGCTTGAACAGGTGGAAAAAATCCCGGTTCTCCCCCGTCTGGGATCGATCCCGGGTCTTTCGCATGATAGTCAGACGCCCTAATGACTTTCATTTTAAAAGGAATATCCCTAAGCGGTAATATACCCCGTTTTTCACTCGGTTTTTCTTAATTTTCATTTTTTCTCATTAGGACAAACACAAATACCCATGTCTTACCCGGGATTCGAACCCGGAACCCCTGACGTCGCAGCGCGCTGTGCTAACCACTCCGTCACGGAGGGGCAAGTAAACAAAAACTGCCTCCTAATTACTACTATTAGCTTTGAAGTAGCGAGCATCAGAACTGTAACCTGAGGGCGACGTGGCCATAACTAGTTACTGAGTTTGACATGTCTCGTCTCTATTTGATCGATCAACCATCGCCCCCCCCCAAAAAAAAATCTGGCTGAGTAACTTTTGCTCATTCTCTTTTAACGAGATAATTGATTGATGTCCAAAAATAGGCCACTCCCCCTTCCCGTATATAGTAAGGGAACTCTGCGATGAATTAAAATGTGTTAGGAAGTCACGTCAATCATCTTACCGAGCTAAAAATTTCCCTTCTTGTTCGAATTTCTTCGGAAAGGGACATTTCAATAACTCTCGGATGAGCTGTCTGGCACGAGTAGTAGTTAGTTCGAGTAAGTGACATATTAATTATTTTGTGGAGTGTAAGGTTTATCTTTGGGGGGGGGCATTATCGTGTCACCACACCGTACACTCTGTCTCAATAATATATAGTACAAGGGCAAGCATAACGATAGATTAGGGGAGAAAGCGATTTGATTTTGTTATTTAGCGTATCGTACGCAAGGTATTGGACAGAAGTGACAAGTCTTCTGTCATTCTTAGTATAGCAGGAAACAGAGAAAGGAATACTGAATAAGCAATTAGGCAAACGTTAGGTTATTGACTTGAGAGACTGGTATGGAATGAGCGTTGGGATCGAGAGGGAGCGTGGTCAGATGTGTGACAATTACCATTATTGAAGGAACAATTTGTGCGAATGATCATAATGCGAACCGTGAGGCAAGTAATATCCTTTTCATAACTAAGTACATGTCCCCTTTCTGTCACTTTTGGATAATCGCGACGATGAGGATGAGCGATGAAATTGGCGAGGGGACACCCGGAAGGAAAATCAATTCGCGCCTCCCTAATAGTGTAATGATAACACTGTCACCTTGTAATCAATGATTTCCGCCGTCACCTTCCAAACAAGGTGTCCCGGGTTCGATCCCCGGTGGAGGCACATAGTGGTTCGGATCCCACTTTACACTGTAGGTCCAGTCCCAATCAGCCTAGCTGTGCATAATAGTGGATTTGAAACTCAAACTTAAAGGGTGTTGTATTCGATGGGATGCATGGGTATATTGCTCGTCAAACTGTCCATGACTACTTTTCATGAATATTTCTCTGGTTTTTCTAAGGACTGGATTTTCACGTACGCTGGTATAAGAGGTTGTTAGAATCATGTTTAATGTTTTGTATCACTTCTTCACGCCTTCTTTGTGCAAAAGGAAATAATAAAGAGGTTAAGCATGTTGATGGACTATTGGTAATACTTATGCATTTTACTGTACCGTGGTTCGGATCCAAATTTAAACCGTCAATCTACTTCGGAAGAATCTATTTGTGCATAAAGTAAGCTTATAACAAACCGTGAAAAACTTTTCAATGTGTACATTTATAAATTGTCTCTCGTTTTAGTCTATAATGCTTCATTATAAATAAGATAAACTATACATTACCTTAAGTACTTTTCATGCTGTTTTGTCTCTTTAGAGCATACACAAAGAAAAGTAATGCATAAAATCTGTCTCTTCAAGCAGACTTCTAAATGCATATACAATATTAAATTACTGTATTTATAAATATAGTTCAGAACAAAAATAAGTTACTTTAATTCTTAAAATATAATTAGTCCATTATGATGTTTAAAATAAGAGTTTCCTGTATGGATTGTAGCGTATATATATATTGCACAACGGGTTAAATGTGAGTAAATTTTTACTTGCTGTTTGAGGGAACTTATCACATCTTGTACAACATTAATAAGTATTTATAAGACCAACAGAAATATGCATGAAAAGTAAAGGAGTTGCATGAACTAATGATGCAATGAATGTCTAAGTGTAATTAAATGCATTATATTTCGATTCAAGTACATATAAACATTTTAGTATTGATTCATCTTGACACGTCATTTTCTCTCTAACCATTAAATTCATCGTATCAGGGGATTCGATGGAAACTAACTAAGAAAACAATTACACGCATGGTTGTAAATATCGAAAAACTAAACTGATGCATTTTTTTCTGTGCGTGGGAGAGATTTCAAAGACTACTTTTGTAACCCTTTGTTACGTGGGCGATGAGTGTGGGTGTGTGTGTGTCTGTAAATGTATAATGAATCTATTTTGATTGCAGCTCTATTTATATGAACCGTATTTTCCTTAATTCATTTTCACTCCATTTGAATACGCTGTACTACTCACCATTATAGCTAATTGCATAGTTCTTGCCCTAGAGGAACATCTTCCAAATGGAGATAAAACCATCCTAGCCCAAAAATTGGTAAGTGACTATTTTTTTAATTTACTTTTTAATCAATATTTGAATCGCGTTTCTCAAAAGGGTATACTTCACATTGGATTAATCTTGGAGAGAAAACTGTTTTCAAAAAGAAAAGTAGTTAGACTAAACTTTGGTGTTTGTGACTGACAATCTATAAACTGATATTACAAATAAAATATTCAATATGAAGCAATTATTATTACATTTGTCTCATGAGGTACAGTCTTTTTTAAAAATGCGATTCATTTCTTTATCAAATGTTGTTATTTCTGTTTATAACGAAAGTATATTAAATGCATGTGCATGTGTAACAAAATGTATCTTGCAAAATAAATCTGATTTGTTTCATTAAACAAAAATGTTCGTTTGAGATTTTTGGTAGACATAATCGAAAAATTTTAATTTTGAATTTGAATGTTATTACTCCATGCAAACCATGGGGTGATTTGAACGGTTCAGTACATTTTCACTTTTTTCATTACAAGGTATAAATTGTAATTAATTTCAAAATTTCCTAATTTAAAATCTAAATATTCACTTATGCTGTAGTATTCCTGATTTAGTAACACTTTTTTTTAATTTGTTGTCTAACCTTGTCATACACTTCGCTGCTTTTATATCATATGAGAGATTGAGGCTTAGTTCACGTACCTTATTTAAAAACAAACCGAGATCAGAATTAACGATTAAAGCCAGATCTCCATTCTCCATCTCTTCGTTCCTACAGTCAGTGGATGGAAAGATAGCACACACCAGTGTAGTATTTTAAATGTTTCCAGTTCAGGAGGAGAGGTTCCAGTAATTTTTTTCGAAGCATAGATATATATATATATGTAGCATCCTCGAAGGTATGGACATTTGCAACCACAAGGGGTAATGCCCCTTTTATATACTCCTCAAACAAGTACTAATCAGACATTGGCACACACACAGAGATTTACGAATATAACGTATGAACAGTTAATCAACAAGTAGTGTTACCCTGCTACTGTTGCTAAGTTTTTTTTAGATGTTTCTGGGAGGTGGTTTTCTTGATCTTTCCAACAACATTAGTTTCCAGTTACTAGATGACCTTGACCCAATTAGGTTAATCTTAACAAAAATAACATAGAAATAGAAGAGGAAGTGAACAGTTACATGAAAAGTATTTCCAATATATGCACTTTAAGCTCACATATGTATTTATATGCACTGTAAAACTTTGTCCGAGTATTCCCAATAAAATAAAATGAATGAATCCGTTTGGGAAAATTCACATGCTTTCAAGGACAAAAAGATGCAAATATGTAGAGATCTTCCTCCTAGTTATCAGTAATCATGCATGACAATTTAATCTAGTAACTTAAAGTTACATTTTAAAACCAACCGAGCTACAGTTACTTTTACAGTCACTATTTTTAAATGTAGGTTACAGCTGTTTTTCTGAAAAAAAACCTACCTAACTACAGTTACTCTGAAATGTAATTGAGAGTAACTGAGTTACAGTTAATATTCTTACACAGTTACTCATTTTACAGTTAATTCCTTTGAAATTTAACTCAGAGTAACCAGGTTAGAGTTATTTTTCTCCTAACATAACCCAATTACTGTTTATCTTTTTGAATGTAACTCAGAGTGACCGGGTTACAGTTATAACTCACAAAAAGTGACCCAATTACAGTTACTCTTTTTGAAATGTAATTCAGAGTAACTGACTTATTTACTTTTTCTAGAATGTAATCCAATTACAGTTATTCCTTTTGAAATGTAAGTCGGAGTAACTGATTTATTTACTTTTACTACAATGTAACAAATTACAGTTATTCCTTTAAATGTAACTCAGAGTAACTGACTTAATTACTTTTGCTAGAATGTAATCCAATTACAGTTATTCATTTTGAAATGTAAGTCGGAGTAACTGACTTATTTACTTTTGCTAGAATGTAATTCAATTACAGTTATTCCTTTTGAAATGTAAGTCAGAGTAACTGACTTATTTACTTTTACTAGAATGTAACAAATTACAGTTATTCCTTTAAATGTAACTCAGAGTAACTGACTTATTTACTTTTGCTAGAATGTAATCCAATTACAGTTATTCCTTTAAATGTAACTCAGAGTAACTGACATATTTACTTTTGCTAGAATGTAATCCAATTACAGTTATTGCTTTTGAAATGTAAGTCGGAGTAACTGACTTATTTACTTTTGCTAGAATGTAATTCAATTACAGTTATTCCTTTTGAAATGTAAGTCGGAGTAACTGACTTATTTACTTTTGCTAGAATGTAATTCAATTACAGTTATTCCTTTTGAAATGTAAGTCAGAGTAACTGACTTATTTACTTTTACTAGAATATAACAAATTACAGTTATTCCTTTTGAAATTTAACTCAGAGTAACTGAGTTGTAGTTATTATCCCATAAAGTAATCCAATTACAGCTACCCTTTCAAAAATGTAACGTAGATTTTCCGTTATTTGAAAACTTAACTCTCCAAGGACTGACTTGGGTAAACTAAACCGTAATTTTTGAGTAAACAAGCCGACAACTAAGCTACGGTTGCGAAAACATCTTACGGTTGACAATCCTTGTTAGGGGTGCAGTTTCTGAAGGCCGCTGGGTGACAAATGCGCTCTAATGGATAACCGGACGTTTCTTGATTAACAACAACAAAAAAAGCTACCAGCTTAAATTATCCAGAACTTGTTTACACAGATCTCGTCGGGTTGAAATGCAACCAATTCTACTGCATTAAGCCCCTTCCCCCTCTCTAGCATCTTTTTCCGTTTAGTCTCGTTTTCGCTGGATTCATCCGTTTCTTTTTTCTTTTA
Source organism: Lepisma saccharinum (assembly GCF_977018435.1). Taxonomy (NCBI): domain Eukaryota; kingdom Metazoa; phylum Arthropoda; class Insecta; order Zygentoma; family Lepismatidae; genus Lepisma; species Lepisma saccharinum. The sequence goes on along the minus strand of NC_139251.1, from coordinate 35,930,793 downwards.
CTCTGCTTAAACCGCGAGAAGGGATAGTAATAAATCTCTGAGGAAATATACATGCTCCCTTCCACAATGCGTGCATTCAGCAGTCTTAAGCATCTGACAGTCGGGAAGGTCTCGTGATTCATCCCCGCAAAAAGAAAGAAGCGGAGATGATATTTCATCTTCTGCAGCAAAACAACTTCATCTTTGCTTGCTGTTTCTGTCCTGTCCCACCCCTTTTTTTCGAGCATTCAAATGAGCGGCATAGACAAAACAGAGAAGGGTTCAGGCAAATTGTTCATGGACATGACACGTACAAAATTACCAATTGTTCAATTCAGGGACGTGCTCAGGAAAAATATCATGAGGGGTTTTGACGGGGTCATAAATTTCATTCGCTATATAATTATATATGTGTGTGTATTAGAGCAGTGGTATTCAACCTTTTTCTCCGCGTACCACTAAAGAAACTTTTCCACTCAAGCGTGTACCCCCTTCCCAGTTATATCCTTAATTCATATTATACATAACTACATCTAAAATAAATTATGCAAATTATTACCTATTAAATAATACAGTTTTACTATAAAAAGGAGAATTATAAAATAAATAAAGGGAAATTACGGGTATAGCAAAATATATTATGAACTTTAATATTTCTTATCTGTTAATGAGATGGCTGAGCTTGTTTTCTGCACACCAGAATTGTAATACCCGTATTTCACATTTTTCGAGATTTTCGACTTGCTCGTAGATAGTTCAACACTATTTTCACTGATATCCGGTGGAGGAGGAACCGATTCTGCAGCACTTTTCACTGTCGGTTGTTCAACACTAGCGCCACTTTCACTTGTCTCAATGATTTTAGTTCTCCTCTTATAATGAATTTATCCATGATGCAACAGAAGCTAAAATCACCACACTAAGAACGAGAAACTGAACGTAATTATAAAGAGAGAGAGACGAGAAGAAACCGCACCTTCACACAACAGTCACGAAATAACACTGAACTCTCCTTTCTCTCCCCTCTTCCCTCCCTCTCTTTCTTTCTCCAGTCCGTAACGTACAGTCACAAACACTCCTATTATTGTCAGCGTTTGAAACAAACAATTCAAATACCTTTCGGAGCACGATTAGCAATGAGCTCAGCTGCAAGATTTCATTGTTGCAAAGAGTAAACAGAAGAAATTCTTGGAAATAGAGGATAATACAAGTTCTGAGCATAATAATAAATCAGAGTTAGGATCCTTTAGTCTGGTGGTCGGTGGGGGGAGCAACATGAAATCATCGATCGATCCCTTTTTATATTTACTTTGAGGAAAATGTTGACAAAGAAATGCTTCCCTTTATTACATTTTCAAGTTATCTCTGTCAGAAACAGTTTTCATTATTTATAATTATTTTAAATTGAGCGTACCCCCTAAAAAGTCTTCGCGTACCCCGAGGGGTACGAGTACCCCAGGTTGAATACCACTGTATTAGAGTTGTGACTGACCCAAAGATGTTCATTTATTTCATGTATTATGTTTTGTTTAATTTTGTGTTTAATACGCACGATGATATATCTATGTTATCAATTTCTGTTTTGTTATATTTTGGAAAACGTTGTTGCATTAATATTATGTATAATTAATTATTATCACATTCTTGATAATGTAAAATTACGATGTATACATTTCTATATACATTTTTGACCATAGCAACGATAAAGAAACAAAACACAGTAGATCAATGTGATAAAATATACGGAAATTTTAAATAATGACGTCCTAGTTTCATTGAAGTTATCAAAATCCTAATTGCTCTTTCGTAAAGTGAATACTAGGATGCTTCGTTGAAGTTCAAGTAAAAGGCTTGCTTCAGAGTGCTGCATGGGACAACTTTCACTCGCTCGTACGCGTTTGAGTCCTCCATCCTTGAGCGTATGGGTGTTTTTCACCTACGTTACAAACTATTGAGTTGTGTCTTCGAGAAGTCATGATTGAGGCCAATTCTTGTAAGCATATGGAATTCAAGCTGGCGGGCGGGAGATACCAACACACACGTGATTTAAAACAAGCGAGCAGTTGGTGCGAATGTAACGAACACTACGAATTGGATATTTTCTTGCAAACGACAAATGAAATTGGCCGCAAACATGGCGTAAAATATCCGCCTTGGTAGTTTGAGCCCACAATCACATTTCATTTTCACTTATCCCTGTGAATGCTAGACTAAACTATATTTTAGCATGGAGACGATGACTATGTACGTGTGCTAACGGGCTTAGTTTTGCTGTTCGAGCCTTATTCGTTCGAGAGAAGAAGCTCTTAATTGCGCACGCTATCTAGTGTCGTAAGTGCAAACTATTTGACGCTCAAGCGAAATCCACTCTCCACCCCCCCCCCCACCCCCGAAGTAATTGTTTTCACTTTTCTGAAATAAAATATTAACATTTCCAAACAATTTTTCGACGCTTAAGTACTTTTCAATATAAAACCATTCGAAATGTCTCGATTTCTTACGTTTTTCTTTGAGAATGATTTCTGAAGCTAGAATCGCGATGGGGAGATTTTTACTATAGTTTCCAGTACTAAAGATGGGGCCGTTTACCCACTGTACCCCCTCGAGAATTACGTCGAATTTTCTTTTAATCGACAGATTTCAATGTTTTAGGTAATGTAAAAGTGGTTCCAGCTTTATGAAAGCAAAAATAACGGAGATATTTGATCCCAAAGAATGGCCAACGTAAGTTAAAACCTGCATTTTCAGAGTATTTTCGCCGCTTCTTATTAGTAAAATCTGTTTGTATGCACACTAAAATAGCGAAAGAATATGTCGTAAGTAACTGTCAGTACCAAACCTAACAATCCTAACCTAACAACGTAAAATTATAGCAGCTGCTGTTATGGAAAGTCGTTTTGGGTGCTATATTCACTTGCCCCAAGCTTACGGGTTGTTCTGCTACACGGTAAAGTAACACGCAAGGTAACAGACCTACTTTACTTCACAATAACACATTTTCAAGAGCTAGAATCAACTGAAAACGTTGAAAACAAGAAAATCTTCATAAACCATGCGAAATATTTCACATGCTCCAGGGGTAAAAGGGTACCCTAAATAGGTCCTCCGTAGTCAAATGGTTAGCGCTCTCGCCTTTGGTGAGAGCCGTCCTGGGTTCGATTCCCGATGGGAGACACCAAAATTTTGGCATTGACTCAGCGTTCTGTGAACAATTGGAAAGAAGCTACTTGAAATGAGGATGTAACGTACTCTGGTCTCGAAAGCCAAAACAGAGGCGATGGGACTCGACGTGCTGACCACTCACATATTCTACACATGTATCATCACTAGGGGTCCTCCCCCGTGGCCGTGCGGTCTATTAGATAAACTGTAGAGCTAAATATGAAATGTTTTTATTTTTCTAATTATTATCTATTGTGTTGTACATATTCATACATTGTCTTTGAGAATATACAGAGGATCTTTCCCGCAGACATTTACTTTACATGCATTTAAGTGAAGTCACTTGTTTTAGTTTGTCTTTGTTCCACTTCCCGTGCGTATGTGGGACGAACTCGCGACGTTGTGTTTATAAAGACGACAGAAACTGACCATCCTTGCATGATTTCCTCTTTCCTCTCCCCCCCTTCTATCTTCTCTCCATGTCGAATTGATGCCAGCGCCGAAGCTCTTGTATGGTGAAGCAGTGAGTTACGACGCTTGGCGCGATTCCAAATGACAGTCGCAACGCGGCAGACGAGCAGTCTCCCGTCGCCAGCATCCGTGGAGCCAGTAAGAGTGAACGCTGGCTAGAGACTGCGAGCAAAAAAGGCGGTGCGAGCCAACAGAAGACGAGACAGTACGAGTGCAAGGCATATCACTTTCTACGTGAGCCGCTGCGAGGCGCCTAAATCAATTTAACACATTCAGAGGCACTGCAATGTTTCACACAGCTCCAATTGTAATATTAAATTAGGAGAAAGTACACAAAGTTTATTATTTTCATAGTCGGTAAGATAAGAAATGTTTACTTAACTAGTATTCCAACAGATTAACAAAGAGACAAAGAAACAGCGCGAAAATTTTAGGAGAAAGTAAAGATCCAGGTCAGAACCTAAGGCTTTCATATTTTATGACTTATGCTATTAAATGAATTTCGCCGCCAATAGTGTTGTGGTAATGTCGTCGCCTTGTAATAAAGGGGTCCCTGGTTCGATACCCGCTAGAGGATAATTGAGGGTCGGATCCCACTTAAAACTGTAAGTCCAGTCTCGATAAGCATGTCGTGCACAAAGTGGACTTAAAGCTCAAATTCATATCATATCCAAGTAATTCATGAGTTTTGAAAATGTCAAAAACAAGATTTTTATGTTAAACTGTAATCTCTAATTTAGTGACACAAATATGAAGTTACAGAAATGATCTGTCGGTGACTGATTTTGTTCATGAACGAATACTTACGAGGGTCACTATTTATATTTTGAGCCTTGGCAACACTGATTGAAGTTAGGCGCGATTTGACGTTTGCACGGAATCGTCTGGCATTATTGACCATAACGTACTTCAAATGTTTTGTCAATAGCTTCATTTGTGTTGTTTATGTTGCCTTGGAGATTGCGCGACAACAATAAAATGGAATTAACTCGTGAACATTTTCGTGCGATGATTTTTTACGATTTTCGACGTGGATTATCAAGACAAGAGTGCATCGATCAACTTACTTCCACATTTGGCGATGAAGCCCCATCCTTTGCCACTGTGAAACGCTGGTATAACGAATTTAATCGTGGCGGCCATTCGCTCACCGACGAGATTCGCGAAGGTCGTCCAAAATCAGTTGTTGTTCAAGAAAACATTGATGCTGTGCAAAACCTAATACTGCAAGATCGTCATGTGACATACTGTGAGATTGAGGCAACCATAGGCATTAGTTCCAGCAGCATATATAAAATATTACATGATCATTTAGCTGTGAGAAAGTTATGTTCTCGTTGGATCCCACACAATTTGACAAAAACTCAAAAAGACGCTCGCGGAAGACGCCGTTGATGCGTTCAAAAACCATATTATTTAGGTGTCTCAAGAAGATTGGAAAAACTGCTTTGACAAATGGTTCGAACGAATGCAAAAGTGTATTGACCATAAAGGAGAATACTTCGAAAAACAATAAAGCAGTTTTCAATGCCAAATTCCTGTTTTTTCATTGTTAGGCTCAAAATATAAATAGTGACCCTCGTATATCTATCTTCCTACAACGCACTGACTATGAAGATTATATGGCAACATCATGTTTCTATGTTGTTATTACATCTCCAAAACATGTACGAGTACAAGAAAAGAGTCTGGAGATGAAGAAAGATAAGTTTAAGCCAACTTAATGCTCAGAAAGATTAACCGAATTTGAACCTGCAATTAAATTAAATAAGTAGGAAACGAGGAACCGTGGAACGTGCCTCCCACGATCGTACACGCAAGAGAGGAATGGGTAGGAGAAGATAATGATTGACTGCTTTAACTTATTTTTACTTCGCTTTCCCTAGTCGCGAAGATGAGAATGAATGGTGATGAATAGAACCAGGATTTGTATGCAATTACATATTCTATTTATTTCTAGATACCTTGCACAGAAAAATGACAACGAATTATACGTATAACTGACATGATTTTGTATAAGTTTTATGTTACATATTTTTACATATCGTAACGTTCCTGAAGGGAACTGGGATCGAACCTGCTAGCTCATTCACCACTCATCCTCAACAATGGTGTACTCGCCATTCATGGAGAGCTTATGGTAGCGTGCGAGAGCTGATAAATACACATGCACATAGCAAAACACAACACTTGAGTCTTAAGCCCTTCCAAGACTGGGCCTGTCTCTGTCTGCTAGATGAGAAGTTCTACGGTGTACTTGAGACCGTACGATGCGTAGAGAGTCTGACTTGCGACTCACACAATCGTCGACCTGCTTGGCCCGGATGAGAATCGTGGAACCGATTCCCTGACAATCATCTCACTGGCTCGTACTCCCAAAGATTACTGACTGCCTTCACCCCCCGTTGTTACGCTTTTCTATTGCAATCGACTTTGCCAAAGCAATGCCGAGTAAGTAACCAGTAGCTTCTTCCTCGATTACACCTGTTAACATGTTTAGAACCTTTATCTTTACTCCCTCTTACGCTCCCCTCTCTTCCCTCTTTCTCTCTCCCGGCTTCTCTTCCCCTTCTCACCCTCCTTTCCTATCTCTCTCTTTCTCAATACTTTCCACCATTTCTGAGCATTTGCTATCAGCATATCACAGCGCACCTAGCGGCAGGAACAATAGACAAAACACACTAGATAGTGAGTTCCAGATTGACATATCGCGGAAACAATTTTATTATGTAAACTCTCGCGTTAGCAACACTCCTGTCGACCTTGTCAATACAGAAGCTGATAGAATCCGTACTTGCTACCTATTTCGCATATCTTTTAGACATTATTTGCGCACCTCAAAAGGAAATCAGGTTTGATTCTTCTCTGGGATGTTTCAGCGCGATGCTTTTGACTCGATCGCATCACCAGAACGAACCAACGGACTTCCTGCTGCACGCGTTGAACTGACAAGCATTGTGAGGAAGGCATTGCAACTTCAAGTAATGCCTTTTGAAGCGCATAGATTCTGACGATGGTTAGCTCCGGTATCGTTCGGGTGCCGTTGCAACGAACAAGCAGTCTCTCTTTATTTTTCACAGCCCTACTCCCCACTCTTATCCCCTCAGAGATACCTGCATTCAAGTTAGACCTAGGAAAAGTCGCAGCATCGCATGTTCTTGTTTTGCTATAAAGCTCAAGAGCGAGTCTCCGAACCAACGAGATAGAAAAGGTGGAGTACCGGAAAGGCTGAAATTCATCGTCTTTTGCTATGAAGTTTTGCCTAACTATTTCTGCCACCTCTATGTACAGATAGGCTAATCGGATCTGGACCCACAATTTAAGTGGGATCCGAACCACTGTGCAGTGTGTCTCCACCGGACATCGAACCTCGGATCCTTTATTATAAGGCGACGACATTACCACCACGCTAACTGCAATTCAATACGAGGAAAAATAATTTACGTGGGCGAAATTTACTGATTCTTAAAACACCTAAAACTCAGAAATATAAGAGCAGTCCATTAAGTACAAAGTGTGATTCGTATAATATGCTTTCAATTAATAACCAGATCTTAGATTTATCATTGCCTTTCAAACTTTTCAAAAAATTGATTGAATCAAAATTAATTGATTAAATTGATTGACTTGATTAATTGATTGAATCAAAAGTATAACAACAAATATATTGTAATTATTTTGGTAGAACTATCTTATCTTCTACTTTATTCAACAATTATGTACAAATACTATATTCAATATATGTAATTATAACTAATTACAACTAATTTGTACTTGTATGGTAAAATTCCACTGAAAGATACCGATTGTTAAAGTTGATTATTCGCGATTATGTAATTAATTACTTGTACTATCGGTCTATGTATGTTTGTATGTATGCTAATTGCATTTGTTCTGTTTAGATTTTTTCCTTTTGTTTTGTGTGTATGTGTTTATAAACTTATTTTTTGTAAGATTGCTTATCTGCCTTCTGTAATTGGAGGATTTACGTCTGTT
>NC_139251.1:35711645-35923085 GCF_977018435.1 Lepisma saccharinum | reverse complement strand
CTCCACTTCGCCGTCGTAAATAACGTCGTTTCCGGCCGGATAACAAATGAAACGATTGAAAGTCAAGTACTCCGGCATTCATATTAAACAGCGTGGTGATCCTTTACTGCCGTGAACGTACTGTGGGATGCATAAGTATGACCAACCAAATTGTCCATCACTGTACTTATTGTCTTTGTTTTATCCAATGAGAGCTTCTAGAATTGAAACAAAACGTCAAACAGTTGACAACTTCTGTACCGGCATACGTAAAAATACAATACTTAAAAACACACAGGATGCAAGAGAAGAATTAATGAAAGTAGTCATGGACAATTTGCCGAGCAATACTTGTGCATCCCACTGTAACAGTGTGTATGTTTTCCTACTTTTTTACTTGTATTTGTATTTTGCTTATTTTACTTCGCTTTTCTGCTACCTTTGGCAAATCGTAGCGATGAGGATGAGTGATGATTGTAAGAAATTAATGAAGGGATACTCACAGTAACGTCCGGGCCGGGATTCGTATCCGGAACTCCTGTCGTCGTAGCTCGCAGTGTTTACAACTCCGTCGCGAAGGTCGTCTATTGACGACAATAAGTTAGCATTTCTTACTGTATTAATGAAAGACGTTTCTAACTAAATAAGTAACATTTTTAGGTAATTTTGAATCTTTTTCAATTTGTTTACCATTAATAATGTTAGTTTTGAGGAAACATGGAACGAGCATATCGTAACATCCCTGCTCGATATGATGCATAATCTTGCACAAACTTGCCCAGACTTGTAGCTGTAGACTTTGCCGAGAAAGGATATGGAGGGGGAAACGCGGTTGCAGCTACTAGCCGTTTGCAGCAGTGCGCATTGCTTTCCTCCGCCCACTCTCTTTCTCCCCTTCTCTACCGTTATGCGCGGCGCTGCGCCACATATTCCCGAGAGAGAGAGAGTAGAAGTCATTAACACAAATTTTCTTCATAACGTTTTCTCATTTAATGCCTCGTTTCGACGCTACAAGCCCTCCAAATATAGAATCACAAACACCACTGATTGGCTGACTTTGCAATCTCTGCTCGAGATTGCAATCAATCAAATCGATGTAATATACACTTGTAACTTTAATTATGCTGCATCCCATATATTTAATCAAGTGGATGTACCGGTATTTGTACTGTAATCATACTATAATATGTTATATGTAACAAGATGACGTGTTCTATATTACTGCAAATAGAAATATCAACAATGTAGTCAACAAAACGAGAATACATTACAATTACAATTATAATACAAGGTGGGCTAAAAGCGTGAAAATCCGTGTAAAAAGAAAACTGAGTGACACAAACCAATCCAATGTCCCTAAAATGAGTGGGTGAGGGGGAACAACGGTCTATGCCACGCTACCAAGATGGTACCCATCTTGAAAGCCGCCATCTTGGATTCAACCTCATTTCTCAAATGCAAAGATGGTCATGTGACATATCAAAATGGGCTAAAATTTGAAGATAAACGCGGTGCTGTATTCAGCTTTATCGTAACTTTAATAATTCTCACGTAATTATTTTTTTCCCTAAAAGTTCGCCGATTCCTCATTCAACTTTCATTATTTGGTGTAAGTGTTGTCAGTCTGGTCACGTGATGAAATGAATTTTCCACACCCGAAGGTTCTAAACCATGACACATGTTTCAGTAGAATGGAGCCGAGTGGTGCAAGGTGGAAGAAAATGTTAGTGGACTACCAAAAAGAGAAGGAATGTGATTATGGAAAAATGCCAGAAAAGGTAGATCATGCGGAAAAGAATTCTTGCCAAGTGTTGCCAGATGCTACCACTGAATGTTATGTTCTCTTTGGACTCCGGATGACGCAATTTAGAAGTACAGGCGAGATCGAAAAAGACACAAACTCTTCTCAGAAAAGCGAGATGTACAGTGGGATGCACAAGTATTTCTAGGCAAATTGTCCATAGACATATTCATTAATTTTTCTCTTTCATATTACGTGTTAGAGTACTGCATGGAAGCACTTTCGCTCACTCGTGCTCGCTAGAGTCTCCAACGCTCGAGCGCATACAAGGGAATATCATTTTAATGTGACAATCATCGTAGATACGTATATGTAAAATATCCGTCCTGGCAGTTTCAGCACATAATCATCTGTTTCATTTTCATGTATCACTGCATTGGTAAGATAGACTGAACTACATTTTAACATGGAGATCAGTGGCATATGCTGAGTCTAAGACATAGACTAGCTCACTATGACACCTGGTTCTAGGCTATGGAGGAAGGGAGAAGACTAGGCTCATTCTTGACGTCTTCAACGTCAACTTATAAAAATTCAGATTGCAAACTTATAAAAATTCAGGTTGCCAACTCCTAAGTATTCAGGTTGCCAACTCCTAAGTATTCAGGTTGCCAACTCCTAAGTATTCAGGTTGACAACTCCAATGAATTCAGGTTGCCAACTCCTATGAATTCAGGTTGCCAACTCCTATGAATTCAGGTTGCCAACTCCTATGAATTCAGGTTGCCAACTCCTATGAATTCAGGTTGACAACTCCAATGAATTCAGGTTGACAACTCCAATGAATTCAGGTTGCCAACTCCTATGAATTCAGGTTGCCAACTCCTAAGTATTCAGGTTGCCAACTCCTAAGTATTCAGGTTGCCAAACTCCTAAGAATTCAGGTTGACAACTCCTAAGTATTCAGGTTGCCAACTCCTATGAATTCAGGTTGCCAACTCCTATGAATTCAGGTTGCCAACTCCTAAGAATTCAGGTTGCCAACTCCTAAGAATTCAGGTTGCCAACTCCAATGAATTCAGGTTGCCAACTCCTAAGTATTAAGGTTGCCAACTCCTAAGAATTCAGGTTGACAACTCCTAAGTATTCAGGTTGACAACTCCTAAGTATTCAGGTTGACAACTCCAATGAATTCAGGTTGACAACTCCTAAGAATTCACGTTGCCAACTCCTAAGAATTCACGTTGCCAACTCTTAAGTATTCAGAATCGACTTTTCTTCAGGATTTTACTTTCTAGACTTCAGACTTCGCAGATAGTGTAGCTAGCCTGGAATATACGCTCCTGATGGAGATGATGACTATGTTTGCTTAAGTTTCAATTTCACTGCGTGTTTCACTTCACGATCCATATTTGAGGGCCCACTACCACAGACAAATTACGATTGTACGTGTACTACCGGGCTCTCGAGCGTATACCACTTGTTATGCCTGTTCGAGCATTATTCGCTCGAGCGAAAAAGCTCGCGATTCCGTACGCTATCTAGCGTCGTCCGTGCAAACTATTTGGCGCTCGAACGAAATCCTTTTCCTGCAGCATTCTTTTACGTGATTTTAGGGTTTGGAGTTTACTTATAGTGGTGCGGAGGTTGTCAGATACTTGTTTGACCTTATTGGGGTTCTCATTGGGCAAAACAAAGAGAATAAACATTCTGATGGACAATTTACTTGGTAATATTTATGCATCCCACTGTACTGCTGTATGAAGAAGAGAGAAAAAAACTCTTAGGCATATCGTAGATTTTTCAACCCTACACCCTGTCCCAGGAATCTCTGGAGCTAACGACCAACGACAAGTCTCTGCGCAAATGGTGACACGGCCAATGAAGGCCTGAGATGGGATTTGAGTGCAGTTACCAGTCGTTTGCACACACTGTTTTGCTTCGCAAACTTACTTTCTCCCCTTCTCTTCAGCTATGCGCGGCCTTGCTCCACCGATTCCAGAGACAGCGTATAGGCGGGTAGAGGGAGCGTCGTACATGTAATCAGCTGCTTGCCATGTTATCATGAACCTTCGTTGCCAAAATGTGCACCGCTCTTCAGCACATCGTCGTCAGATTTATTCGGTGCCAAGTGTTTGTAGCATCAAGACTGGGGGTGGGTGAGGTAGACAACGAGAGCAGAGGCGTAATATTTAACGTTGTTGAAGTTTTTGGCAACAGAACATCGGAAGGAAGTTGTAAATATGGCAACACTGGGGCGAAAACGAAAGGAAACATTTTCACTGCGACAACCAATCCGCGTCCCTTTTATTGAGTACGAAGTGTTTGTATCATCTGCATACCAGGTAGCCACTATTAAATGTTCTACTAAGAGCCCTCTGGAGGCCGTTCGAAGTAACGCATTAAGGGGAAACTTGGTATAGAAGCTCTGGAGACCAGGGCACCGAAACGGGTGTGGCCCGGGGCCCGCCCCGCCAAACTTTACTTGGGCCCACCTTGTAAGGGGCCCAATGTATAAATTTTAACATTTTGGAACGACATATTATTTATGTGATGAAAATTCCATAAATTAAGTGAAGATTCTGTGCAAAAATATTTTAGGTCCTTATTTCCTGAGATTTCTAATTCGAATTATTTCTTCCATTTATGATTATAAAACTTTTGCATGCAAAGAAGCGGGAAATTACGCAGGATTCTCTTCTGAAATGGGCATATAAAAATGTGGTCTTTCACCCACCCGAGTCATAGTTTTCAGCATGCCTGTGCGAACACCCCCCATTCAGTATTTCTTCTTTCGACCACACAGTGAATTTAGAAACAAACGTATGATATATATGTAATCAAAATATAGTTCATTTCTTATTTAGATAATAAAGGTTGATTTACCCTGGTACATATGTTTGTGTTTTCAGAGCTAGTTAATTGCAATTTTCAATTTTTAAAAGGTTTCTCTCAAGTGTGTCCTTGCTACTGAAAAAAAACTGCCCTCCTCGAAAACGGAAATGTCTGTATCTATGCCTTGCTTAGCTTTCCCTTCTCCCAATACCGGAAGAAATCGGCGCCTATGCTGCAGACCATGGGAAAGAGAATGCTGACGAAAAAATAGTTCACATTTTCACCTGGTCTTATGCTTTCAAAAGGTCATTCACGTTCACATGGATAATATTGAATACTTCTGTACCGACATATACTCAAATTACTGGTTGCTGTTACTTCAGCGCCACAGAGCTGGCTGCCCAGGCCAGAACTCGAACTCTGATTCTTCGGTAGCGAGATCGTGATTAGGTATGGCACACAAGCTGGGTAACGGATACCCGGATTTCAAATTATCCGATATCCGTTTTGGATGCAACGGATAATCCGGAGAGTACGGATATCAGGATAATTTGGATATCAGAATATCCGATATACGGATAAAATTTTATCCGGATTTGGCCATCTATGATGGTGATGCGACCATTTAACGTGTCCGGCCACAAGATATGATGAATCTTTCTCGTACTCTTAGGCTGTGCCCGAAAGATAGAAAGAACAAACTTGAAGTATGGTCTTGCTAGAAGTGACGTCACCTAGTGCAGTTCTAAAGCTCAAATTAAACGAGCAATAGGGACCACAGCGCGGAGCACGCATCGTTGCAGGCTTCAGTACTTGACTCGTGGACTGGTTGTTCATTTGTTTCAAATCACGGAGATAGAAAGTCAGCAAGTTGTTGGTTGAAGTTCTTCTAATGTGTGGAAATGTATGTATGAAAACATTTTATAATGCTATGTGATTTTTTATGGTGAAGAACAAGTGTTTAAAACGCGGGAAGAACAGCGTGTCCTAAGTTTTATATCCTGGTCGTATTTGGCGCTGCAGTCGAAGTGCAATTCGAAAGACTTTCACTTCCAGTTCAAGTCTTCAAGATCTAACTACAAGACCATTCTCGGAAGACGTTCGCTTCAAGTAGGGTCTTGCACCTTTCTGACACGGCCTTAGTTACAAGGAGAATTCCTGTTACCTGTTGTTAATTCTCACCTCCTCGTACAACTGAAAGGCGGCTGATGAGTGGTCGGAATCACAGGTGTGTCGGCGAGCACAAACAAACCGCGACGGAAATCGATGTCAAGGCCCCTCCCTCCTCTCCTAAAAGGTATCTGTCGCTACACGGCAAGTGGCTGCGGTTAAATCAATATACCGTTCGGTTGTTCCGCTTTTTGATGTCAACGCGGGTGGAATTTACTGCTGGTTTACCCCCACATATCATGGTTTCCATCAAGTCAACAGTCGTACAAAAGAAAAGTTACCTTACAATAATCATATGGTCATTAAGGTACCAGAGAAATTCGTAGTGAATTTCTTGATTTTAAATCTGCATACGATAGTATAAACAGGACCCAACTATATCTGGCAATGAAAGATCTCGGAATTCCAATAGGATTAATAAGAATGGTGAGGATAACTATGGAGGGCTCTAATAGTAAGATAAGAGTAGGAGGACAACTCTCAGAACCTGTTGAAATAGAAAATGGACTAAGACAAGGCGATGTGCTGTCCTGTTTGTTGTTTAACATTGCCTTAGAGAAGGTTATACGGGAAGCTCGGGTGCAAATTAGGGGTACCATATATTATAAGTCAATCCAGATACTTGCATATGCAGATGATGTGGACATAGTAGGAAGATCTCTACATGCAGTGGAAGAAGCATTTCTGGCCATAGAAAGGGAAGGAAAAAAGATGGGATTGGTGGTGAATGAAGGGAAGACTAAGTACATGGCAGCAGGCAAAGCACACAGATATAATCCATCACCGACCATAACAATGGCTAATTATACATTTGATAGAGTGGATACCTTTATCTACCTGGGTTCTGTTGTGACATATGAAAATGATTCACAGGAGGAAGTAAAGGCACGACTTATAGCAGCGAATAGGGCCTATTATGGACTACAGAGACATTTTAAGAGCACCATATTGTCCAGAACAACTAAGTTAATACTTTACAAGACACTGATAAGACCTGTATTGACTTATGCTGCGGAAACTTGGACCAGTTCAAGGAAAGATGAAGAGTTGGTAGAGACCTTTGAAAGAAAGATATTACGAAGAATATTGGGACCAGTATGTGAGAATGGAAAATGGAGAAAGCGATTTAATAAGGAGCTCTATGACTTATATCAAGAACCAACAGTTATTGGTATAATAAAGGCGGCTAGATTAAGATGGGCAGGTCATGTGATGCGCATGAGTGATAGTGACCCTGCAAAGAGAGTGATGTTGGATAGCCCAGGTGGACAAAGGAAACGAGGAAGGCCTAAATTAAGATGGGTGGATGGAGTGGATGAGGATGTTCGGAAGCTCCAGTATAGAAATTGGAAAGTTGTGGCGAAAGGTAGAGATAGATGGAGACAAATCACAGAGGAGACCAAGGTTCATCAGTGGACTGTAGCGCCATAAGAAGAAGAAGAAGAAGAAGAAATTCGTAGTGGCGTGAGCAGATGTCTTTTTTTTTTAATGGCCAGCTCAGTAAGGTGTCTGACTGCCACGCAGAGACCCGGGTTCGATTTTCGGAGTGGATGATCTCAGATAGGAAGTATCTCGATATTGCCCCTGCATAAAGTGGTTCTGGGACTCATCCAGCCTCTAATCTACTGCAGGCTGCTCAACCACCTAACCCTTTTCATAATCTATATGTATGATAATACGGATTAAAAGATAATACAGTAACTAATAGATAATTAAAAGATAATGAATAATAAATAAATAATACAAATGTACTAAGGGGTCTCCCAGTGGTATCGTCGTCGCCTTGTAATGAAGCGATTCCAGGTCCGATACCCGGTGGAGGCACTTAGTGGTTCGGATCCCACTTTAATCTGTAGGTCCAGTCCCTATTAGCCTTACTGTGCATAAAGTGGACTTACAACAGCAACTCTAACTAACTAAATAACTCTATAGCCTTCTTAAACCTGAAGATTCATGACTGCAGCAACACATGCCTTCCATCTGTCCCTGTCCTGAGCAAGACCTATATACTCTTTTCCATCCCTACCAATTTCCTTTAGGTCCATCTCAACATTTTCCCTCCATCTTCGTCTTGGTCTACCTACTGGTATCTTACTATCAGGTTTCCCAACAAGAATCCTATAAATTCTTCTTTATTCTCCCATTAGTGCCACATGGCAAACCTAAATCTTCTTGATTTAATCATACTGATAATATCTGGACATGAATACAAATTATGTACTTCTAAATTATGTAACCTTCTCCACTCACCTGTCTTCTCATCCCTTTTAGGCCCAAAATATTTTCCTAAGGATCTTATTTTCAAATACTCTCAATTTATGTTCCTCTTTCAATGTAAGGGACCAAGTTTCGCATCCATATAATATTACAGGAAAAATTACTGTTTTGTATATTTTAACTTTTAGTTTCTTAGATATTAAACGAGACGACAAAACTTTATGAAGAGAAAAGTAACATGCATTTCCTGAATTAAGCCTGCTTTTTATTTCCTCTTTAATATCATTTTCATTTGTTTGTATTACTCCTAAGTAATTGAATTTGGAAACTGGTTCAAACGAGTTGTTCTCAATAATTAGATTTTGATTATTACCTAACACTTGGTTTCAGCCTGTAAGCATATATTTAGTTTTCTCTATGTTAACTTCCAAACCTATCTCTTTAGCGGCTTTGAAAAATATTTTAGCATTATTCTTAATTGTATTTATATCATCCCCCAGTAAGTTTACATCATCTGCATGTGCTAACAGCGGAGTCACACCGTTTAATTTTAGTCCTTCGTTAGTTCCTTTTACCTTCCTAACAGCGTGTTCTAATGCAAAATTAAAGACCAATGGAGATAATGCATCTCCTTGTTTTAACCCATCATGAATTGTAAATTTGTCAGACATGTTAGGCTAATATCGACACGAATTTTACTTTCTGTTTCACTGGAGCATACTTTTATCACATTAACAAGCTGCTTAGGTATTCCAAACTCGACTAATATATTATATAATTTATCTCTTTTGACTGAATCCTACGCTTTTTTTAAAATCAATGAATAGCTGATGGACATTTTGATTATATTCCCACTTTTTTTCAAGTGTCTGTCTGATGGGAAAAATTTGATCTGTTGTTGATCTGTTACGTTTAAATCCACATTGATAATCACCTATAATTTCATTAGCATATGGGTTAGTCTTGTTAAAAGAATGTTAGATAATATTTTATATGTTGTTGAGAGTAGAGAAATTCCACGGTAATTATTGCAGTTCATTTTATCACCTTTTTAAACACGGGAACAATTATGGATCATTTCCACTGTTGAGGGATTTCTTCTTTATTCCATATTAAAAAAATTAATTTATGAATTTGACAGATTAACGAATTCCCACCATATTTAATTAATTCGGCTGGTATTAAATCAATGCCAGGTGCTTTGTTATTCTTTAGCCTTTTAATAGCATCTTTAACTTCAGTCAAGTTAGGTTCTGGAACTAAAGGTTCTGCTGTGTGGACTTCATTTACTTCTGATTTATCTCCTACATGAACATTTAAAAGGTCATTAAAGTAGTTCTTCCATCTATTTAAAATATCGCTTGGGTCAGCCAAAAAATTGCCGTTTTTATCTTTTATCAAGTTTACTTAAGATTGCCACACCTTTCTAAATTCATTTATTTTTATATAAACCTCTGATATTCTTATTTTTGCTGTTTGTTTCAATTTCGTTAATTTTACTTTTCAAGTAATTTCTTTTTTTTATTTCTAAACGTGCGGTTAACTTCTCGCTTTATTCTATTATATATAATTGCTTAGATTTGTATCATCAGAGTTATTTAACCAACTAAGTCTAGCATGATTTCTTATTTCTATTAGGTTATGACATTCATTATCAAACCATGGCTTACTTTTTCTTGGTTTATGGTATCCTATACTTTCTTCAGCTGCTGATTCTATTGCATAACGTATGTGCTCCCAATTCTTATTTACGTCTGTTTCATTTATATTTTCATCATCATTTAAATCCTGCAAAATATCGAATCTATTTGACAGTTTAATTTGGTAATATATCTTAATTCTATCATCAGCAAATTTTCCTGTATTAAATTAAAGCTTTTAGATTTTGTTGTTTATGATTTATCACCGAGAGTCTTTCTCTTAATTTAGCAATTACTAAATAATGGTCACTGGCACAGTCAGCACCTCTATGTGAACGAACATCAATTATATTAGTATGCCTTCTTTTATCAATGAGAATATGATCTATCTGATTATGAGTTTTACCATCTGGAGAAGACCAGGTATATTTATGGATATCTTTATGTTTAAAATTGGTACTTTTCACAATTAAATTCTTTGAGGTTGCAAAAGTAATTAATCTTTATCATTACTTAATTCATGAAGACTTTCTTTACCAATAGTAGGTTTAAATGCCTCTTCTTTGAGAATCTGTGCATTACAGTCATCTAACAGAATTTTCATATCATACTGCGAAAATTTATCAAAGACCTGTTCTAACTCTGCATAAAAATCTTCTTTAGTATTATCATCTTTATCTTCCGTTGGACAACATCAATTGAAATGTACTACATACACATGAGAAGCGATTGAGATAGTTCAACCTATCATATTGATTGATTGATTGAGTTGGTGATTTAAGTCCACTTTATGCACAGAAAGGCTAATCGGGACCGGACCTACAGTTTAAAGTGGGATCCCAACCACTATGTGCCTCCACCTGGTATCCAACCCGAGACCATTTGATTATAAGGCGACGACGGAAAATCTGCTAATGCCATCACCTTGTAATCGAGGGGTCCTTGGTTCGCTTCCTGGTGGAAGTACATTCTAGGATCGTATTACACGTTGAAGGTTCAGTCCCGATTAGTTTTTCTAACACACTAGGTAAATAATAATGTAGAACGAACCCTTGTAATTGTATTGATGTGAATATTATATGTGTATCATTGACGTGATTTGGTGAGATTTGCTTTGGTGCATGGCGGTAATGAACACGGTTTTGTTTCAAATGAGACACTCGTTTTAGTGTGCCGAGAAAAACAACGCCGACGTACACAATGAAATGGACGGCGAGACGCACGAAAGGTATATTCGGAGCAATTATTTCCAAATCTCCCTCCACGGTCCGTTATTTTTCTGAAGCATGGCCTGAAGAAATAACAGCTTCCCACCAAATCCCACCCGTTGATCACTAACTTTGGTTGCGGCGTGTACTACAGCAAACGCACAATGCGCGCCGGAGCCTTTTTCTGCTGCGCAGCAGGTGGCAACACTGTCGCCATAAGCCCCATTCTGAACTCTACTCACCAATAACTTCGTTGCATAAAATCTCCTCAGTTATTAAGGATATGGGCATTCATATTGACATGTAGAATTACTCATTAATAGCAAGGAAGTTGAATTGCGTTGCGCATGGGTGTTGCGTGAGTTCAAGATGGCGGATGTTTTGGATGTGTTTGCGAGTGGTATGCTGAGCTCTAATTACAAAACCGTGTTATAACTTGACAAGTTTAAAAACAACACGCTGCAAATAGCTGTTGCGCAGCTCACACCACATTTCCTCACTCCATTCTCCGCAGCGACGTTGGTTCGCAGTGTTGCAGCCTGGAGGGAGCGGAATGGTCTGAGGATTTTCAACTAAATTTGTATTCGCTTTTTCCTGGGCTGTTTTCTACCTGTCGGAGTACAGAACTTCAGCTCACCTTTCGCCAACGACTCTTTTCCTTGTTTTAAAACTTGAACTCCCCGATGGCGCAGTGATAGCGGCGTCGCCTTGTAATCAAGGGATCCCGGGTTCGATTCCCAGGGGAGGCACATAGTGGTTCGGATCCCACTTTAAACTGTACGTCCAGTCCCGATTAGCCTTACTGTACATAAAGTGGACTTAATACACCAAGGCCCGATTGTATAAAACAGTTGATCCTCGATTAGCCAGTAAAACTGATCTGCAGTCACGCTGAACTCTGATTTTGTGTTGTATAAAAGTTGAACTGAGATTCAGTCCCTGCGATCTGCGATCAAAGTTGACCCGCGATTTTTCCCGATCAGCAGACATTGACCTTAGTTCAGCTGTTGTAACATGGCTGTACTAACGAATATTTTCTTGTAAAATGTGTTGCAAGTGAACGTATGCGGCAAGACGGGGGAGAATCAATTCATAAAATCCTGTTTCAATAATAATAAAGAAGAAGCATGCACAACGAGGTGAACAATGATAAATATTTCTTCCATTTTTCTTTCTTTCCATATATCGTGTGTCATTGTTATTTACTGTTTGAAATACCATGTATTTTTTCTTGAAATTTGCCTTAAATGACTGCAAGAGCATATTGTAACATTGTTTAATTGCACCATCAGAGAAAAGTAACTTGAGAACAATCGAGTGTTGATACAAACCGAAATTAGACCCGCTTACATTTTCTTGTTGATATGATATCATTGTAAAACTTGCATTGGGATGAAGAGGGAGTAGAAAAATATTACCAATTCGCTTTACTGCATCCAGCCAACTGTTATTGCAATTCAATGTTGTCCGCAGAATGGAACAGATCATGTAACTTTGGTTGTAGTGTATAGTATATATCTACTGATTTATGAGCCGAGCACGTTGAATTTTAGTTGGTAAAGCTTTCTCTCCTCCCGATATATAAATGACACATATTTTATTTCGAATATTATTTGTTTTGTGCATAATTTACATCCGAGAGGACAAGCGCCACTGTTGTTTCAATATTTCTTTTCATTCGGGAAAACGCAAACACATTTTACATTTCACAACGTAGGCTATTCAAGTGCAAGGAAAATTCCGTATATTACTTACAGGAACTAATGGTCCACCTGTAACATGTCGTGTAATCCCAAAATAAATATAATAAACATCTCCTTACATGAACAATATCTCCAAATCCGAGTATAAGAAAGTTGTTTAGCATTAAAAAGAAATACATATTTTTCAAAAAAAAATTCTATTTATGCAAGCATATTTTCTCCCCTTTGCAACAGAGAACCGATAGTTGCTTTCATTGTCAAGGACAAATCATCCACGTGGAACGTGCACAAGCAATAAATGGCCGTTTAGTATCTAATTTACGTGATGTTACTAAATTTGCAACATGTTCGAATATTTACTACATCCAGCACCTCAGATTTGTTCTTTATTCAAATATTAAATACATGCATTTTCCGAAACAGACTTTAAAATGTTTGCTGTTCAGTGTTGGACAATTGGCAACATCACAGGCACACTAGCGACATGTCTGGATTTGCCACGTTGCCAAACGTATTTCTTTGACATAAGATCAGGATTTGATCTCAGATTGACAAATCGACAGTTAGCTTTATACAACATGATAGAAGCTTGAACTTAGTTCATTCCCGGATCATAGGTCAAATCCGATCTCCAGTTAGGGATGTTTATACAACCGGCCCCAAATCAATCAATTTACCATTACCTGGCCTGTCTGACAAAAATTGACTCGAGTGTAATTTGAGGGCATATTTTAATTATTCAATTACAGTGGCAATTTTCTCTTGATTGATTACAGAATAGTGGAGGGTTACGTTTTGCCGTAAAGTCCATTCAGATACTATTGTCTACATGTAGACATGTTTGTGCTTGGGGAGGGGATAGCTTAGTGGTTCTTCCCATCAGATCCAATGTTTAAATGTAAATCATGTTGAATACATGGCAAATATTAAAAAAATATTACATAATTTTGAGAATAAGAAAAAAAATCCTTCTTAACTTTTCCTTTCAGAGTCCCTGCTCTTCCAATTATGTAGGGAATTTGGTCTTTGGGTGCAAGTTTATAGTGAGGATAGTATGATGTTACGCCAATTATGCCCCCAAATGTTTCAAAGCACTGTAATACTTACGTTTGCACATTTGTCTGTCTACAAAAGTTATAATTGTGCAGTTTGGTGGTTAACCCCTAAGGCCGGAATTTTAATACCCAGAAGTATAGAACCTTGGTGGTAATTTTAAACTCGGAAACATGGTAGATTCGCACAGCATTGTTTAAAATGCTGAATCTTTGGAGCCACTAATGCAATTCAATTGAAACTTTCAACATAAGTATAGTACATATCCATGGGTTTATGAAACCTGCAAACATTGTTCAGAAAGTATAAATACAATAATACAATACATATATAAGCCGAGTACAAGATATATTTCGTCAGAGGAAACAGGCTGGCAGTTTCTCATTCTAGACCTGGGCATCAGTGTACATTGTTGTATTACATTTTCAGCATATAAGTTTCTTTCTTTTACGATAAGATCAACAATGTCCTGATCAAAAAACAAGAGAAAAGCATTAAATACACTACTTACATTTTTTTGAAGTACACATGCACCAGAAAAAGCTAGTTTTCTTGCCTGATAAGACTCGTCAATTTCTTTCAAATCCCACTTCACATCCAAAGCAGCAACAGGTGACAAATCTGTTTCGTCATTAGCACTGTTTTCATTTGATTGTTGAGATTCCACTTCAGCATAGTCTAAACCATTTTCCTCACTACCTGACAATAATCTAGAGGATGAATCATCACTTTCTTCAATAATTTCACGAATTTTGTCGCTCACAAGACCCTTCAATCCACTGCTCCCCGACATCCTTTTTTACAAAAAAAATAGTGCAAATAAGGGACAAACAAAAGTAACTTTCAAAATATTTTCGTAAAATGACACTAGGTGGCAGTAAAATACAGTCTCACTAGCAAGCAGAAGAAAATTCATTTCTTTCCGTGCCAATAGATGCCACGGAACAGGCATTCATTTAGAGCCATGTTGCAGACGTATGGTGTACATCAAACCACCCATGGTAGAAATGTGTAGGTCAGTATGCTGTATGTCAAACTGGCCTTAGGGGTTAAGTATTAATGGGAACAGTTGTTCCTTTGAGCATACTCCCTGTTCTTTCAATATCTATGAAAGGTATTGTACCTATACCAATTATCATTGAAGCTCATTGGCATTATTACAACCCAGAAATGACTGTGACTGTACGAGAAATTTAAATTGTTACTTCTTGCAAAGAATTTTTCTTTTATGGTCATGACAAATTAATACTTTTGTGTTAAAATAGTTTTGAAGCGTGATTTTTTTCCATCATGGTTATTTTAAATCACTTGAATATCATTATCTTATAAATATAAATTATGGTTGTAGTATTTATAATGTGTAATAAATATTATGTAAACACTTACCATGTTTACTTATATTTCTAGCACATATTATTTCTTATTTATACTGTATTTCATCTGTTGGAAATAATATGTACCAGAGCTTCTAAAAGCAATACACTATTCATATATTTATTTGCATAAATAATTATATTGGTACAAGTTGTAATAATGTTTTGTGCAAATCCTTTAGTAGAATTTATTGAATTGCAAACCTTTTATAGTGAAAACTAACATTATACCAAAAAATTATTTCCAGTTGTCATTTTCTACTATTCTGTACATATGCTGGTGCACAAAGAAAATGTATCACCCCTTAAAAATATAAATGCTGAATGAATTATCTGAACTTTAGTTCTGTAGTGAACTGTTTGACATCATGTGATATCTATAGTTGCCAGAAAGAAACCAATTATCCACAGAAGAAAATAAAATTCAAATTCAATTACCCATTGTGAACTGTAGAGAGCAATTGTGCTTTAAACCATAAACTATACATTGATATCTTGTGAAATTGATCTCTTCAATGCTGTGTGCTACAGTCATGAGGACAAGAAATGGCTCCAACAAGTACTTTACTTTTTCTATACTTTTTAGTCTTGTTTTCCATTAAAATGATAAGTTGATGCAATTTGCAAACATTTGATAACGTTTCAACCTTAACTGTAATGCACATAAAAACTGTTGTGTAAACTGCTCCTTTTTGACATTTTGAACTATTTTGAGATTATGCGTATAAGTTTTCTTGAACTAATATTAAGTACATATCTGGAGCTTGCAGGGGAAAGAGTGAATATGAAGAACTGTACCGAGTGGCCACAATGAAAATTGCCCTCTGGAGACTATTCGAAGAAACAGATTTCGATGAAACTTGGTAGAGAGGCTGTAGAGATCTTGGGGGAAGCGAATGCTGATGAAAAAAAAGTTCCAATTTTCACTACCAAGTTGAAATGTGTTGCTTAAATCTGGTACACAGTGAACAACATCCCGGGAAACGCTTCGTGCGACCATTGAATCACACTGTTTTACCTGTCCAAAGGGTCATTCACATTGACAGGGAGCATATTGAACACTGCTGTACTGAACTCAAATTACTGGTGGTTGTTACTTCAGTGCCACATTTGCACCTGGTGGTGAAAATTTGAACTATTTCTTTTCATCAGCATTTGCTTCCCCACGATCTCCATAGGTTCTATACCAAGCTTCACAGCAATTCGTTTGGGCTGCAGAGAGCTATGGATAGAGGAAATTTAAATTGTAAGTACCACATTTGCACCTGGTGGTGAAAATGTGAACTTTTTTCATCAGCATTCGCTTCTCCATAGTCTACATAGGCTCTTGCAAAGTTTCAGCAAAATCCAATACTTCAAACAGGCTCCAGAGGATTCTGAGTAGGGTAACTTTGTGACCACCCTGTATGTTGCGAAATCAAGTTTATAGTCTGATAACACCCTCAAAATAGTAAGATTTTATTGGGATAGCTTGCCTTTAAATGTGATTCCTATATTACTGATCTTGAATGTCAGTCTAAAATGTCTATCCTGTTCTCAGGCTTGTATTATATGCATTCCCTTACAATAAATAAATAAAATAAAAAATCTTCAAATTCGTCCTTTCTCCTCATGCTCCTGATATGAATAAATATCTTGTATATACTTCTATTTATGATTATAGACATTGCTGTACTACTGAAAAGGGTTGGAAACACGAACTCTAACAGAGTTTTCTTTCTTTGATCATATGTGTAATTTTGTGTAGGGGGGCTGTAACCGTCCACAATGTGTGATCTCGGGTTAGACATTTTTTGTTGGTTTGTCAGTTTTGGAGTTCACCAAGCCTCTCATCAAAAAGTATCTAGGGTTACACCCCCTTTCATTAACATTGAAATCAAGAATGTTCGCAACCCTAATTCCTCATTCCCCTTTTTGTGTTTTCGTGCTACAGTGAAATGAAAATATTTATTTTTACTTGTACAATAAAACAGCATGAACATCAATTTCTTGTAATCACCATTCACCCTTTTCATTGCTATTGTCCTACAGAAGTAGAGAAGTTATGTGAAATTAGAAAAATACAAAAGGATTTCTATATTTCAATTTATGTCTGAAAATAAAATACAAGCACCTTAAATATTCCAGATAAAAGTTGGAATTGTACATGCAATAAAACATAAAGATGCTTTGAATGAGCTTGTCAGATATTTTACAAAATGAAGTTCTAAGATTAAATATACTTCTATTGTATAGCCAGTTTCTGAATAAGAAATGTACAATTAAGGGCATGCGATACAGTCTCCATGGTACTCTTCCCAAGCTCTTCCGTCCGTGGCAGTGTGCCAAGTTAGCTCTCTTGGAGCCAGATCTTGCTCTTTTGTGCACTCGTTCGGCTGTAAACTGGGACACCCATCCCCTGTGTTCTACTATGATGCCATCACTGGTTCCAGCCTGCATCGACCAACTTTTGTTACAATTATACATTTTGCATGTGACGTGATATTGTTATATTGGCTGCGTTGCCTCACTCCCTCTTATCTCCCCAGGTACTTCTTTATAGTGCCTTGTTTGATGGGAAATTGGCATAATATTGTTATCAGGGAATTCTTTATTTTCGATTTCATACGACCATCGGTGGATTATTGAGATGGACGATGCCGCCGGATCTAGATGTTGAAAACTAAGAATAAATTGTCATCAATTTAGAGTTAACGATAATAGCAGTGCCTCCATCCCTTTGACAACTAACATTACCCTAGGAGGCACTTTATCCAGCCTTCATAAATCTAGCTCCATGAAAGTCAGTTTTAACTCCATTTAAGATAAAATTTAGTTATTTTATGCACATCAGGTTTGGCAACACTGCCAGGAGGCAAGGAGAAAAGCATTGATCATATGGGAGTATGATTTGATTCGTTCTCTTGGGAATATAAAACTTCGGATAGAATAGAAAAAGATGACAACGGGAAGAGGGCAGTTTGAAGATGCATTTCACCAGCGGAAAAGTCGAAACTTCCATTTGATTAGCCGTAACTTGATGTTGAAGTTGATTCCCCATAAGGAATACATGGAATTCCGAAAATTCTTATCATATTTTTTAAACGTCGTGTCCAGCTTAATAATCAACATAAGAAAATGCTTCAACTTGCAACATGGAGAGAAATTCATACTCTTGGATACACCCAGGTTTTTTTTTTTTTTTAGTAGCAGTGCTCATTCGAGCAATATTGAAATAAATGCACAATTGGTGCGTAGCTGTATCTCCTCCCCTTAATACAAGCAGAAGCGTTATGATACTAACATATTGTTAATCTTGCTGATGTTGCAGGTAGTGCTTAGAACTGAAGTGTAAAACTTGAAATTTGACCCAACCTGACCCTGTAGGTTGAGCCTTTTTCTATAAAAACAATGATTTGAATAGTTTGATATTGTGATCATATAATTCTCTCCAAAGCAACAATGTGCTTATCCCGTTGACATTTGAAGACATGTGATAATATTTTAAAATCCGTTCATACGTTTCTTCAGAATTTAAAGTAGATTTCCTTTATGTAAACAACAATGCAAAGGTTAAAACAAATATATTCTGTTTAAAATTTTCTCTAACATTTTAGAAGATTAGGATTATATGTTTTAAATATCTTATTTCCTAAAATTGGTTTTAAACATGTTATGAACTCTCTTGCAGCACTTACATCCCAATAACAGTAATGTGTATATTCAGTGCTAGGATGAACATTTTTATGTGCTTATGTATTTCCTATAGTAGGACTTATATATGATCTCGCCCCTTTACAGTCCACAGTTTTTAATACTTGCCATCACAATAGTTTATGTTTAAATATGTGAGATAGAAGCAAATGTCATTTAATATTTTCTATGAAAGAAATCAATTCCTCTATTCTGAGAAAAAAGAATAAAGCTCTTAGTTATATTTGTATCTCGGGCAGTAAGCAAAAATGTTTTTTTCTATAACAGAAATAATAATATTTTAGGTCCATGACCATATTCGCAGAATCCAACGTGGATGTTGATCTGCGGATGCTTCGTTCCTTTCGTGTCTTGAGACCACTCAAGTTGGTTTCAAGAATCCCAAGTAAGTGACCCGTTGGACAGCACCAGAACGATAAATTACACCAAGTTTCAACCCCAATTTGTAATATCGGAGGTGGCTAGCCTAGAACAATATAATTATTAACTGCTAGAACTAGTGTCTGTGGAATGTTTTTTGTCCCAAAGTACTACTTAGATTTAGGTGGTTTTTTCACCATAGCTAATTTATTCTAGATCAGTGAGATTTCAAATTGGTACCTTCCTCTCGAATCTTTTATTTGAACAGTGGGAAATGGTTGTTGAAAAGTAGATTCGATGGTGTTGTTTCTTTTATTTGAACAAATGGTGTACATTTTTTAGCCAGGAATGATCGTCATATAAAAGCTTTACTTGGTCGTGATTTCATGAATTAGCCTATTTTACATAGTGTGGTGTTATATTTTGTGCTAACAACTTGGCCTTTTTACAACCGTCCTGCCATCAAGGATATAGTCTTCACTGCTAGCTGCCTGCATCTTGTGGTGTTCTAGAACCAATCCAACCCTGTATCAGTCGAATTATGCGGTTGAAATGATTAATGCATTAAATAGATGTTAGTCTTTTTCAGGACTTGTATAACAAATAAACCTTTTAATATCAAGGCATGATGTTTACTTATGAGTTATGACTTAGTGTAGACAGTGCCAGTATATTACAATATTATTAGAAAGTTTATAAGCTTAGTTGTAGTAATTAGGATTATGGTCTACATTGCAATATTGATAATTAAAGAATAGAAGTAGTGCTTTAACTTAGACATATATGCTATTTAATTAGTTTAGAAGTAGTTAAGTGGAGTAGTTACACGCTAGTGTTTTACAGGTTCATCACTATGTTCCCACAAAATGACTTAGAGGTTGATCTGCGAACATTGAGAGCCATAAGAGTGCTTAGGCCACTCAAACTTGTTTCAGGGATTCCCAGTAAGTACATGCACAGTATTCATAGAGATATTAACCTCATTACCCCCCACCTAACATCGCATTTTTCCCCAAGGAATTCTCCACCAATACAAAAGACACTGGTTTTTTGCACACTGCAGATAAATTTATTGAACACACAGATTCTATTATATTAAGGGCATGTTCACATTACTCTTGTGGTGATCAGAATGGGTTTTCAATTATATCACAAAATGTATTACTTGAACACTATAAAACTTGCATAAGTTCAATATTCAGATGAATATATATTATTCAAGTAGTAAATTTTATGATGTAAGCTAAAAACTAACCTCCGATCACTACAGCAACATCAACATACTGATATTTAACATTCAAATTAAATATAAAATTTCATTATTCATTTACAGAGTATTAATTTCCGCCATATTATATATTTTTAACAAAAATAAGCTGTAATTCAAAACAAAACACTTCATACAGGTTTTGAAACACCTAGTAACACAAACATAATACATTAATAAAATTACACATTTCACAGGGTGGTTCAAACATTCAAAACTATTACTTTCTACATTTTTTGATAAGTTAATTCATTCCACCAGCTTCTTTTATGTAACCAATTATAACAGATAGTGGTTTAAAGATTTATTAATTTATCACACTACATTGGATAAGTAAGCAGAATATTAAGTTATTTCAAAATAAAAAGCATAATACCAGATTATTATAATTTAAAAAAATGAGAAAACATTGTTCCTTATGGAAAAATGCATTTTTAAAGGGTCAAATTTTAGTGTAATGGAACTATAGCATTGCAAAACTTGGGAAAGTATGTTTCCCGGAAATTTGATTCCCTTGTTAAGATGTAAAAGGAAATCTATTTTCAAATAAATTAATGTTTTTAATGTTCAAAATCTAAAGGTAACTTACAAATTGGCTCTCTCAAAGTTCATGTTTTGTCAACCTCCTTGCATAATTAATCACTTCCATATCCTGAAATATCAACATACCATATTCCATCTGATCCACTAACCTCTATACTAACAATTTATGACTGTGTTTATGCAAAGTTTATAAAAGAATTTGGTTAATAAGTACCGTTACTTTTTTAGAATCACATTACTTTTATTTGCAAACTCTTCTAGCTTAGTTTTGGCATGTATTATTTTTTTTTTTTAATTTGCTATAATTTTCTGTCATTTAATTTCTGTGTAATTTTTGCTTTGATGCTATAAAGAAATTAACAGATGCCGAGAATGCTTGCTGAAATCATATTCCTTGCTCACACCAAACAATGACAAACAGTGAATGTAAGTTCTCACTGTTATAATTATTCATTAGTGCTTCTGCATCATGAAAGTATGACCCAAAAACCCTGCATTATGCAAAAATCTCTTACTTTACCATGAAGAGGAATCTATTATTAGTATTCTACACATTATATGAAAATATATTCAAAGGAACTGTTTCATCCTTCCATCCACTTAACTTTAAATCCCTGTCATTCATTGGCTACAGTGATTGGCAATGCTGTTTTTACTTTGGACTTCAATTAGAAGATAAATTACGATGCTGTTTCTGGATATGAAAAGTGTGTAACTGCATTCTGTTAAATGCATTTACCTTTGAAAATCAGAACATGGTTCAACTCTGTCTCTTATGTAATATCATTAAAACAAAGTTTAACAGAGCATTTCTTCTCATTTGTAGATCTTATCGTTACTGCCATATTTACTTAAAATTCTATCTCACATTCACTTCAGTAAATCTCTTTCCTAATATTAACACCCTTATGAAATAAAATAACACCCATCATTTTTACTGTGATACAAATCTACAAAAGTTATTGATTATTTACATTATCATTGAAATTTGTACAAAAATTAGCGATCTTTTGAGAGTTGATCAATGAATCAGTTTGCTTCAAAGAGATTTTTTTTTAAAAGAAAGTTGAAAATGTACAGTCTGCATTTTATTTAAGCTTCATGCATTTCTCCTTTCTTGCTGCTAGATTTTTTGCTACTTTTCTTTTTAATTTATGCATTTCTAAAGAATATGGTAACATATTTTCTTTACAGTTTTTATTCTCTGAACATTATTTTCAATTAGATGTGATTTGTAGATGATAGTCTTTATGTAATAATTTTACTCTTTCTCTATGATTTTATTATTTATTATTTCACATCCTTTTTCCCCCACATCATAATTTGTCATGGTATTGCAGTACACATTTTATATTTCAATTATTGCACGTATATTGTTTTATTTATTGGCGCATTTTCATGCCTGCATATGTGTTATGTGTGTGCAATGGAAAAGTATACCT
Source organism: Lepisma saccharinum (assembly GCF_977018435.1). Lineage (NCBI taxonomy): Eukaryota > Metazoa > Arthropoda > Insecta > Zygentoma > Lepismatidae > Lepisma > Lepisma saccharinum. The sequence goes on along the minus strand of NC_139251.1, from coordinate 35,900,861 downwards.
TTATATATGCTTATACATTATGTAAATTATATTTTTTATTTACTAGTTATTATGTTCTCTATCTCTTTGTATTTTTTAGCATTTTTCTTTGGAACTGGTGCAACAAGAATGAGAGAGGCAATTTGTTTGTATTTGGTAATCATATTTGTGCAAAAGATTATTTAGTAAATGTAAATTGTCTTTGAAGAATACTGAAATTGGTAGAAAATAATGTAAAAAGCAGTTCCAAACATTTTCAATAAAAAATTATGATATATATGCTATGAGAAATTTGGATTTTCAAGTTATTGGAAATAATTTCTAATTTAATATATTTTCTATATTTCCTTTACTTACATAGATATATTTCATGAACTTTTAAGTTTATAAATGATGATAAATTATTTTAAAGCCACGAAACAACACAGTTGCTTTTTCAATCTTAACTTATATTACGAACTGTGTCATCAAAGTAATTCATGCAGTTAGCATATTTATGGCAAGATATTAACTGTTTGGTTTGGTTTTAAGAATTTTATTCACTGTTGTGTGTTAAAAATCTAATTGTGCAAGAATGAATGGTTTTATTCACCAATACTGAATATATATTTACTTCTACTCTAGGCCTGCAGGTGGTGCTGAAGTCCATTATCAAAGCCATGGCACCGTTGCTGCAGATTGGGTTGCTGGTGCTCTTTGCCATCGTTATTTTCGCCATCATAGGCCTTGAGTTTTATTCAGGTGCTCTTCATAAAACATGTTACAGTTTAGAAGATTTAAGTAAGTATTTTCTGTGTCTACTGATATCTTTTACATTGGACTTTTTTCCTCTTTAATTTTCACTAATTCAAGTCAATGGCTGATTTTACACCAAAATGACGAGCAACTTGCTTGTCATTTTGGTGTAAATGCATGTCTTTCATAGGCATGTGGGGAACCAGTGTCGCCCACCGATATTCATTGTGAGATTGCAACACTGTGAAACTAGACTGCACATAGCACTTTTATGTAGCTGAACATTCTTTCTTTATCTTTGTTCTAACTCAACTGTGTTGTTCTGTTGCACTTCTAAGCAACATAATATATAAAGTTAGTGACTGTTGTCACTAGGGCTGAGCTGATACCAATACTCACACCGATTCCCACCAATACTGATACTTGAAAATTGAAATAATTGAAAGTTGATCAAAATATTTGTGTGTTAAGTATTCCATTCTAATTATTTGCATCAATTTACCAACGCTTTTGCTTAAAATATTCAAGAATTGCAACAGATTATTAAATTAAAAGTTATAAATATGGAGAAACTAGTACTCACTTTATCCGCAAAACTGTATTTTTCTTCTTTGTTCTATTAATTTCAGTGGTCACTGTCACCATCCTCGTTGGAACTTGTTGTACTGTTGCTTGGCACCTTGATAATCCAGGTGTATATGACGCAGAGTGCACGTGCAAGGCACATTACATCGGCAGGTCCATCAGATCTGTCAATGAAAGAATCCAACAACACCTAACAGATGCAAAAGAAGCCCAACCCACTACTGGTCTTGCTAAACACATCAAATACAACAGCCATAAAATTTAAAAGCTACAAGTCAAGCACACCACTCACACACTCGTAGACACCAAAATGATGGAAGCACATGCCATAATGCACTTCCCACATGAGCTAAACATTGATAGTGGACAGGCACACCACACTTGGACTCCCCTACTGCAACAGTTAGCGCCGGGAAATAGCAGACGACAAGGATGCAGATGTACAGTTCACAACAGTGCACCTAGCGGCAGACGAAGAACTACAAACAATAGAAGCACGCCAAGCAACAGTACAACAAGTTCCAACGAGGATGGTGGCAGTGGCCACTGAAATTAATTGAAGAAAGAAGAAAAAGAACAGTTTCGCGGATAAATTGAGTACTAGTTTCTCCGTATTTGCCTACTACCACGTGTCTCTTCTCCCAATTATGAAAAATTAAATGTTATGTTACTACAAAAGTCATTTTTTCAAATAAAACTGGTACAAAATAAAAATAATCTTCCAGGATAATTAGTCTTCGCGAAATTGTTGTGTGGTATTTTTGCAGAGTCCGTCAAAAAACCGGTATTGGTAAATCAATTCCAACTGATACTTTCCAATACCGATACCACTGTTATCGGCCGATGTCACATCAGCCCTAGTTGTCACCCATGTAACAAGAAAAATATCAAAGCGTGGAAAGATGGAGAAACAGACAGCAGATTCAGATGTTATGTAAAGGTGGGTTAGTGACGAAGAGGAGGACATATAGGTGTGCGTTAGCAATGCAAGTGAACATGAAAGTGAACATGTGACCTAAATGAACATGACACTGCTTCGGTTCTTATGTATTGAAGCACCTAAGCATTTACCTCACTTTAACTTCACAATATTATGTCACTTAGAAGTGGAGCAGAAAAATGCAACTCAGCTTACAAGAAAGGCATAAAGAGCATTCCGCAGGCATGTGCAATGTAGTCCATGTTGTATTTCGTACTGTAAACATAGTTAAAGTGTTGGGTGGCAGATGCCACCCACATACCTAAGTGTTACATATAATTATGTGCCTAATGTAGGGTTAACTAGAATAATCTCTACTCATGGAACTTATTAATAGTACTGCATTTGTGTATCTGTTCACTTTTGCCAGGAATGGTCTGATATTGGTGGCAGAGTGCGACATTTTTATGTAGTCATCGCAAGACTTGCCAAACGTCAGGGTCAATCATTCAACCGAGAAGGGGGGAGGAATTGCATTCCTACATTGGTAATGATGATAACAGTGTTCGTACGTGACATGTGAAGTAGAGATGGCCAAATCATTTTTTTTTCCTATGGAGTGTATGATTGTAAAACAAGGAAGATGAAACTTTCTTAATAAATTCTATCCGAAAAAATGGAAAAATTGTTAAACCTCTCTCTCTCTCTCTATCCGAAATCCAGATAGTCAAATTTGCGAATCGAAATTTTTATTTTTTCTGGAATCCTGATATTTTTTGCCATCCCTAGTATGAAGGTGAGATGTGCTAAAGTCCTTTTCACGTTCAGAAGACACAACGGCACTTATGGAGAAACAGCACAGTGTTTCCAATACAGTGCTAGCTCATGTCGCCAGGAAATGATGACCTTCCTTCACAATGAAGGTTTTACATATTTTGTATATATAATGATAATTATATGTAATTATTAATATTATACTTACTATGAACGTTACAGTTACCCTTTTTACTATGATCCATTGCGATCACTACACACGCGAGTGTAATGCACGAATATGACACTTCAGAAATCACTTAAAAAAGTAAAAATCACTGAGCGCTCACACAACTGCAAACACTTTTTCGAGAGGAAAAAAGTCTAAACAGATCTCTCACTCAAGTAAGGGGAACGTGGCACATGGGTTAGATTCAAGTTGCAACCCAAACAAACAAATGAGTTATGGCCCACTTGAACTGATAAGACGTCAATGACTCAAGCAAGGCATGTCATATTTCTATCTTGAAGCCCCATATTTTGTCACATGTTGGAAAGCCTTTCAAAGGTTAATATGGTCTCTATGAATTTATGTGTACGTTGGAAACTGAAAGGTGATCTTAATTTCAGTATTAATGTCGACAGTAATGTAAACAAAAACAACGTGTATTTGCAACAGCACTAATGTTGCTCACAACAGCAGCATTGGAAAAAATTGTCAATTATTAAATTTAAGTAATTGCAATTCTATTATAACAAACTGCATGAAGTTAATATTTTTACTGAATGGAAATAAAATAACAACTCAAAAACTTGGTGGTGATTAGGCAGAATGCTGCGGTGAGCCAGCTCAAGATGGCCAGACATCGTCTCCTTAGTTTGCATGTGGTTCGGGTTAAAAAGAAAATCCAAATGCATGGAAGTAACATTTCTGGGAACCTTTGAGTGGTTATAAAAAATAATTTCATTATTTTCTCCACAACTTTGTCGCTGGAAGTTTTTACTTGGAATTACAGAACAAAAAATGGCCAGCGACGACATTTTCTACTGCACGAATATAAAAAATCTCCACATACTTTATTTGAATATTTTTTAATGCGAATATGCTTTAAAGTATTGATAAATTCTGAGCACCACCATCACCTATGACATTTAAAAAACAGTGTCAATTTTTTTCATAATGAAAGCTTCAATTTTACGACATGTTTCAACGTTAGGAATAAAAACAATGTAAATATTTTGATTTCACAGAAAATTTGCGTTTTTAATTTATCTAAAAATATGTAAGCAAGTTACCAGTTTTTTGTGCTCACCATCGTATTCTCTACAAAATTTCCTGCAAAACTGCAGGTACCGATTTTACTAAAGCTAAATTTGTAAATCGAGAAATTTCACAACAGTGCGTTCGTATTTTCCCATACGAAAAGCATTGTCCATAAGAGCCCATTGTGTCTTCTGAACGTGAAAACGACTTTAGGATAAAAGTTCTGTCTGAGTAAGTATATCTGTTACCTCGAGAACAAAAATCTTGATCAGTCATTTGTAAGCATAGTAAACACAAAACAACAGGAAGTAGGTACTTTGTGTTTTGTAAAGCAAGAACATTTTTTTCCAAAATCAATTTGAACTGCAGGATCCAAAAAATTAAAAGGAGAAATACTTTGAAGGAAATACGATGGATGGATCCAGAACTACTCTTTCTTTTCAGTTCTTTCCAGCACTAACAGTGTGGAAATTTATGCTTTTGCTTACTTATCTTTTTTTTTGTGCACCATTACTTTCATGTATTCTGCGTAAGTTGTGTTGCGATGCTCTTCAATATGTGTTTTTTCTCTAAAAAGAAACAAGAGCGTTGCATGCTTTACAGTGCTGGACATTCTGAGAAGTTTCATCTTTATGATGTCATAGAGACCCTGTCATGTTTGTAAACAAGGGGGTTGAAAAATGTATCTTATGACCAGACCTTCAAAAGCAGGGGAAAAGCAGTCGAAGGACCTTGGATTCGCAGACCTGCTGTGATGACTTGCCTGCCTGACACCATTGCACTCAACAGGAAACGTAGCGGGGCGGTTGGGCATGGGAGCTAGGACTGGGCTCTCCTTTCTATGCGCTAAACTTAGTGAATCTCTGGCTATTCTGGCTTATTTGTTTACATCTTCTCTAAAATATTTAAAAGACAATATTTTGTTAATTTTGCTTTGTCATCGCCTCATCTCCCGATGACCGAATGCCTCGCCTCTGTCTGATATGTCTGATAAGATCCTTATAAAAAATTACTGATATTTTACTTATCTGATATGAAAGTAGAAATGTTCCTTGAAAAGAACTGAATGGATCTTTCATATGCATATTAACAGGTGATTAGTATAAGTTTTGTCTCAGAGAACATCAATTATGACTTTTTATTGATTAAAAGAGTAACAAACTAGCAATGTAAAATCAGCAATTTTTCTGGTACATCGATATTTCTATATTGGCCAATGGAGATGCACAGATTGGAAAACCAGAAGTGAGTGATCTTCATGAAACCTTGGCCCTGTCATATTGGATCAGAACACTGCCAATATTAGTAAATACCTTACTGATGTCAGTAAAAGATTCATATTGCTGCATCCCTAATAATTCAATATACCTGTAAGTTTCTTGAATAATTTTTATGTAGGTTTTACATAGATACTATGGTTGCCATCACAGTAAGTTTGCAAAGTACATTGCTTCAATATTCATCTTTTATTTGTACGAAATACACTGCACAAACTGTCCATTATTTTTCAATATGGGCTCACTTCAGAGCTAGAAAAAGGTGATAATTAGGGCTTATTCAGGGCATGGGCCCAAGAATAACCCCATCCTCTTCATGGGCAAACTCGAACAAGACTTCCTGGAGACCCAACCCCTAAAACCACTCCTCAGGCTCTGTTTTATCGATGACATCTTTATGCTTTTGACACGAGGAGAACCATCCCTATCCATTTCCTGGACCAGCTCAGCTCTGTAATTTCACCTGGACCCACTCCACCAACCAAATTGCCTTCCTAGATGTGGATGTTCACATTGAGGAAGGTAATTTGAAAACATCAATCCACATCAATCCCACCACCACCAAATGCAATACTTACTTCTCCAGTTCCCACTCATTCCACACCAAGAAACCATCCCATTCTCCCTGGCCCTCAGGGGACAATGCCTCAACACTTCACCTACCTTCCAACAGAACTACAACATCAAGCCTTGGTTAATCGTGGATATCCATCCACCCTGGTCATCAAACAAATATTCCGAGCTGCCTCATACACTCCCACCAACCTCTGTACTTACTCCCATTACCCAACACCACCCCCACCTTAACAAAATAACACACACCCTACGTTCAATCTCCTCCCAATCTTCACAGTGATCTCGACTCCAGAAACATGTTTCCTGGCAAGCCCAGAGTTGTTTTCAAACACACCCGCCCCCAATCTCCAAGCTCCAAAACATCCTGGTCCACAATACCCCTTCATCCCACAGCCAATTTTCTCCTGCTCACAAATACAACCATCCAAGGTGCAAAACTTGCTCCATTTTCATCACTTCCCATACCTTCCAAATTCATACTGCCACTGGCAAAATTTACTTTTACACCTCAAATGAACCTACCATACCTCAAAACTCATATATATTCTTACCTGCAATATCTGTTGTGGCTTTTACCTGGGGGAAGCATCTTAGCCTCAGGATCAACAATAACTGCTCCTCCACCCAAAACCTGGACCTCACTGCTACCGTCCACACCAAAAACCACAATATTCCTTTCAATGACTGCTTCCAGGTACCGATCATCCACCCCTTATTCCAATCCACCAACACCTTCGTACGGAAAATATAGAGGGCCTACATATCTTCTAGCCTGAAGAAGACCACCCAGTAATATTCCCAGTCAACCTTATCTTCACCCCCGTCCCCATTGCTACCCTCCCTTCCCCCCACACTTGCCTCCACGATAGGCTGGGTACCATCTCATGTCTGCTGTATTGTATTAGTGCAACCTTTGCTATTACTTTATGATGTTACAAGTCTTGCTTTGATATTAACTTAACAATTTCATGTAATCTTTCCAAGCACATTTTACGTATTATAGAAGATATATTATCTTTGTATTGTAAGTTTCACTGATGTATCAGTGTAATACACAATTGTGATTTAATGGATGAAAAATCAAATCAAATCAAATTGAAAACTGAAAATACATTTCACTTTTTTCCTTTAAACTGGTTTACTCCAAAAATGTTTTTGCATTTGATTAACATGCAAAGGTGAAAACACAGCACTTACTTATTAGTATATTAAATCATTATAGAGTTTTCTGGAAAGTTATTTGAAAGTACTGAAAAGGTCATGAAATTTTGGTTTTGCAAAATGAATGGAAACCCTGTTTACGGCATAATTTAACAGGGTAAGTGCTAATTTAAAAATTAAATTACCATTTACCCGACACTTTCTGCATTGTTGATGAAATTCTTCTGAGAAACTATGCATTGTTTAAGGCTATTTCATTTATTTAATTTCATGCATATATTTGTCCATGAGTTTCAATGGAATGCGAATGTTATTTTGTGAAGTCATTATGTTTAAATTTGTAGTGAAATATACGAGAGCTGTAAGAAATGCTCATTTGTATTGACAACATAGACCAGCAGTTCTTAACCTTTCAGCCATGGATACCCTTTTAAATATGTTGAGGTGATATGGATGCCCAGGATTCAATATTTTAATTCCTGGTTAATCAATTATTTATGTAAAGTCACCTCATAAAGGCCCCTTATTACAGTTATACAATCACTAATATTTTTATTGTAATAAAATAATTCTGAACAGTGAAAGATGGCCTAATATTGCTTCAATAAGAAAGGTAGTGCCATACTTGACTGGTGATCTGGAAACATGGATTACATATTTTGAAGTTTTTCAATTAGAGACAATCTTTAATACTAATAAAAATGGTAAAAATATATTTTAAACACGGAACATATTTAATTTGGAAATCTTTATATATATTTCCCTCACCTCTTTATGACAAGGAATTTACATTTCTTCAAACCTTCACAGATCACCTGGAACAGATGGCAGACTCTTAAGAGGTCCATAGACCACAGGTTAAGAACTGCTGAATAGACCATTCTTTGTACATGTTTAATCTAAAAGAGGATTTTCCTCTTGTAAATTAAAGTTTTTAAGTTTATTTTTTTATGCAGTACTATATGGAAAAGATTGATTAAAGCTACTGAAGTTGACTCAAGATGAATTATGCTAGGCGAGATGAACCTTAACAGTGTATATTCAAAGGCTGTCGCAGAGAAGGTAAGAGTAACTCCTGTATAGGAAAACAGCGACCTCCATTGGCAAGCAAATGTACAAGGGTGCAAATGTGGTTCATTAGCTGTCGATTGAGACCAAAATGAGCGCAATAGGTCAAAAAGTCGTGACTGTGTAACAGTTAAAAGACAAGCATGTACATGGACCCTCCAAGAATCATTAAAATGAAACAAAAAATTACAAACCACAAAATTTTTATTCAGAATCAGCCATATCGAGTAGACGTACATCTTTTTCAAAATAGGCACCATTGACAGCTAAGCAAGCATCCATACAATCCTGCCAATTTGTGAATGTCTTTGAAAATTCGTCGTCAGGTAGCGAACTGAAGAAAACTTGCGCTGTGGTGATCACTTCTTTGTTCGTCATGAAATGACGACCACGTATAGCGGCCTTTAAAAGTGGAAATAGCCAAAAGTCGCAGGGTGCAAGGTCCAGGCTGTATACTGGATGTGGGAAAATTTCTATCTTTCTCTTCGTCGCGTAATCCTGAAAAGCCCGTGCGGTATGCAGGCTTGTGTTATCGTGGTGCAATATGAAGGAGTTCTTCAAATGTGGCCTCTTTTTTGCTACTTGTTGGCGCAGAGTCTCAATGACTCCTTGGTAATACTGTGGCTCTACTCAGTCTGTCTTGATCGGCATAGGTCTGTTAAAACATTGCATATGTTTCCGCAGCACTTTTCCCTAAACGCCAACAAAAGTTTATGGCATGTCGCTGTTCATCTTGAATACTCATCGCGAAAAGCAATGTTATACACAAAAACCTGGAGGGGTAAACGAAACACGTTCCACGTAAATCAACACAGCTGCTCACTAACATGGTTTCACAACATGTGACAACTTGCTACGGAAACAGAATGAGTCATCCTACACGACGTGACTAGTGCCAAAACCATAGGCAGTGTTGCCAAGCCAGGAAAAATCTGTCTCACCTTCTCTGCGACAGCCTTTGTATATATATTATTTGGAGCAAGGGTGGTCTAGTGTGTATGGTGTCTCACTGCCACGTGAGTCACCCAGCTTCGATTCCCAGGGCCGATCTCCATGGTGTAGTGGTTAGCACAGCATAGTGCTGATCACATGACCTCCAAAAATGGCCAAGATCGAGAATGTGTGGTGCCCTACTGCCACATTGCCCTATATGTGCCTTCAGGCACAGTGCATTATTTTGGTCTGTCTTGCCTAGTTGGTATTGATGGGTAAATTTCAACTTCTGATACTTGGCCGATACCAAAACATCAGTAACAGATTAACACTAATTTTAACATAATTATATTTAACCTATACTAAGCACAATAAACTAAATTATTCAATTCTCTTTCAGATGAAATTGTTACAGAGGGAGAGATGCCAACACCCTGTAATGCAGATAACTCAACTATAGCTCCAGATGGGAGTTATACGTGCCCCCTTACTTCCACATGCCTCATAGGGTGGGAGGGTCCCAACTTTGGGATTACATCCTTCGACAATATTGGTTTTGCTATGTTAACTGTGTTCCAGTGTATTACTATGGAAGGGTGGACTGCAATTTTGTACTGGGTAAGTTTTGGATCTTCTATTGATATTGTATTTCTTTCTCTTCTTTTGTATGTGTGTGTTTTACTAGGGTTTTTTCACTGGCTTGGTAGCCAAATGCATTAACCTTTAGGGGACAAGTGTGTGTATATATATATATATATATATATATATATCCTGTTGCATGTATTGTGCTACGGACAAGTGGGATATATACACGTATATATCCTGCTACATGTATTGCACTATGGACAAGTGGGATATTTATGTACAGGGTGTATCAGAAGTGATAGTGCAAGTGAAAATGGTGAAAAGTACATGATAGTAGAAGCAAAAAAGTCTGTAAATATGGGGTGGAGACAAGCCATTTGCGAGATAATTGTGAATGTATGGTTATGATCCATCACTGGCTTGATTGTGTGTGTACATGTTGTTTATAACATAAATGCAAGTGTGTAGTTACGATCAGACACTGACTTGATTGTTTGTACACATCGTGCACTTGTCACTTTACAAGTGATGTGCCTGTTATGCCTTCCATCCTGGAGGACGTATGGTTTATGTTTACAATGCCCCCTTTTGACAGTGTTCAGTTTTAAACAGAGAAACCTCAGAGTGCGCAAGGAGACAAGTGTACAATGTACAAACAATCAAGTCAATGTCAGATTGTAACCATACATTTGCAATTATCTTGCAAACCGTTTGCTACCCCATGTTTACCGAGACTTTTTTGCTTCTACTATCATGTACTTTTCACCATTTCGGTTTGCACTATCACTTCTGATACACTCTGCACATATCCCAGCAACACATGCCAGCAATTAATATGCCAAATTTTACAAACTCACGCATTATATTTCAGTTCTGTCTTCTTTTGTTGATTTGTATACATATGAAGGTATGACATACTTGAATCACAAAACAATATATCCACTATTACTATTATTAAGAAACAGTTTGAAAAAGTCCTGTATTTAAAACTAGACATTATGGGATAGATCTTATAAAAATGGGCTATAATTTCTCAACCCCCTCGTTTTGCTGATATATTTCACTTTCACATGCAATAACGAGAATAAAATAACACTTTAGCAACGTGCGACAATTATAGGTCAAGGAGCAAATTTTAAAAATTCCTGATATTTACAGCTTTCGAAAGTGTTTAGTATTTTCGTTTCTTTTCCAAATTGGGAGACTAGCATTTCCTTAAAGATTGGTTCTTTGTAGTGCTTCCATCCAAATTTGGTCTATCCAGCATCCATAAGCTGGCAACACTGCCAATCGTATACATTTTTATTATATTTTGTATCCAGGAAGTATTGACCTATTTTCAACAAAACTTTGCATGGTTGCTACATACTACATTTTTTCATTCACTTCAGTCTATTGAGGTGCCCATGGGAGCTTGCCGAATACCAATTTCTTTGTTAAATTTCAATTTTCTTCTTCTTCTTCCTTTATTTTTTTTTCTATTTGGAGATCCACAGAGATTAAGGGAATTTTTGAAATTTTTTTCTGTTTCCATAGGTGTAGCTAGAAGGGAAGGGGCTGACTCAAAAATTTTACATAGGATAGATAGTCGAGTGATTTCTTGTTGGATATGAGTCACTTAATTTCAAGTAAATTTTGTAGATAACATTTTCGTATCAGCTACTGCATTCAAACGATCACCCTTAATCTTTGTGGATTGAAACATAACCATTAGTTAGGTTTTGGCCAGAGTGGAGTTGAAAATGAACCAGTTTAAGAGTTTGTCACATAACATGCTCGACTTTCTGTTACAAGAAATTCTCCATACTTGAAAACCCCATCTCCATACATCTGAGTGATGTTACTTGCAAACAAACACATCAATAGCAACATTTCACACTGTAGCAGCATGACAGGTTGCACATACCTACATTCAATTGGTGAAATCCTGAAGTGACACACGACACATGTTGTCATTGCTTCAGTGTGAAATCTCCCTAGGAACTTGTGTATTTGGTTTACAAGATTTCATGTGGAAACTTTAATGTTTTAAACCACACTTGTAAATAGTTACTCCAGAAGGTTAATGTGAATGACTGAAACATTGAATAAAGGGAGATGAAAATATTAGGGTCCAGTTTAAAATAACAAAGGCTAGTTACGGAGTCATATAACTCATCACGTCACATTCTATTAATAACGTAAATAACTCCCAAATTATTCTCATATAGCTTTATAGCACTATAAAACGTCTTGTGACATTTCAAGTGAACTTCATTCTGGACCCGGAGGATGCAAAAAGAAGATGATTTTTAAATGTTGCTAGCTTTTTAAAAGTGTTGCAGTTACACTGAAAAATCAGTGGTGTCCCTGTTTCATTTCACGATCCCAATTATATGTAAACAACATCCTTGTCATTTGGATTAACCTGGAGAGGAAGGAAAACAATGTAAAAATATATACAAATGCAGATATATGTATTAATGCTCATTTTGCCGGCTCAGTACATGCCATCTTGCTCATTATTCTCTATCATTTAGAATAAAAACAAGTCGCTGCAGTGTTGGTATCAGCCAGCAGTCACACAGAAGGGTAGAGCACAGTAAGAAAATCCACAACCCTCCCTCCCACAGCGACATTCATCCTTTTCCCCAGAACTCCATAATGAGCCTAACACGATAATATTGCTGGTTTTAAAAATGTCCATGTTCTTACCCCACGAGTTTGCAAGCATGTATTGGCTATGAACGGTTTATTTTATTTTCACATAGTGTTGACCAGACCACAAGGCAGTTAACATGCCTTCAATGTGCAGGACCCTAATGGAAGGGGGAACGAACCTTTGACAAGGACAATCTTGGCAAATGAGTTGTTTCTCTTCGCTGAACTATCGACTCAAAATCCTTGGTATCAGTCGATACCGATACATGCATCGGTATTGATTAGCTCTAGGAAATATACCTTACATACTTTGAGTAATTTTACTCAAAATATTACAGTTACTACAGGTGTGCAATGTAAGTAATAGACATAAATATATTTGTAATCACTGAAGACAAATTTAAGTTTTAATATTTTTTCTAACATAATATTTTTCATATTTCAGACAAATGATGCCCTAGGGAGCAGATTTAACTGGATCTATTTTGTACCCCTTATCGTTTTGGGTTCCTTTTTTATGCTCAACTTAGTTCTTGGTGTTCTTAGTGGGTAAGTGTTAAATAATCATTAATTTATTGTTATTAATTAAATCAAATTACTGAAATAAGTGCCTGGTTTATCAAACAAATTATTCAACTAAATTATTTTTCTGGAAATTATGATAAATATATAATTGCAGATACCATGCTGCACAAAACCAGAAGAAAACAATACTTTGCCATGTCCAGATTAGATCCATAGATATTATGGAAATCCATAGGATATCCCATCCTGGGTATCCAATGGATCTCCAGTACTGGACATCCATGATATACATATATCAAGTATATGTCCATGTGCTATTCAAAAATGACATACGAAATGTTTAGATATCTGTGGAAAGATTCATTCAGGTATATGTTATGACTCAAACTCTGTGATGCAGTCATAAAAATCATCACCCAAAGACATTGTCTGGCCCAGTGACTCACAGATGTGCACAAGGCCAGGTGAAAGTTCATTTGCGACGTATGAGTCTTTGTCTGTCTTCCTTACCTTGCCAGTTTGCATTGAGGAAGTTGCTGTGCGTACCCGTGGTAGTGAAGAATAGGCTAAAATTCAGTACACACACACACTGCTTATCATGGATGTATGTGTGAATATAAAACATTTTTGGTATGTGTAGACATGTGTGTTGTGTTTGTGTGTATCCATGCATATGTGTGTGTGTGTGTGAGAGGGAGAGAGAGACAGAGAGACAGAGAGAGGAGTGCACGTTACAAACATATGTGTATAAATAAAAACGCACAGAAAATATCTCATGAACAAAGTTGCACTGGTGTCCGAAATATATCCAAAAGTAATCCATAGAATGTCCAAAACATATCCAGGGTATTTCCAATGGATGCCTACAGGATATTCCTGGATATATTTTTGATATCTAGAACTTTGGCATACATACCCAAAATACACCATTAGGTGTCCCCTGGACATTCCTTCCCTAGCACCCTTAACATAACACATTTTGCAAAAGAGTGAAAACAATTTACAAATGCATTTGCCCTTCCATGGCTAACAAACACTGAAAGTTAGTCATAACTATTTTACAACAATCATTTTGTCCACATGTGCATATACGAGGTGTGGCTAGAAAGAAACCGGACTGTTGCTACAAAATCTTTTATTGGTTATTTTGTACAATACAAACATTATCCCCTTCAAAGTACTCTGTACTATCGATACACTGCTCCATACGAATCTTCCATTTCTGGAAGCAGTGCTGGAAATCATTTTTTGAAACCATGTTCATGACCTCCGTCACTTTTCTTTTAACAGATCCTATGGTCGTAAATCTTGTTCCTTTCGGTGCTGATTTGACCTTTGGGAATAAAAAATGTCTCACGGAGTGAGATCCGGTGAATAGGGTGGATGTTCTAACACTGGGATCCCATGATTGGCCAAAAAAGCCTTGACTGACAATGCCGTGTGGGCAGGAGCATTTTCCTGATGAAGAATCCATTACTTGCTTTTCCACAAATCAGGTCGTGATCGTCTTACTCGCTCACAAAGTGTCAACAACACTGTAATGAAATAATGTTGGTTGACAGTTTGACCTTCGGGTACCCAATTCAAATCAATTCACCGACATTTGCATGTTTGATTCCGTTTTTGACGTGCAAGGCTGTCCAGGATGCAAGTCATCCGCGGTCACTTCTCGTCCCTCTTCAAACCTTTGAAACCCCTCAAACACTTGCGTGCGTGATAAACACTCATCTCCGTACACTTCCTTCAACAAACCATAAGTTTCTGTGGCAGATTTTCCGAGTTTCATAAGGAACTTCACATTGATACGTGGTTCCACTTTCACACTTAACATTTTTCGGACATAGCACAGATGTACAGTTCACTTCACTCACAAGCTACAGCGGAACTGACTGCCGCGCACCCTGGTCAATCACACAGTCGATAGGCAGGATATCATGTTATACACTCGCGCACCGCTTGAGCTTGACGTGCTTGCCGTTTGTCGACAGCAATATCAATCCGGATTTTTTCTAGCCGCACCTCATACTTCCAACAAATTATATGAATTTATTATAAGTCTGGGTCTGGTGTAAGAACTGAATAACATGATTGGTCTTTCATATAAAATAGTTTTACTTTGACACACTATCAATGATCCCATGCTGTCAATCTTGAATATAATTAACCAAATTAACCAGAATCATTGTCACAAACATGTAAAAAATTCGCTATATGTAAGTTACAATGATTTTACGAGTTGGTTCATTTGGACCTCCTCTATAAAGTGAGATGAACTCAACTTCACAAAGGTGATGTGCAATCTTCAAAACATTGTTTTTCTACATCTCATCTCACCAACAGAGTGAAACTACTGAATAATGTCAAAATGAAAAAGTTCTGCAGATTTAAATCTATATCTGATATATCTGCTTTCAATAGTTTATTTTCATTTGTGCAATAAATTCGCTACCCTATAGCTTAAACACGTTCCACGAGGGCGGAAACTCTACGTTTTTATTAGGGCTGAGTCAATACAACTTTGAACCGATACCGATGCTGATATTCTCACTGATATCCACAGATACCGATGCCGATAACGATACTTGTATAATTCCAAATTTAAGATAATAAAGGTATATAATGATATATATATATATATATAAATTATATGTGTGTGTCTGTGTAATTATTATTATTACATTTTATATGTATGCATTTCTGTCGTGGGGCGATGAATAAATTAACCCACCAAACGATGCTCTGTTGCAACAATGCATCTCAACTTTACATTTTGTTTAGTGACTTTACATTTTGTTTAGTGACTTTACATTTTTTTTGTGACAACCGATCGGATGTCTCAAATATTAGAAAAATATTAAGTGAAGCTAAGAGCAAGGCAATCATGTGGTTGCTGTCCTCCTCTCCCCCCCCCCCCCCAGTGTTGAAAAATGAGATCATGCCTCTTTAACCTCCTCTAAAACTAAAGGATCGCTTTTCCCAAACTAACATTAAATCATCCGTAAACACAAGAATAGTTGGCGATTTACCAGCCCCGGACATGACGTCTAAAACTAACAGTAAAGCTGTAATGTAATACGAATCAAGTCTCTTTTTTGTCCTTTAACAAAGAGAATAAAAATTAGTAAACGAAATGTAAGGGGAGAATGAAAACTTACCAGTCTCTTGCTTCTATATCAGGCGATTGACTTCAGTACAGTGATATTCCGAAGTGACTTTGCTTTCGATATACTTTCGGCAAATGATTTCTAAGAAAAATTAAATGCATAGTTCTATCGCTTGGCGTGGGAGGAAATCCAAACCCATCACTAAACTTTCTAGAAACTAACTGCCGTCATCTGTCGTTCAAAGAAAGTTATTCCCCTGCCGCATTCCTTGTACCGAAACACGCCTGCTGAAACCAAGTTGGGACAAACAAAAGTCTAAAGTTGGAAAGGAAAAGGGGGATTAGCCAAGGTATTTGAATTTCCAGGAAAATGCTATGTACTAGTACTATGTCTGAGACACGTCCCACCACTTTCATGGGCGATGACCATTTTGACTGCGGGAAGTCTCTAAAGAGAGGGATGTCCGCAAACACCAAAGATAGTGGAAGGATTACCAACAGGTGCATCATTGGCTTTTGGAACCTCATTGGGGTTATTGTTACATGAGACTGCATCTGTATGAACGAAGTCTGGTAGACTTCGAAGAGAACTAAACAGAACTCCTATGGGGAGTTATCTGCGTACAGATCTTTGTGTGACGCACTCGCTGTTCCCGGAAACTTGAGTACAGGTTCATTCAACAAATTCACTATTTTTAATTTTATTTCAAAACCAAAGGTAAGTTGGAAAAGGTGAAGAAAACTTTGAAATGGAAAAAGACAATTGGTTTTGGTCGCACCTCTAGCAACTCAAAAATAATGGTATCGGCTAAAATCAGTGCAAAAATATCAACCTATATTACTGATACCGATACTGATACATCGGTATCGGCTCAGCCCTAGTTTTTATGTATATTTTTCATACTATAAAAGTTTGCCTTGGTCATCATTTAACCTTTAGGAGCCCGATCGTCTCAATCAAGATGCTCTCATGTAACCCTCAGGAGCCCGATCATCTCGATCGAGATATTCTGTCAAGGTCGTAGTTTTTACATTATAACTTCACTATTTTTGGCTAGAATTTCTATTTTCTTTTTTCATATTGTTGTTAACACATGGATTTAACAGAAATTATTGTTGCACGTTTTTTCTTTTCATGAAAATGGCAGGAAAAAGGCCACTTCTTTTTTCAAGGGAAAACTTTTGCCAACAAAGGAAGGCCAGCTTTGTTGTTCTAAATCAATGTGTTTCCCTTTCCCCTGATATCATTCATCTCTCTAGAGCAATTAGCCTCTGAGCTACAGTCATTTCAAGGTACCACTGCATTTTGAAGCTTGAATCAGTGGCATGCTGACCATTCCTTTTGGGGGTACAATTCGCGTTACATTGGTCATATGATAATAATGCAAATATTTTTGTGTTCCTTACATGTCAGCAATAATTTCCATTTGCATGTCGACACTGCCATGTACTTTTTTCTTGGAAGGAGGGCGGGATCTCCATTTTTTTTCCGAAATTTTGGAATTTTGAGTGTTCTCCCCCTCCACCTGCCACATATACGCCGAATTTGCAAAAAAATGATATAGTCTGAATCTCTAGTTCATTCCACATACAACAATATATCACTCATCTCTCTACAACAATTAGCCTCCAATTTACACTCATTTCATTGAAACTGCATTTTGCTCAAAATCGGCTCGGGCATCAAGGGGGTTACATGTGAAAATAGCCTTGGGCTCCAAAAGGTTAAAGAAATTGCATGTATGTGTAAAAATATATTTTTTTTACAGTAAGCTCTTGTCCCAAACTAAGTATGTATTTATTACAGAGAATTTTCAAATGAAAGGGCACGTGTTGATAGGCGTGAAAGTTTTTACAAAACCAGAAGAAAACAATACTTTGCCCATTCACTCGATGCATATTTCAATTGGATTTGCCAAGCAGGTATCAGCATTCTGAAGGAGAACAGTGTTCCCAAATTATGTAGCAGTATTTATAAATATTTGTATACTATACTGTAGCTCAACTTTGCTCCCAGAACACTGATTAACTCACAACAGTTGTTAAGCTATTTCCCATGCTACGTCATAATGTAAATGACACTTCTTTTTTTATTCCCCAAAAGTCTGTTTAAACTCTGCTTGTGGCTTCGCTTCTCTAAACAATGTATACTGCTGCAGTGTTGCAAACTCAAGTGCTAAAAGTTCTATAGAAAAAATGCTTATTTAAAATTGCTAGTTTTAGTTATTTATGGATCCCTGTATTTGTATATTATAGAAAAATGTACACATCCTGTTACTAAATTGGCCAAATAACCATATTTACTGAAGTCATAAACAAAAGATTTTTATTAGCACTAGATTTTGCCTTAAATTAATATTCACTAAGTTATAAATTATATTAAAGAATTTGTCAGGTGGAGTGTAGAAAAGAATAATAATTTATCATCCTTGTTGTTACTCACCTGATGAAAACTATTGAAAAACTCAGAATATTTAAAACGCGAAATACATACCAATAAAATACGTTGAGTGGATTGTACTTATTTATCATAAATTGTGTTGGCCCAAGTGTAAGCTATACTTTGAGAAGATAATTTACACACAAAAATTGTGATTTAACAATTTGTGAAACCATCTGGTGCTATTCGTAATAAAATCTCTTGTTCACATGACCCATGCTATAAACCTGTAATCATTTAGTGTATTTCATCCCTGTATTGCTTACCTTTTACAGAGAATTTGCCAAAGAAAGAGAAAAAGTAGAAAACAGACAAGAATTTTTAAAACTTAGAAGGCAGCAGCAGTTAGAAAGAGAATTGAATGGTTATGTTGAATGGATTTGCAAAGCAGGTAAGATACAATTGGTAGAAATGGCAATAGGTTAATCAATACTCCATTTGCATTGGCTAATATGGGCATATCAATGTACACATCAGTAAAATTGTTACTAATTTATACAAAAAGCATCTAACTTAATGCAAAAATTATGCCATTTTGTTTTTATGTTTGTGAATAGACCCTAATTTTGCAAAGTAAATTTCTTATTATACTGAAAGAAGTACTCATTTATCTGTGAAACTGGCTTTTAAGAATTAAACAAGTGTTCTCAGGTTACCAGCCAGGTTAAATTGTCTTTTAACTTGTAACTTGAAAATACTTGTCCCCCCCCCCCCCCGACGACACCTATATATTAATTAGGAAGTTGAATGAACTACAGTAATCAGATTTTACATAAAATATTGCCAATTAGAGTCCATGTTATAGTTATCAGTATTGGTTTTACCTTAGTCTTTGAGTATCAGCCCATACTTTGTGATAGTAAATACATCTATTACTTGGTAATAGATAGGGACATGCATATTTCATTTTTGACGAAAAAACGAAATGTCAAAAAACACATTGTTATGTTAATTTTTCATGTTTTTGAAAGGTGTGGGATGCATTTTGCTACCATGTTTTGTCACGAAATAATGCGAATTGAACTGCAAAATGCGAAATAAACTCTTTTAACACAAAATTTAGGGTTTATTTACCGATGCGACACCTTCCGAGGTCTGAATTATCCTGCAAGTAATGCAATTCATGGAAAATTGATTAATTCTGCTGTTAATATTGGAGAAGAAAAAATGAACTCTCTCACACGGAAATAAACTTAATACTCTGATAACTACATAAATGTGCTTTAAAAGTAAAATGTTAATTTTGTGTAATAAGTGTAGATTTTAAATCAAATTTAGGATCATATTCATAATTTTAAAACCAAAATGTCTCTTTATATACCACACTTCATCAGATTTTTCACTGCTATAACAGCGAAATTTTATTTTATTTACCGCTTTTGAACCCGAAATTGACTTGTTTTTGTACCAAAATTTTGCTTTTTTATTCACCAAAATTATGTGCCTCTAGTAATAGAATACAGGGAATAAATATGGCATAAACTTTTCAAAGTTATCTGAACTAGTTATTTGAAATAGATTATAGCAAAATGTTTCAGATTTATCGAATTTGAAACCTATCACAGTAATGAGACTCAGAATGTAAATTTTGATACAGCTGTTCTATTTGATATTTTCATTATTTTTCTTGTAAATTTCAGAGGAAGTTATACTTGCAGAGGAGAGAACAACGGAGGAGGAAAAAATGCATATAATGGAAGGTAAGAATTTTGATAAATATTTCCTAATGAAATTTACGTTAATTTGGTTTGCAATTTTACCTTCCTCTGTTTTTTTCCCTGATCAATTATACTTTTCTAAGCTCGGTTTTTCTGCTTATGGTTCACCACTCCAGTTATTATCTCTAAAGCACACCTTACATATATGACAGAAGTGGTGGGGAAAAATTTTTGTGCAATTGTAGTTTTTTTGTTTTCGTTACTGCATATTAGGAAATGCATGACAACGTCTCAGTGAGATGGCAGATTTTTGTGAGTTCAATTAAAGATAAGACATTATTTCTGTCATTTTTCCTAACCTAGTAATAACTTCATGTTTTGGGGGAATAACATATATGGTAGAAAATTATTAGTTAATTTCAACAAAGTCTATGTACAGTGGAACCTGAATTTTACGTTCCCAGATTATACATTTTCTCACATTATACATTCAATCTTGATGGTCCCAACAGCAAAATGTTACAAAATTTTCCTGAGTTTTACATTTTCCAGCATTTTAAGTTTTTTTCAGCTTGATTTCCTGAGAAACGTAAAATCAAGGTTCTTTATTACCAATTTCTAGGGGCATGCATATTTTGTTTTTGATGAAAACGCAAAATGTGAATAGCACATTGTGATGTTAATTTTACATGTTTTTGAAAGGTGTGAGGTTCATTTTTCTACCATGTTTTGTGACGAAATGATGCGAAATGAACTCCAAGTGCGAAATATACTCTGAAATTTAGGGTTTATGTACTGATGCGACACCTTCCGAGGTCTGAATTATCCTGCAAGTTATGCAAACCATGAAAAAACTATTAATTCTGCTGTAAATATTAGAGAAGCAAAAATGGATTTTTTTACACAGGAAAGAAGTTAATACTCTGATAACTATATAAATGTACTATTGAAAGCGAAGTATTAATTTTGTGAAATAAGTAGTTTTTTACTTCAAATCTAGGTTTTTTATTCACCATTTTAACACTGAAAGGCCATTTAATATATCACTTGGGATCCCAAAATATACCCAGTTTTTGTACCGAAATCTTGATTTTTTATTCACCATAAACATGTGTGGCTCTCTACCAATTTCATTTGCAATCACAAAACCGATACTAGTAATGGATGTATTTTCAACAATCATTGTTCTATAATTCTCTTAACAGCTCGAAGAAGAGCAGCGGCGAAGAGGAAAAAATTGAAAAACCTGGGAAAGAGTAAAAGCACAGACACAGAGGAGGAGGAGAATGAAGAAGAAGGAGATGATGGTTAGTATTTATGCTTCTTATCTTCATTATTGAATACAATTACACTTCTTTTTTTTTTCTTAAAAAAAGGAAAAAGAACATAGTATTTACATGATAGTGGTTCTGCTTTTACGTATACCTCCTGTTGTTCTTGTGGAAACTTAGCGTAAGAAACATACTTACACCCCTTTCTCCATGAAATAACCTTCTAACAAAATGAAACAATGAAATCAAGATAAGGCCACTTCATTTGGTTTCCTTAAAAGATATTTCAGTTGAATCTTTTATGTACTTATGTAACATTTCATCTCACTTCACAAGGCTTCAAAGTAAGTACAATAAAATTATTCTCTTTGCATGCCATTATGCATCCCTAAAGAAATTATAAATATTTCTTTTAAAAAAGTATGCATGTCTCTGAAAGATCCTTTCTTACGAAACTAGTAAGAGAAATTGGAAACTAAATAAATGTTCCTTAGCTTTCTTATACACATAAGAATTTTTCCCGGAATATATGCAAATTTCGTTTATCTAGGTATGTTTATAAAGGTTTTAGGCTTGAAATTTGAGGCTAGTGTGAGCATAGTTATTAGTTATCCCTTATCAGAGTATAAGCACAGAAATCCTGGTAGGACAATATTTCTGTATGTTTAATAAAGAAGAATATAAATATGAATAGATAAGAATCAATGTAGATATAATGTGTTGTCAAAATCCACTTAATTTTACAAGTAATACAAATTTGACTGGAAAATATGATAATAGTCATTAGTTTGTCTTGGAAAATATTACTAACTCCATTTTTTGAGAATGGTTAGGGATGGTGCTAACTTATACTAGTGATGGGTATTTGAATCCAAATTAACCAAATCCTCAATCTGTTATCCAGACTTTGTATCCTGGACCTGACGTCTGAATTGTGGATTGATATCCAAACCTGGTATCCTGAGTTCAATATCTCAATCTTCAATCTTGGACTTGATATCCGAATCTGGGATTCCTGGATCTGACTCCTGAATTCCAAATCTTTGATATGCAGATCTGAATCCTGAATTTTGAATTCAATATTCAAAACTGGAATCCTTGTATCCGATATCTGAACCTGGGATTCTGAATCTCAAATTTGATATCCAAATCTGAAATTCTGTTTCTCATATCTGAATTTTAAATCTTTGATTTGATATCAGATTCTGGGCCTGAATCATCCTGAATCTTAGATTTTATATCTGCACATTGGATTTTGGATTGAGTATCTGAATCATGAATCCAATCTTCAAAACTTAATTATCCAAATTTATTAGAATCCAATCATCAAATCCTCCACATGTGAATCCACCCGTTGCTAATTTAAATTCCATCTAGAAAACTGCAAATTTTTAGACACAATGAGGAAACATGCTGAAGAACTCCTTAAACTTCAAAACTAAAATATATATTTCTCCTTCATTTATACAAATATTACCCATGTGTGATTGCAACTTACTATTTTTAAGGTGGGGATATATATTTATTACTATCAAAGAAGGATCAAGAAATATCATTAGACACACATATTTGTGGTGAAAAAAAAATTATAACTTGGTACAAGAGCTGAGCAAAATTAAGGTTCAACATCAGTTTATGAAATATATCATGGTGTTATAAAGGTGAATAAAAAACTCAGTATTATAATATATTTTTCTTATAATGATTTCTTAGTTATATTTTTGTAATAGCCTTCTTTTAGTGAAATGTCATTTTTGTTAAATGTTAATACTTTATTGAAACACACAAAAAAATGTTTGTATAATACATCTCGAGGACACTCATATCTTTTTTCACAAAAGAGATGAGTTTGCAACAGTTAGATGCATTTTTTTCAGGAATGCAATATTTTGTGTGGATTGTTAGTTTTTAAAATATTAAATTTTCATTACAATATTATACATTTATAGCTTGTTAGGGAATACTAAATCTGATGTTTTCCATATGTATAATAACATTTATTGCATTGTATCTTCAAAAGTTAATCTAATTATTGAACACTTTTTGAAGTAAATGCTATATTTTGTATTCACATTCAAATCAGTTTATATTAATCTTTACATAGAATATTGGCCCCTACTTTCCATTAGACTTATTCATTGAAGGAAATATTATAGGTAGAATTATAAAAAATAACTAAGATTGTCAAAAATGTAAGTATTTAGAAATTGACTGACACGACAGAAAAAATACATTTATTTACCACCTAATACACTTAATGTTTTTGTTTAAGATAATAAGATTACTGCACAAACATTATTATCCCTTGAGAAATAGAAACAATATTTTATAAGTACACGGCATTGTTTTATTTATCATATGTTAACAGTTTTTTTATTCTTGTTATTAATCATATCCATATAATGAGTTCAACAGAAATTAAGTGAATTGTTGGGAATCCTTGAATTTACAAGAAATATCGATCATAAAAGCCATGTTGCAATATTATTTTGTATTATGTAATTACAGTGGCATAAGGTTCATATTGATAATATTTACAATATGTTTATTTTCTTAAATAGGGTTCTTTAAAGGGGAGGATTTTAAAAAGACTTTTTTTATTCTCTCTTGGCATTCTTCTGTCCAAAAAAAATCTAGAAACAAAACCATCAAAAATCACATTTTCCTTAATTTTTTTTTCTGAAGCAGAACCACTTATCAATTACTATGAATAAAATTTAATACTTTTATTTGTTACAATTTCACTACTCTTAAGGAAAACATCATTGGTCTTGAATACATGTGTGTTTCTATATAATTGTAACTGTCACCTAAAAAAAGAGAAGTTATAAAGACTTCAGAAATTTACCAAGTACTTTTTCTTTCAGTGCCTAAGAAAAAGCTTAAAGGTATGGGCATTGTCAAATAGTAGTGTTGCTGCAAAATTAGTTATTTGTCTAGATATTAGTAGATTATTTTCCCATTGTATTTTGAAGTATTTTGTAGTTCATTTTATAGAAAAGATTTGCTGTGGAAGATGGAACATAATATATACATATTATATTTTGGAGAAATTATTGTATTGGCAAGTTTCAGAGTTAACTCTTAAGATTATGCTAGAAGTAGCATGCTGATGGTCCTTATTACAGCACCTTATAGAAGATTTTAAATAATTTTCATTTTTTTTTCATATAAGGAAAACCTGTTTTATTGAAGTTTTAATATTAAAATTATAATAATTACTACAATTACAAAACATTAATAGAAATTAATCCCTGAATAATTGCAATGTTATGCTAAACAGAAATGGTATGTTACATTGCAAATGCAAATATATAAATTTTAAATTCGAAAGTTTCCCCTACACATGTTGCTACATAACTATGTAGGATTTTGCATTGATCTTGAAAACAGTAAGTAAATAAATTAAAATGTTCTGTATCATTTGTACACTAGATAACGCAAACTTGTTAGCAAGAAATGAAAGGCAGGCATTGATTATTCCATGGTATAACTAAAATATTGAATTATTACTTAATCAGTGCAGATTCAGATTGCAATTCTTACACCAGATTTGTGGAGAACAATCACATATAATAGATCCTTAAATTTCAAAAACAGGCTAAATTTCTGGGAGTATGCAACATTAATTGAAATTTACCAATTCATAATTGCTGTACGTACTTGCAGAATCAATAATTTACATAATACACACAAATGTGCATTTTTAAAAAAGGAAATTAACTTCTGAAGCCCCAAAACTTCAATACATGATTGGGATATACAGGACTGGTTATGTGTCCTAAAAATACAATTCACCTACTTCTTACAAAAATTCATTGCAGTTTTTTCCATTAGTGGAATTCATCTTAGCAAGCAATGGAGTACAATGCAATATAATATTTTCTTTCAACCAAGATAAATTCTTTTGAATGCATATTTGTAGGGCATGTGCTCTTGAAGATAATTTCCCCTTAGCTTTGCAATTGAGGAATGTTGGTATTAATAAGTGGAATATATTTCTAAAATACTGCTGTATCCTGGGTAACTTAGGAGGTGCAAGTATAGAAGAAAGTTGATTTGAGATATAAAATAATGATTACTTGTTTACAACTGGTTACTTTTTACTATTACCAAACCTGTTTGGCCTCCAGCAACCAGCCATTAATCTTACATCACTCTAGAATTCATTGCACTACATTTGATGACATCATTTTCAAATATATGTTCATTAAAATTGTTTTTTTTTCTTTACTCAGTAGTTGAACTTTTAGCTAATCTGTACAATATCATACATGATTTCATGGTATGGGATAGTATAGATGGTGAAAGCATTTTGTAGGTAACGTTTCGTATTTCCGCATTAGTGTTCTTGTTGAGTGATTAATTTCGAAGGAGCCGGACCACGTGGCAGAGTGGTTAGCATATCGTGCTATGATGCCAGGGGTCCCAGGTTCGAATCCTGGCCTGGGCATGGATGTTTGTAAGTGTCCATTCATCATATCACCACTCATCCACATTTTCGCAAATTACCCAAAAGTGGCACAAAAAGCTATGTAAAGTAAAGCAAATCAATCAAATTTCGAAGGACTACTGCCTTCAGTAATTGTAATAAAAATGGAGATATGTCCAGCCATCCACATCCAGCCTAGAAACTGCAACTTGCAACAGAGGTCCTGGTTTTGAACCCCAGCCTGGACGTGGGTGTTCTTCGTGAGTGTACCTTCGCCAATTTCATCATATCATTGTTCAACCTCATCTTCGCAATTAGCCATAAGTGAAGAAAAAGCGAAGTAAAAGAAATCAAATCAATCAGTCAATCAAGACCGCAACCTGTATTAATGAAGTCAGTGCTGCTTCTAAATTAATCAATCAACAAAAACAGCAACAGAGAAATATGAAACTTAACCTACACAATCAAACATGATGTCAAGCTCAGGTTACAAAAGTTTTAGTTTCTTTTTCTTTTTTAAACCATTATTCACATCAACAGAGACCAAAATAATGTCCCATAATGGTAATCTTATCAGATTATAAGAGACGGAGAGTAATCAGTTCTTTACTTCTCAATTTTCTGCTTTTACTACAACAGTTATTTTTTAAGTAAGGTCTGTTTTGCAATAAAAATGAAGTAAGTAAAAGTTTTTTTCAAAGAAAAACATTTATTTTCTGAATTGACGTACACTTCTCTATTTTTCTACATAATTTCCTTGCTGGTTTGAACATTTATCGTAACGAAGTATGACTTTTTGGATACCCTCCTCATAGAACTCTACCGCCTGTTATGATGGCCAGTTACTCACGGTCGTTTTCACTTCTTCATCAGTGTTTGAACATTTGCCGCCCAGGAAGGTCTTCAGATGGCGGAAGAGGTGGTAGTCGCTAGGCGCAAGGTCCGTTTGTGAATACTGTTTGAAATTGCACGTGGGAATGAGTGTGCGTGCAGGCTCCCGGCATTCTTTGAGCAGCATCATGGCAACTGTGTTTCGGGACAGGCAGGGTGTTTTGTTAGTGGACTTTTTGCTGCAAGGAACAACAATTAACTCAGCTTCCGTGAGTAACTGGCTATCATCACAGGCCGCAGAGTTCTATGAGGAGGGTATCCAAAAACTCGTAGTTTGTTACAATAAATGTTTAAACCAGCAAGGAAATTATGTAGAAAAATAGAGAAGTGTATGTCAATTCAGAAAATAATTGTTTTTTTGAAAAACATTTACTTACTTCATTTTTATTGCAAAACAGACCTTACTTAAAAAATAACCCTCATATTTCAGTGACAAACAGCAGCTCTCTTGATTCCTCTGTAGAGTGTTAATATTGTTATAATAATAACAACAACAAAGTTTGTAAAGTATAGTGGAACCAGAATTGTATGTTCCTGTTAAATTTTTCCCAGTTATACAGGAAGTTTCGTAACTCACCCACAGGAATGAGAGCATGTCAATAAATCATATATTTTAACTGCCTTACAAATGTTCGATATGTGCTGCCCTGGTGGCTCAACATACATCAGTCCTGTAATCTAGCTCCTGCCACATATGTACCAACACATTAACATTGATGGTAGCAACTGCATCAATGATTCTTTGTTCAATCTCTGGTAAATGAGTCATGTAAACACGAACTTTAACATAATCACACCTTCCACTATAACATTTGACTCAGTTTTAGCAAATTGTAGGACACAAAAAAGCTTCCTCTTCACCTGAAAATGCCTCCTAGTGGAGAAAGAAGTGACTAAACCAAAGCATCTGTCATGAAACAAACTTGTACATTTTCTCTAACTCTGGTCATGCTTTCAACTTGTGTATGTGTGTTGCTACTGCATTGTCGAACTTCAAAATCCTGGAGGGACTTATGATACTGGTGTACATTCAATATTCGTGGTCTGAACATAGTAAAATGTTGTAAAATTTTTCCCACTTTTACAGTTTCTTGCATTTTTAAGTTTTTCACCTTTATCCCTGAAAAACATAAAATCGAGGTTCCACTGTATTACTTTACAAAATCTTTTTCTTATAATTTACAGTTGTTACAAGCAATTAAACTTTTTTTTTTAGTCTAACATTTTGGGAGACAGGTTTAAACAAATCGGAGGCCTCGTTCATTGCAAAAAAAAAGAGCATTGGAAGTAATTAAGTAATGCAGGTGGAAATACAGATTCACTATTGAGTTCCCTGTTTTACACATGGGGAAATTTTCTTGTAGACAAGAAATAGATTGTAAAGTGCCTCATAATATTCAGGTTTTATATTTATAATATGACAGGATTCTCAGTTGATAACTTTGGACTTTTATAGGAGTCTAGCTGATTACCCGGCGTTGCCCGGGTATTTATTTATCCCAATCTTATAATAAACAGGAAAATAATAAATTCTAACTATAGTGTAAAATATAACAAATTTTAAATGTGATCATGAATGTCGCCAATTAGCTTAGCGACTCTGAAAACTATGGATTCGACACTAATCTAGGTCATTTGTGGCATTTTATTTTTCACGCCCGTGCCAATAGGTGATGAACTTAGAGTTGAACCGCATTGGGAGCGACTCCGAAAACTACGGATTCCACACTAATATCGGGTGTTTTCGCAACACGAAGTCATATCAGCCTGAATGTTAGACAACCCGAGAAACACTATCATTGTGCGGGATTGCATAGAGTCACGGATGTCTGTCTGTGCGGAATTTAATATCGGTCGTTTACGATTATTTTTACATGTCACCCCTTCCCACCCTGCTCCTAGGAGTGCCAGGGGTGTCTTACCCACAAAGTATTCTTTCCAGATTGCAAGTGATACGTGTACCAAGTTTGTTTGAAATTGCTCCAGGCATTCGAGAGTTATGCTGGAACAAAAATACATACACAACCACACACATACATCCATTTTTATATATATAGATAGAAGATAAAAAATAATACCTCATTTCACTGTTTATGTACTTGGCATTAACAATAACAGTAACATGGATCAGAGTACAAATAAATGTGTGATGAAGTGTTTTCCCAAAGTGTTACAAGTATTTAAAGTATTTAATTGCTTGTAAAAACCGTAAATTAAAAGAAAAGAATTCTACAGTGCAAGTGCTACATACATCTTTTTTTCATGACATAGTTAGAAAACTGATATGTGCATCTACCGAATAGGCAAAAACCAACATTACTATCTAGTTTTTATCTTTTAGATAGGGCATAACTTACACCACATGCCATCATTTCACTAAGTAATAAAGACCAGTTATGGTATGTACTTGCTTTCTTCTCCAGCTTTCACCACATCATGTGGCTTCCTCAGAAGAAAGGACAAGAATAGTCAGGATTTAAGACATGGGAAAGTAAGTTAAGGTTAAAAAGTTAAAAAGATGATGAAAGTATGCAGTGCCCTGTCACTCCTTCCTATTCCATGTCTGGCTGGCAACTGACTGTAACCTTTTTTAACCTTAACTTACCTTCCCGTGTCTTAAATCTTGACTATTCTTGTCCTTTCTCCTGAGGAAGCCACATGATGTGGTGAAAGCTTGAGAGCAAGGTAAGTACATGCCAAAACTGGTCTATTACTTAGTATTCTTTTAATTTACACGTAAAGAAATTATTTCAAGAGATACAAAAAAGACAACTATGCCAAATTGTCTATGTATATCTAGAGCACCAATGAAACATTGGCCCAAATGTATGCCAGACTGCCAGTCCGGTACTGCTGCATGAATTTGCGTGTAAGCATTGAAGATGAAGAGGGATATATGACTGTTCTATTTTGTACACTGCCGTAGCATACAGCTAGATCTGTGAGCAAAAATAAAGGAAAAACAAAGGATGCTGTATTTTCAGTTTCGGAAAAAGAACCTTATGTAAATATTATAACAGCAAATGAGTCTAATTGGCTTACCGAATAATTTTATAAGGTGCTGTGTTGGTAGAAAACATAATTATTCTCCCAGCCAGTCTACTTGCAACAAGACTGATAATTTTCCCAAGTAATGAATTATATCTTTGGTTGCTACAATTAATCAATTATTTCTTGCAGTATGCATGAGTATGCTGGTTTTATTAAAGTGGATATGTGTACCAGTACAGTAGTTGCATTACGTATTACAAGAGTAACTGATGCAAACTGCTTTAAGAATACAAACTATTCCGCTTTTACATTTTTCCTATGAGGTTGTACTTTATGCTTTGACTTGCTTGAAATTAGATTCTTTTTGAGGTGGAATGGTTTAATTTGAAAAGACCAAAGAGTTTTTTATATATTTGTTGACCATAATAACATTACTTTGTGGCATGGTTAGAATTGATTTTGCTGTTAACTCGAAGAGAATGTAGTGTTTTTGTATCATATTTTTCTTGGGGAATACATCCTTTTAGCTTTGTCTATGCTAGACATGTAAATCAACCTCAGAAATTATAGTTCGTCCATGTTGTAATTAATTTTAATGGGAAGTGGAAAGAAATATATCGTAATATCTTGTAATTTGAGGTAATATTCTTGGAACTGATTTTTTACCATATTATCCTCTTTTGACATTATTTCCTCACAAGGTAATTTTGTGTTTGAATATGCTGGTCTCTATGTTACATATAAACTACACTAAGTGTAATTAATACAAGTATGGTAATTTTCTTTCTTTCTTTTATTTCAAGGATCTATATGAAATTTGTGTCTGGTAAGATTTATTAATTTTGACAGAATTCATTACATGGTGCACCTTAGACTGGAATTTAGAAGAAAGAATTCAATTTTTATATTCATATCGCTGATAACAGCACCAGAAAAATGACTGGGGACTGGCTTTTGAAAAATATGTATGTGCAGTATGTCAAAATGTCCAGCACACTAAAAAGATTCAGACATGTAAGAAACATAAGTTCTTTTTAACGTTAATTATAAAATGAATGTGGCTACATGAACAATTTGCAAAGACCTTCAAATTGTAAGGAACTAAACTCTAAGCTGCAATTTTTCAATAAACTTTCACAATGTTGTGTGTAATTTAGGAGGAAATGTGAGGGGGGATTGTGAATATTTTGACTACAATAACTGTCATAAAATTTTAGGCTTATTCTCATATTGTATGTAAGCAAAATTGGTTTATATGTTTCATGATGGTAGACTGAAATAAATTTCCTCCCTATGTTGAGAGCATAACAAATTCTACTCAAATTTCTGTGTAGACATATCAAAAAACCAAAACCCTAGTAATTTTAGGGCATCACTCGAGCAATAATTGTTAAATTTTAGTAATATTAGTGCATGGTGCACCATGGGAAAATTTTTGACATATTTTTATGATTTATAATGTGGTTGTTTGTGTGTGTATTTTGAGAGTATGCCTTTCACAATATACACCACAGGGTATGAGTCAATACTCATAACAGTGTCCAAATACTCTCCAGTTCCCACTGATAATAGTACTTTAACATTGTAAAAATAAAAATTTCATCAGTATTTTTATGAGTATTAGTTTATACATATTCCATTGCAATTATACTGCATAACTCTTCCAGAATTTGGCTTACAATCAGGGCCTGAAGTGGATAATGTTAGCTGGGGGGATGTTTGGTCGAGCCTTGGAATTAGCACTGGGGGATGCTATGCTTTGCAAACATTTTGTTCCCATGGGGATACCATCCCCCATGCTCCTCCCTTAATTCGAGTACTGTTTAAAATATTCGAAAAACATTATAATATACAGGGTTTCTATAAATTAGTTATACAAAAGTAACCGTTAATTGTGATGAAAGTGTATGTGTAACAGAAATGGTTCATACATCAATGAATACAGCATATCTTCAAGTTTATTGTCGCACGTTGTTAGTTTCAGATGCTGCCACTGGAGGCATGAGCATTTGTTTATATTACACAAGTACTGACTTGGATTGGTCGTGGTGGAACGACTCCATGGCCATCTCGTTCGCCTGATTGGCCCCATGGATTTCTCTATCCGGGGTTACAATAAAGAACGTGTGTTTGTTCCCCCTCTTCCTAGCAACGTCGATGAGGTGGCTACGGAATCATTCCACCACGACCAATCCAAGTCGGTACTTGTGTAAGATAAAAAAAACTCTCACGCCTCCAGTGGCGGCATCTGAAACTAACAACATGCGACAATAAACTTGAATTTATGCTGTATTCATTAATGTATAAACCATTTCTGTTACACACACACTTTCTTCACAATTAACGGTTACTTTTGTATAACTAATTTCTAGAAACCCTGTATGGAATACTGAAAAAAGCTGTCATTGAATTAGGAAATTCACTTTAGCTGTGAAGCTGTGGGAGTCCGGTCGGTTAGGTGTCTGACTTCCATATAGGAGACCCAAGTTCAGTTCCTGATCGGAAGTGAGAATTTTTTTATCTTGTCCCTGCATCAAGTGGTTTCTAATAAACTTTAGGGGTAAAGATAGCTTGCTGATCACATTATATCAAAAAATGGTCAAAATCGTGAATATATAGATAAACGCGCACCTTCATATCCATCTACGTATCTGCCTTCATGGTATGGTGCAATGAGCACAGGGCCAATCTCTGTGGCAGAGTAGTTAGCACAGCATGCTACGATGTCAGGGGTTTCGCGTTTGAATCCTGACCTGGGCGTGGATGCTATTTGTGAGTGTCCCATCAGATTCATTACTTCGTCACTCATCCTGATTATCATGATAAGAAGTGGTAGAAAAGTGATGCTACACATGCATTTTTTAAATCTATGAGCACAGGGAATTTAACCTTTTACGTATCCTTTACTGCTCGATGCTGTGACAAAATTTAGTAAAATTATGCATTTGTGTACTTTACTGGATACTCGGACTAAGCAAAAGTGTGGTATGGTATAGGGTGGCCCATAATTATGTATATGATGTTTCACAGACTGTGGTAAAGAAACTAGCAATTTTATTAACACCATCATAATGGAACATGAACATAAACACATTAATCTCAAACCTTACAAATTTTTAATCTCTGTTCTCCATGGCATGGTCCACCAATGCACCATCCAAATCAATACATGCCTGGAGACGAAGAGCAACGTTGTCACAAGCAGGTTGACAGAGCGTATCCTGTCTAACTCTTCTGTTATAGCTGCCCATAGCTCTGCCAAATTGCGTATTTGATGTTAATACACTTTGTCTTTGAAAAGACACCATAAGAAAAAGTCCGGTGTTATCAAATCGGGAGACCGAGCTGGCCACTCCACAGACCCACATCGACCGATACAGCGTTACGGGAATGTTTCGTTCAGCCACTCTCACACTGGTATGGCATAGTGTGGCGGTGCTCCATCTTGCTGCCACCACAGGTCATTAATGTCCGGTCGTGCAGACATTACTAATACTTTTCGTGAACCAATTGTTTTCGATACTGATATGACTGGTATTGGCCAATAGCAATACTTCCATATTGGCTCAGCCTTAATTTTTACTTACCAGCTCAGTGGCCGAGCACATTAAAGCTCGGCTGGATGTTGACCAATGTCAATGGCTGTTGTCTATATATTCTCAATAAATTAATAGGCTTATGTAGCCGTGAAACTATTGTGAATATCTACGTACGTAACACTGAAAGCAAATTGCATGAAGATTCACGTAAATGCTGTAGAAAAAACTCTAAGCGTAGGTAATTTTACAGACTTTAAAATATCATAGCGCTTTCTTAAAATTAGTGGAAATTTCAAAAACAGATACCCTGGCATTGGCCAAAGTGGTAAGACTTTAGATCTCTTCACTGAACTTCCAAGATTGAAATCCCAGCCTGCGCTAGTTCTTTGTTAGTGTCCTTTCATCACTCATCCTCATCATAGTCAAATGTGGCAAAAAGCAATGCTAAATAATACAAATACTAATTGTTACTGTATTTTATGTATAATATAGTGTTTTTAATAAGTACTAATAGTGTGCAAGCATTTTTAAAACTTGTAGATCATAAGTATTACCAAACAGGACTTATAAATGCAAGAGAGCAGCATATTCACACACAATATTAATTGTTTCAGAAAACTTCGAGTTAACTATGATTGAATTAGAGCTTGTTAAGATGCATAGTATGGTGTTCAGATATTATTAGCCTAGTTTTGTAGAGTCTCCTGATGGTCAACTGTTGTTGGTAGTGACTTGTGTATTTTATATTGCTTGTTGTAGGTTGGAGCAAGTAAATACATTACTGTAGTGTATTGTTTGTTAGCATTTTATATATTATTAAACTTTAATCTTTATCTCTTTTGTGTATATTTCTAGCTGGTAGAAAAATGGTTGTAAATAATGTATTGTAGTTGATACTTAAATTAAGGTAACATTAATATTATTATTGCAAATTTTGGTACAAGGGAATAGTGCAAAGCTGGGAAGAAGCTTCATGTATTAACACAAAGATTCAGGTGCATTTCAAAAGTAAAGGCAAATTGCTTATAAAAAAATAACAAAGGAAGTGTAACTAAAAAATATCAGTGGTTACAAACACACATACATATTCACTTCATTTTTGTACATAGTCACAATTTTTTCCCAAGCACTTTTGATATCATGGAACAAGCTTTTATGTACCCATTGTACAACCACTTTGGAGTTCAGCCAATCTAGCACTGCTGTTTTCAACACCTTACTTTCGTACACACAGTTTCTGATAACCCAATATGTCAGTAACACTTTGGGCCTTATCAATGGTACAGTTGTAGCATCATCGCCTTGTAATCAAGGGGTCCCAGGTTTGATACCCGGTGGAGGCACATAGTAGTTTGGATTTTACTTTATACTGTAGGCCCAGTCCAATTAGCCTTACTGCGTATAAAGTGGACGTAAAACACCAAATCAATCAATCAATCAGTAACACTTTGGGACAATGTAGTCTGTAACATTCCTAAAAATTCCATTGCAAGAGCACTAATTGAGAAGCAAACATTTTCTCACACTTTTACGTTCACATTCTCAACAAGGTCATCCATGTGAATCATAACCCTACCACTCTTCTCTTCACTGTGAACACGTATATGGCCTCCCCTAAACTCACAATGTCATTGCTGCTTTTGTTTCATTCATTGCTGTCTGGCCATACTTCTCCACCGGCAAGATTATTCTTACAGCCATCATTATTATTCACTGTATGCAAGGGCAAACTTGCAGTTACTGTGCAAGCGTGATATGACCACTGTTTCCAGCAAGAAAAGAGAATGTGGGTGATGCAATCAGCTGCTTGCCATGTAATTCCATCCTTGCATTGGCAATATGTGCAGCATTCTTCAACATATTGTCATCATCTGCATTCATTGCCAACTGTTTGTATCATCATGAAGGGTAAAACCATGCACAATGAAAATAGATGTAAGATTTAACATTGTTGAATTTTTTGACAATGAAGCAATGGAAGGAAGTTACAAATAAGACAACATGGGGTCTTTCGGGAACAAGCAAAAGGGAACATTTCATCTGCAGTCACTGTAACAGTAAACAAATGGTTATCCACTTTAGTTCATGACATGGTCATGTGATCTTTCTGTTCTTGGTACTACAGTCAAGGAAAAATTGCTGTTATTGAATCATTAAAACACACACTCAAATGCCTTTGATTTATATTCCTTTTCAGCAAACAAGCCAGATAATGGTGTAAATCAAAATGCAATATGTGATTCAAGGTTTTTTATTTTAGGATAGGGTGTAAGTTGTGGGAATTTATTGTTTTTTTAATATGTTCCTAAGAACAGCAATTTCCTGACTGAACAATTTACAATACATTCCATTCTTTGTGAATGGAAAGATGTGTATGCTGTAATGCAATGTGACCCATTAGCCCCATCAAGTTTGCTGCACTTTTTGACACTTGGTGCAGTGCAGGTGTATCGAGTGTCAGGGTGGTGCAAGGAAATGACGTTCAAACAACTAGACTGAAAATGGTGTTCAAATTCAGAAGATTCAACAAATGCCTGTCTGCTGCTTTAAATGGCCATGTGATTAGTTAGTATTCACCACACATACCAGTCTGGAAGGTAGTGCAGACACCAAATACACTACTTAACTCCAAATCAATAAACTAGATGACTCGGTGTTGCACCGTGTAACCAACTAGATGCTTCGGTCCGAAGAGAGTCAAAAAGTGTAGCGAACTAGATGGAGCTATTACTTCAGTTTTTCATGTGGAAATTACAGTGCAAACATTTGAAATGCACTACATGTTAGATTTGAAGGCATGTTACATGTTGGATATACATTACATGCTTTCTACATTAAAGATAGCACCACATTTCTTCAAATAACATCATACATGTGCACTTATATTTGTTTAATAATTGTGTTTCTTGCAGCAGAAATCGTTATAGTGTTCAAAACTTGTTCTTGTATTTTAATATTTTTTTTCCTCATCAATCTCTGTCAAATGCTGGAACTTACATGTTAACAAATACTGTAATTACGTTGTATTACATTGCAGGCACAAAGGTTATAATATGTAACTGATAACGTTTTAAAATGTTAAATGTTCATCTTGTGCTTGTGGAATGAATACCTGTCTGTTTCCATACATTGAGAACAATTATTCTTCATTTTATATACACACAGTCACACACAGAGTAGAACATATGTAACGTAACACATGTATATCTTTCATTGTACTTATAGGCTTTCCTCGTGCTTCCTATCTAAAGTCAAAAGTAGGATCTAAAGGATCTTGTGCAGAATTTTGGAGAAAAGAAAAAAGGTTGAGGTAAGTGATTGTGTTTGTTTTTCTCACAACATACAGGGAGAGTCAAAATTATGTCCCAAATTTCAAGAGGGTTTTTTTATTCAAATTTTGTGCAACAGAGGTAAACATGAGTACTACTGATAGAATAATGACTGGCAATAATACAAAAAAACAAAAGAAGCCAGTTACATGGCTTGACAAATAATTCATGAGAGTATTGAGATGTTGCTAGTTTAAGAAATATAGTACTTGTTATTATATGGGTTATTATAAAGTCACTGTATATTCCTGCTTAAACAAGTTTTATTACACAAAATGCACTATCTACTATGGATGGGACCGATTAATCGGTACTCTATCGGTATAGGCCGATATAGGCATATCGGTGTATCAGTTTATCGGTAAAATTACCGATTATTTTACCGATCCGATATATCGATATCTGATAATTTAGTGCAAAATTCTGCCATTTTGTTGTAATTTTTATGGATAATCTCCATGCCCTTATTTCTAAAAAAGTAAATGTCTAAATATGCAATTTCTTTTTCACTGCAGTCACCTTGAAACACACATTTATTAAGGAGGGCAATGAACCTTTCAGGTTCTTCAACGACCATTTCTAATTTTATATCGGATCGGTAGAATATCGGTTATTGGTATCGGTAAATATTATATCGTTACTTTATCGGTATCGGCCAAAATTTCATATCGGCCCATCCCTACTATCTACTGAAACACACATCAAAATAGGGCACAAAATAAGTATAACTCTGGTCTAGACACAGCTGTCAGTGATCCACACGCGTTATTAGTCACTTTGTTTTTCCAGTACAGTAGTTGTACAGTATGCCTACAACTCAGTTTCAGTACATTTCAGTTCACTGTAGAAGATAGTCAAAAACACAAGAATTTGTACACTGTATACAGTACAAATTTCCAGTATGACTAGTACACACAGTTGTAATGAATTCATTCTACATTTAAAAACAATTGGTTCCAAACTTACAATTGGATACAATTCACCAATTGGAAATTGTCCTGCATTTTCTATTGGTTTCAGTTGAGATTCAGATTGAATCCAATTAATTCCAATTGGCCATCCAATTGAATCCAGTTCATTCCAGTTGAAACCAATTCAATCCAATAGAAATTTCACTTGGAACCAATAGACATTTCCAGCTAGAACCCCTGAAGGGCCTAGGCCAATCTCCCAACTGCCAGTCTCCCTCCCTCCCTCCTACCTAGAGGTGTGGAGATCTTCAACCAGAATGGGGTGACGTGGGGTCAGCACGTCGATCCCTCAGCCATTATAGGAGATTTCCGAGACCGGGTTACGCTACTCACTCATAGCTCCCCAATTTCCTCACGATGGTGGGTTGCCAACGGTCCTATACACAGACAGAGAACCCAGAGACAACCCAGACAGACTTGAACTCATGCCATCCTGCAGTCGGAGTGCAAAGCGCAGCACCTTAGACTGCACGCCATGGAGGAGGACTGCTGGAAAATATAGCTAGTGTAGTCTCGGCACCTGAAGTCATAATCCATTGTTCCAGTTGTGTGATGTGGTGGATTTCCATCTTGTATTAAACTGCAGATATAAAACTTCAAAGGGGTCAGGTAGTATGGTCAGATGGCCCAAAGTGGTGGCAAGGTATGACCAAGCCATCTACTGGGTGAAATCCACATTTGTTCATTCATAATTTCTCGCAAACAGATAAGACACAATGTCTGTTCTTTCTTCTATTGTTAGCATTTTTCATATACTTTCTTTATAATCACCCTGTATATGTAATTTTGTTCTTTAAATATGCTTTTTTATAACATTTTTATTGTAATATCAGCAAAAACATTCTGTTACAGATTGTATATTGTGCTGAAAATATCATATATAAATCTTGTAGTTAATTATCCATATTCATGTAAACTGGAATATTTTAATATGAGTATTTGGATATGATTAGTTATTTATTAAAATGTTGCTCTGTTTCAGGTTCTGGATAAGACATACTGTTAAAACGCAGTGGTTTTACTGGTTTGTTATAGTGCTAGTGTTTTTCAATACTGTGTGCGTAGCAGTAGAACACTATAATCAGCCACACTGGCTCACATCATTTTTATGTAAGTATTTGTATTGCACCTTGCTATACTGTTGTAGCTTGTACTTTGTTACAACAGCTGTTTTGAGTATTTGGCTTTTATAACGTTACTGAAGTAAAATGTGCATCTCTGTAATGCCATAAATTTATATATTTTTTGGCAGAAAGTTACCAAAATAAGCATTGCAATTTTATTTTGCTTAAAATAGAAGAAACTTTTGCTAGAGGCTTGAAAATTTATATGATTTTAATATACTTTTTTTGAAGCATCTTATTTGATTATTGTTTGAAGATCAAGGCAATGCATTATCAGTCTCTTATAGT
This sequence comes from Lepisma saccharinum, assembly GCF_977018435.1. Taxonomy (NCBI): domain Eukaryota; kingdom Metazoa; phylum Arthropoda; class Insecta; order Zygentoma; family Lepismatidae; genus Lepisma; species Lepisma saccharinum. The sequence continues at coordinate 35,861,824 of NC_139251.1, read as the reverse complement.
TTAAACTCTTTCAGGATAATGTGAATTACATTTCTTCATTTGTTGCACCTAGGTTGATAGTAGAGATAATGATAATGACCATGCTAGTATTGTAATCTGCACTTTGGTAGTACTCTAATTTGAGCTGAATCAATACCTCTTCTGATACTTTTACCAATGCTTGGACACCAAAACAATTTAAAGTTTTCAAAATGTGTGTACATGTTAAAATATAAATACATTCAATTGCAGAACTATAGCATTTCTCAATCCACAAGAATTTTGCTTTAAAATATTCACAAGTCCACACAAGGGACAAATTGAATATTATAACTTTTATTTAGTCAAGATATTCACTTGTTTATTCATACATTGTTGCTGCAAAATGAAAAATTGAGCATGGAATTTTGCAGGCTTGAAAGACACTGCTGGACTCATCATTTCAGTTCTGGGTTTGAGCCCTTGCATGGGTGTCTCGTTATCAGTCTCATGTAATCACGATTGTTCCTTACCATCGTGATTAGCCAAAACTGGCAGAAAAGCAATGTTAAATACCAGAAGCATATTGTCAATTATGATTGATTTGCTTTATTTTACTTCGCTTTTTGTGCTACTTTTGGCTAATTTGCAAAGATGGGGATGAGTGATGACATGATGAAATTGATGAATGGACACTAACAAACATCCATGCTCAGGCCAGGATTCGAACTCGGGACCCCTGGCTTAGTAGCGCGATGTGCTAACTACTACGCCATGGGGGCTCGCTTATTGGCAATTAATTCAAACTGATCAGAATTGGTCATGACTCAGCTCTAATTTTACTGCTTAGTAGTCATAGTCTTGAATATTCTACCCAGTTTTTTTTAAGGATTTTCACAGTTGGTTAGTCTAAGGTAGGGGGTGTGCACTTCCTTTATAGTCCTTCAGCAAATTGTCAAAATAGTACATTTGTTTAAGAACAGATGATAAAATCAATTAGATATTCTGGTACAAACTGACAAATGTTAACTTAATGTCATAGAATCGTGAATTCTTTGTGGGACCAGTTCATTCACAACACTGTCATTAATGCCAATGAAAGTTTTGCATATTCACATCAATTGCTGGGCTTAAGCAGCTCAAGCAGTTTTATCTTTCCCAAGCTTACGTTGTATGATGTAAAGATTGTTTATTTATATTATACTGTTGAGTATATACAGGGTGTATCATAAGTAATAGCGCAAACTGACACAGTTGAAACTGCACGATAATAGAAGCAAAAAAGTCTCAGTAAATATGGGTCTGCAAACGAGCCATTTTCGAGATAATTGCGAATGTGTGGTTACAAGCTGCCACTGACTTCATTGTTTCTAAACGTCATCCTACTTGTTAAAATGCTAATAATATGTGTGAATGTGCAGTTAGAAGCCGTCACTGATTGCATTTTGTAAACACCGAGTGCTTTACTCCTTGCGCATTCAGAGGTTTGCTCTTTGTTTACAAAACAGAACATATCCAAGAGGTGGTGTTGTAATCAAACAGAAAGGATACAATCACTACACAGTCTAATCATGCTGTGGGAGTCACATCAGTTGTGCTGTACTTCATAGTGAAAATGGAACCTTACAGCAACGAAGAGTATGCAGATATGAATTTCATGTATGGTTTGGCTAACGGCAATGCACGGGAGTCTGTAGGCTTGTACCAAGAGAAACACCATGCTCAAAGGCACCCCGAGAGTCGAACATTTACAAGTGTACATCAGTGCCTCAGAAAACATTATTATTATTATTATTATTATTATTATTATTACTATATTATTAGCATTTTACCAACTAGCATGACATTTACAAACAATGAAGTCAGTGGTGGCTTGTAACCACACATTTGCAATTATCTCGAAAATGGCTCGTTTGCAGACCCATATTTACTTAGACTTTTTTGCTTATATTATCGTGTAGTTTCAACTGTGTCAGTTTGCGCTATTACTTATGATACACCCTGTATAAATGGCTTGATGCTAGAATGTAGCCAAGGGTTAAACCTGAATGAAGTGTGCTTCCATTATAAGCACATTTCATAAAGTAAAGAAAACTGTTGTCCAACAAACTCTTTGAGGTCCAAGACCTGCCTAGCAGCTTTTCAGTGATAGAATCAGTGAAACGGTACATTGAGTCCTATCGCCACTGTTTTCTGTTTTTTGAGATTGGAGCTCACTACTATTCAAATAGCTCCCCAGCCCTCACCATAATGGGGCATCCACAATGGTCACCTTTTAATCAAAGGGTCCTGGGTTGGATACCCACTGAAGGCACATAGTGGTTCAGATCCCACTTTAAACTGTAGGTACAGTCCCGATTAGCCTATCTGTGCATAAAGTGGACTTAAAACGAAAAATATAAGTCCAAACTCAAATTCAATAGTGAAGATGCATTATGATTATGTGCCTTTACCTTCTTTAAATCTCAATTTACTTACATGGCCTGCTAACTGAATATCTTATCAACTGAATATTCACCTGTGTCTAAACTAAGTACCAGATTTAGAATGTGGGACAATTATATTGATATATAAACATATTTATAGTGTCAGAACATTTAGAAAGTAAATTTAATACTATTTACAATTATTAATACAATTTACTCTACAATGCCAACAGCTACATGATACTATTTGAAGATTTAATAACTGCAGCCCTTGCAAAGGAAAGAGACTAACCCTATGAACTAGATTTGATGAAAATGCTAATTTTGTGTACATTGTGAATGTGATTTTGGTTCACTTTGAATCATTCAGTAGATATGGCAGTTTGAAACACTATGTGCAGGCAAATTTACTTGCTACCTTCCGTTTCGTATTTATTCGTCATGAATATTTCAGCACTTTATAAATGTGAAAAAGGTTATATTATTAAAAAGTTTGTATTGCACTACTAAGTTCTGCACTAAAAAAATCTTATGGATCTGCACTATTGTAGATAGTAATGAATAAGGTAAGTTATTTTTCAGTTATCCAAGATTTTAGCATTTGCAGAAGACAACTTACATGAAACATGTAACAGTTCTTTTCTTAAATTTTATAATTTTAAGCTTGTAAACATATATGTCTAGCTGTGCTTTACTCGTCAGCATAATGATAAAATAATTATGTTTGCAATGTTTATGGACTGATTAAGTTACACAGTTATTTTCACTGTTGTTATTCAGCAGTTGTGTCTAAATGTTTCTAAATTTTTATAACATACATCCGCACGTGTACAGAAATTGAAGGAAATGTATGCTTTTAGATTGCTGACAAACTTCCTTGTTCTAAAACTTTCCTCTCTTATTTAAAATGTAATTTTGCTCTGAAGTGGTGGAGGGGGAAGCTTGCGTTTCCAGAAGCTTTCCTGATTCATGAAACCTCGTGTAATTGTGAGAGTGATATGAACGTTTGTCAAGAATGAACAAGAATTTGTGTGTGTTTTTGGTGTGGTGCCATGTGTCAACGCAGTGTGTGTTTACGTTTTGTGTGCCTTACGCATGGATATTTACCTTCAAAAGTCTTAGAAATATGAATTGCTACAATGGACCATCGCCCAGAAAGGTAAAGTACTTTTACAATTTATTCTGTTTTATGTGTTTATTGTGTGCACAGTAGGAAGTGAAATTCTTTTATCTAAAGCATGCTTCTTTTTCTGCTTGTATATCAAAGCTGCATGTAATTCAAATATATCTGTGTGTGTGTTTTCCTTGTGCGGTTGTTCTATGTGTGTGTGTGTTTACAAGGTCTGTTCAGGAATATTACATACTAAATTTATTGGGGGGAGAAAACAAATGACATGCACAAACTGGCAATAGAGACAAAGGAAGTGGCAATGTGTAGTCATGTATTTATGGTCAAAAAAGATCGTTTTGGGACAAAAACTGGCCACATTTTGGAATCAAAAGTGATATATTAAATGGCATTTTGATGTTACAATGGTGAATATAACCATAAATTTCATTCAAAACTACACTTATTACACAAAATAAACATATCCCTTCTAATAGCACATTTACGTAGTTATCGAAGTATTAAGTTTATTCCTGCTTAAAGGAGTCCATTTTTGTTTCTCAAATATTTACACCAGAATTAATGAATTTTCCATGAGTTGCATAACTCACAAGATAATCCAGACTCTTAGAAAGTGTCGCTACAGTAAATAAACTCTAAATTTCATGTTTGAGTTTATTCCACATTTTGCCATTCATTTTACATCATTTCATAACAAAACATGTTAGGAGAATGCACTTCACACCTTTTAAAAACATGAAAATTGAACATTACAGTGTATTATTTCACATTTCGTGTTTCGGCCAAAATAGAAATATGAATGCCTGTAGCCATGCCACAATGCCCAGATTGTGAAGATTTTTTAGGAAGCAAAGGATATCATCCTTCCTATTCACCAGATCTAACCTCCTTGTGAATTCCTTCAGTTTTCACAACTCAAAAACACCCAAAGGAAAGAGTTTTCAGAAGATAAAGGACCTTAAGGAAAAAAATATGAGACAGCTGAAGACCAAGAATACTCCAACAATCCGAGACTCTTTGGAGTCTGTGCATAGCTGCAGAAGAGAACTTTTAAGGAATATTACTTTATAAGAATTAGTCTGCAATATTTCTGAATGATCCTCGTATGTGTAAAATTCCTAATTAGTGGTCAATGTATCTCGAATTAAAGTGTAGCATGTTTTTTTTTTTGTAAAAATCTGCTGAAATAGAGGGAAGGTTAGAACCCCCTCCACCTTTCAAATATCACATGTCTGTTCTCTCATCTTGTAATTATTGGACATTACCAACATCATTTCACTCTCAGAAAGCATCCTGAACAAAATGAGGGTCACACGTATACACATTGCCTGCAATAAGAATACATTAAAGTGATTTTTATGCAGAACCCACATTTGCTGAATCTTGCTTTGGGAACATCTGTGATGTCTCTCGCAGTGTCATTTTGAAGGCTTAACAAGGGATTTCTATGGTTTACCTCAAATTTGAAAGATGCATTATAGCACAACTGAATCTAATAATAATAAAAAAGGTAATAATTGGAACAGCACTTGTGTTTTTTCCAGTTCTGATAGATTGCCCGCAATTATTATCCTATTGTTGATAAGCTTTTTATTCTTAAAATTAATTTTTAACCATACTGTATGTAAAAACTAAAGATGGGACAAGTTAATCAATATCCTATTGCCAATAATATTACCCATCCAATATATATGAAAATAATCTGTAATTGACTGCATAATTCTTCAACTTTTTTTTTATGTATATAAGAATATACTTCATGTGTAATATTTTTATAAAGTAAATTTTTAAACATGCAGTTTACTTTTGTAAGACTTATCCTACTGTAGTCTGCGTTAATTATGAAGCTGAATGAACTTTTCAGGTTCTTCATGAATTGTTTGCTAATTAATATCAGGTTGCTAGAATGCTGGTTAATGGTAAATTTTATATTGGCACTTAGTCAGTTTTAGTTAAAGATTTCAAGTCAGGACAACCCAAATGAAAACAACAATGTTCTTAAAAGTTCACCTATTCTTCTGTCGATGTTTTATTCTGGTTCATCAGAATGTTTCAAGCTTATACCACCAATAAACACACATCCTTGCATCGCTAGTTACTGTACACTAATAAATAGGGAATGGATTTTAAGGTGCAGCATCTTTCCAAAAATATGGCTGTTTTCATACCGATCGTTTGAGATATGTATTTTAGGACATGAAATCAAGTAAAATGAACACCCTTTGTTGCACAGTTTTGCATCTTTTCGTGATATTAGGACATTTACCCCTTCTTACCCCTCTTTGATGCTTCAGCACCTTTTTCATTCCTTTTCTTTCATGGTTTGTAAAAAAATTTGATGTAAAAAATAATTATTTTCACCCTTGAGCAGCTACATAAAATTCTATAGTCTCATTTTGTAGAGCAGAACTAGAGCTCTAAAATAGTATTGCAGCCCTAATAGTTCCCAAGATAATACAGGGCTACTACAAAAGAAATAAATTCTTTCAATGCTCTATAAATCCAAAACTATTTATGTTATCAGGAAACACTTTTCACTGTTTCATAAAGTAATTCTATAAGTTTTGTTTCGGGAATTCACAGATGTTCAATATGTGCTCCTTGTGTCACACGGCACACATCAAGACGATACGTAATCAAATTCAACCCAAACCCAGTGTACCTGCGTCTACACTTTTCACAGCTGTCATGATGCATTGTTTCAACTCATCTATATCATTAGGAAGTGGGGGGACGTACACCTTGTCTTTGACAAATCCCCCCCAAAAAAAAGATGCATGGTGTGAGATCAGGGCTCCGTGGTGGCCACTGTGCAAGAGTGCGGTTGTCGTCTGTTGCATGACAGATCCAACGCTGTGGAAGGGTTTCATCCAGAAAAGTCCTAACACCTCGGTGCCAGTGAGGTGGTGCTCCATCCTGTTGAAAGATGAAGTTTCACCCGTCCTGATGCAGTGGAGGCATCAACCAATTCATTAGCATTTGGTGATATGCAACTCCTGTTACCGTGTCTTCTTCAAAGAAGAAGGGTCCATAAACCTTCATGCAGGATAGAGCACAGAACACATTCACTTTTAGAGAATCCCGCACATGTTCAACCGTCACCCTCAGATGGTCAGTCCCCCATATTCGGAGGTTTTGTTTATTCACTTTGCCACTCACGTGAAAAGTTGATTCGTCACTGAAAATTATCCGCTCGATGAAGCCATTTTTTTTCTTCATTACGTTCCTGCATTTCAATGCAGAAATCTCGACGTTTAAGCTTGTCATCTTCCTTTAGATGCTGTAATAACTGCAATCTGTGAGGTATTATTTTCAGTCTCTTCCATAAAATTTTCCACACAGTTTGTTGTGGCTTTTGTAGTTCCAAACTTGCCCTTGCTGTGGACTTTTGAGGACTTCACTGGAAAACAGCACGGACACTACCCACTTTTTCATCTGACATGGTGGGTCTTCCCAGACTTTTACCTTTACATAAACACCCTGTTGTTTCAAATTTTCTGTACCAATCGTAGATCTACTATCTAGTAGGTGCTGGTTTTCCGACAGTAACGGAGTTTGTTTTGGCTAGTTCAAGAACACAATATGATTTTTCAACAACGTTTGCAGCCATCTTAGCAATTGTTGCGCTGGAAAAACAATCAGCAGCAACAACAAACACCAACAATCTGTCTTATCGAAACTTCCACAGTTCCTCAACCTAACTGCAAATTTCATGTCTATGTTACGAATAGTTTTTGTTTTATACAACATTGTAAGTCCCTACTACGAGGGTTGTTCAAAAAATAAGTTTCCCTATGTTTTAATATTTTTATTTGGTAATATATATATGCAAACTCTACATGTCTAGATAAGTACTACTTATCAACATAATCGCCTTGCACATTGAGGCATTTGTCCCAACTCTGCACCAGTTTATCAAAGCCCTGTGCAAGAAAGTTTGGGCTCAGGCCTTGCAACACTTCTCCTCTCAAGGCTTCATGGATGATTCTGTAAGCGGTCCCAAGAGAAATGTTCAACTTGTTGGCTACCTCATGAACCTTGATTCTTCTGTTCCCCTGGATAAGTTCATCCACTTTCGCAATGTTCTCATCAGTGGAGCCAGTTGAGGGACGACCGGATCAAACTTCATCAAAAATCCCCACTCTGCCTTTGGTGAACATGTTGCACCACCTTCTGACCATCTGCACAGACATTACAGCATCACCGTACACAGCAACCAGCTTCCTGTGGATGTCAGTGGATGTCGAGCCATTTGCCCATTCGTACCGAATCACAGCATGCACTTCTTCTTGACACCAGCTGTCCAATACACGTGCACCGGCCATGTTGCCCTCCTCTCGAATGGCGTGAGCCGAACGTTTCACAATGTTCCATCATTTCCTTCCCCTCTGCACATGCACCTTCACGTCTGTGGGAAAAATGCCTATCGTTCCTTGAAGGCGATAGATAGGGCTCGTCAAACATGTGCATAGTGTTACTAAATTATTTTTGTAACACATTTTATAGTACAGGGGTACTTATTTATTAAACAACCCTCGTAATAACATATGATTCACTTTGTCTTCTCCCTAGGTTTCACCTATGACAACTGGTTTTCCACCTTGCTGCACCTGCTATGAGGAGAAATGAACAGGTGGGACCTCGCAGCACATGAAATTGTCATAGGATGAAATTCATAGAAAGAGGGCAAACTGAATCATAGTATGTTAGGGTTGAGTGACAAGTCATGTAAAATTTGTGTGTATATTGATAATGTATGCTTGAAAATGTTACAAGGAACTAAAACGAAACATCGCTAAAAGAATACCATATTTCCCCACAGTATCATTGCAGATTTTATGCTCTTTTTTGGAGAATAAAAGTGGAGTGCAACCATTAAGTAAAGCTTTTTTTTTAAACGTTACCAGTATTACTTAAAAAATATTTTATTACTAAACTGTCTTTGGTACAAGATTAGTAGCATGGAATACTCGTGAATGGCATTAAAATCAAAGCATCTCTTTTCTTCATGACAGTTTAGCAAACATTTTTTCAGTCTGAAAAAAGTTAACATATTACCAGGTAGTTATTAAGTTTTTCATTATAGTCGAAATATTGCATCTGTGAAAATTTACTACAGTATTGTGAAGTACAGACTTACAAGATTCTGCCCACTATCATTGGTTTTGTTATCTGATGTGATGATTACATGATGAAATGTTATAATCCAATTTTTGGACTGCATAAACAAGGTGCGATGATTATGTAGTGGCGACAATTATGCAGTGAAATATGTTAAAAATGAAAAAAAAATATTGTTATTTTGACCTAATGACAACAATAATATATTTGAAAAATTAAATGTATTTTTTCAGAGCTTATACAATAATATATATCAAGTGCTGAAATGTATATTATTGGCAATTTCTATTCTAGCTTTCAAGTTAGGGTAAAATGACTGTAATTGGCGTGCCAATGAGCATCTTTCAGATTTGATTCAAGACCTGATGTGTTTGTTTGTATATCTTCATAGGTATTGACTTTTCAGGATATGTTATACGTAAATGTGAATATAATATACCTGTAGCATCATGTACAGCAGTGAGTAAGGTAAGTTTATTTTATCTATTTATTTTAGAAGATGATAGCTTGTATGTGGTAGTAGAATGTAGAGGAAGGTGGTAAGTAAGATGTAGACAGAGTTACCTTGCTTGATAAACAACCCACAATTAGTTAGATAATGCATTTTCATCAAATTCGAACCATCTGGGTTGGGGTCATTTCCTTGTTAGAGCACGAATTACTTCTTCAAAACGTCATGAAAAATAAGTAACTTCAAAACTAGAGCTTGCAAACCAGCACATTCAGAGCAATTTGAAGCATTTCCTTTATTGCTCTCGACGTAACTATAGATTTGCTACAGCGATAGATTTGCTACAGCGATTTTCGTCACAAATCTTTTTCACCAATTGCACCTGTTTTTGACATTCACAGATCCACGATCTTTTCAATTTTCGTAAGTCTGATCTCTTACTACAGTCTCAACTGATTTATAATTTCCTCTATAGATATCAAATCAACATCACATTCAGCTGTAACAAATTTCTTTCATTGTAATCTAATATTCCTAGATTCAATTCCCAAGTGAATCCAATTTGCAGAGGTTGAGATTCTACCTTAACTGTACGTCCTGACCTGATTAGTCTTTGAATACAGAAACAAACTTTTCTTCAAGTTTCAAACAAGATTTAAGTAGTTCTGCAGCTGAAGAAGCTTAATGAACATAGAGCATCTTCTTCACTTTTTCATACAAACTTCAATCCCAGCTTTGCCAAGTTCCAAACATACTATATGGAAATCCTAGCACATGGAATTGAAACTTAAGGACATAAAGTAACATTAATCCTTTAACATTTATTTTAGAGAGCAAATCAACATGCTGGTTTATATTTCAACAATTAATTTCCATTTTTATTTCAGACTATGCAGAATTTGTTTTCCTGGGTCTTTTCATGATGGAAATGTTCATTAAAATGTATGCCCTGGGGCCAAGAATATACTTCGAATCCTCCTTCAATCGTTTTGACTGTGTTGTTATTAGTGGCTCTATTTTTGAAGTAGTGTGGTCAGCACTTAAATCAGGGTCATTTGGACTTTCAGTTCTTCGTGCTCTGCGTTTGCTCAGGATATTTAAAGTTACAAAGTAAGTTAATTTCAGGAAAGAAAAGCGAAGAGTGAGTATGCGATTGTGTGTGCATGAATGTGTTTTCAAGCTGATCGCAGTATGGAGCATCTTGTATGAAGAAAGGTGAAGTATAGGTTCAGGATGTTCCCATCAAGCAGCCGTCGCACGTCCTGATTTTGAAAAATTCCTAACCCCACCCCCACCCCCTCCCTGAAGTGCTATTTTTTAAAAGAATAAGGGTCGTGCATCGTGTACCATCACGTTTTAAGGACCCGAAGTGATACGTTTCTCTCCGTGAGGCCGTGACAGAAGTGGAAGGATATTGCTACCAGAAAACATGAAGCATTGCAAGACTTACATCAAGTGGACAAATTCATTCCCAGAACCTGTTTCTAAGTTACTTTAATTGTATGCAAAAAATTTACACTAAGATATATCTAGACATAGGTAGAGTGCAAGTACACAATTTATGTTTACTTTAGTTACAAAAGCTTTGGCACTTGACAAAGGGAGAAATATGTAGATTCTTTACGTAGTGCTCTTAAAGTGATAATTTTATGGTAAATATTTAGAGGAACATATTTTTGGTAAATAAAAAAAGCAACATTTCGGTACAAAAGCAGAGTCAATTTCGGGTTTAAAAGTGATAAATAAAATAAAATGTCTGTGTTATAGCACCGAAAAATCAGATCAAAAGCAGCATATAAAATAGCATTTTATTTTTAAAATTGTGAATATAATCCTAATTTGATTTAAAAACTACACTTATTACACAAATTAAACACATCCCTTCAAATAGTATATTTATGTAGTTCCCAGAATATTAAGTGTATTCCTGTATAAAGGAGTCCATTTCTGTTTCTCAAATATTTACAGCAGAATTAATCAATTTTCCGTGAATTGCATAACTCACAGGATAATTAAAACTTCAGAAAGTGTCACATCTGTAAATAAACATTTTGTGTTTAAGAGTCTATTTCACATTTTACAATGCATTTCACATCATTTCGGGACAAAACAGGATAGTAAAATGCACCCCACACCTTTCAGAAACATGAAAAATTAACATTACAATGCGTTATTTCACATTTCGTGTTTTCGTCAATAACAAAATATGCATGCCTCGATATGTGAATGTCCTGTCGTAAATGTAAATATTTTTTTCAGATATGGTTAACAGCACATTTCTCAGGCCATGAAGGTGATACATGTATTTATTTTTAAAACAAACACAATAATTTATCCAAATGTAAGTAATCCATGCATAAAAGGAATGGAAATTAATTCACTTAGAAAAAATTATAACAAACTCTGTGATTAAAATAACCAGGGAGTATTAGTGTTTTCAAGATGCATTTTTTTATTTTACAATGTTGCTCATACAGTAAATAAAACAACATGAATTAACTTCTTTACTTGCCCTAGAGTGCTCTCCATATTTACAGCACTGTATTTCAGGAGGGAAAATGAACTTTTCCTTAAAATTTTAGAACCAAATGTGTCAGTGATCTTTAAAAATCTTTAAAATTATCATACAAAAACATACATATAAGAATTTCTAACTTTCCTTCATTATAAAAATATACGAGGACTAATGTCTAGACATATATGTGTTGGGGGGGGGAGGCAAAAGAAACTGGAATCGTTCTCTGGTGGGCAGGCTCATTGTAGTACATGTTTCCGCTGCTAGATGTCTGCATCAGTCTGTCAAGTGGCGTCGATGAGTGAAGTCATGGTGCCACATAGCAAATTTTTTTTGTCAAGCACCTCTCGCATGTTCGTCGATTTTTGTGATGACTGAAAAGTTTGAACAACGTGAGGTTGTGAAATTCTGTTTTCTGTTGGGGATAAGAGCATGGGAGACCATTGTAATGCTTACAAGGAAGCTGCTTTGGGGAAGACACAAGTTTACGAGTGGCTTTCCTGCTTCAGGAATGGTGAATTGTCACTTGCAGATCAACCTCGGTCAGGGTGACATATCAAGATGATGCCAATTTCTTTTTTATATGCAGAGGGCATTGTTTACTCAGAATTTGTTCCTAATGGGCAACTGTTAACCAGGCGTTTTACCTACAAGTTCTGAAACGTTTGCTTGACACGATGAGATGAAAGTGCCCCGAGTTGTAGCAATGTGGGGAAGGGTGGCTTCACCACAACAATGTGCCAGCACACAAAGCCTTGAGTTCGACACAATTTTTAACCAAAAACAGCATGACCCAACTTATCCACCTGCCATATTCACCCGATCTCACTCCATGAGACTTATTTTTGTTACCCCGAATGAAAAAAGTCTTCAAAGAAAAAGTTTTGCAGTCTTGGAAGAGGTGAAGAAGAAAACCGACGGAGGCATTTACAGGCATCTCTTTGCAAAAGTTTCAGGACTGCCTCGAAAAGTGGAAACACTTTTAGACCAGTGCATTGCATCAAATGGACAGTACTTTGAAAGAGATTAAATTTGTAACACCTAATAAATTCACAATTTTGTATTACAAAATTCCAGTTTCTTTTGGATTCCCCCACATACCTTTTAAATATTTCAAACCCAGCTGGATTCTTTATGAGAAACACGAAAGGATTAAAGGTTCATGCATTAAAACAAGTCAAGACTTTAAGATGAGTTTTATATATATATTCACTTGAATATGTGTTAGTAGTATATTGACATTGAACAACAGGCCTGAAAACAACAATAAGCAGTTAAAAAAATCTATTTAGTTTTTATTCTCAATTTCACATTTACCTTGCATTGTAAACTAAATTTCCTTGATATGATTGTAAATCAAATCTAATCTCTTTTGGTGTAATTCACACTACAGTCATAATAAGCTCAAAATTATTACAAAATTCCTACTTTTTCGCAAAAAATGTAATTTGCGCTGAGCAGATGTGTAAAACATATTATGCTCGGTACAAGTGCAAGGAAATTCAGGCACCATGTTATATCTTGAATATGGTCTAAACAGTGTTTTTTTCCTTGGGAAAATGGTTCCAGTACTCTTGAAGTTGGTATGTTATTGTGTCCATTACAAGAACTACTGCTGAAAAATTGTAGAATGCTCAATGAATGATTGTGCAACCATGTAGTCACACACAAACATATATACAAACATATACATGCATATATTTCTTTCATTAAAAGAAAGTATATGTTATTTAGTTTCATTGCCACACACAAAAAACTGCTGGCATGGCATACTGTTGAGTACCACCAGGAAAAGAAAGCACTGGATGTAGGTAACTTTAAATTATTACCTAGGTAATTACATCATAGATTCTAAGCGATATTCATTGTTGCACTTGTGTACTGCTGTGTACAATACAGTGTACAGATTACAAGTTAAAAATAGTACACATGAAATTCAATGTCTTGGTTTATGTTGTTTTGAAATTATAATAATGCATAGAGTTCTATTGTACACTGTTCAGAAGAAGTGGCGCAGGAAAGTTATTCATTTGGGTGGGGCGGGGGTACAAAATTCTGCCTCCCATATATATATGTGTGGCGTGCGTGTGTGTGTACACCACATACTACTTCACAGGTACCTACCTATACCTAGGTATAATGTGAAGGCTTGGTAAATATTCCATTTTAGAACAACACACATGAATTTCCTGTTTGTTTTTTATGCAAAATTTGCATAAATAATTTTATTACTTTGTATTTATTAGAATTTATGGTTATTTTAAAAACAAATTTTAATACCAGATAACAATTCTGAAACATATAAAGCTCTGGACCTTGTTCTGGCCTCATTTTGAATTTAACGGAACGGAAAATCAGGAGTTTGATATATGAAAATTGCGAACAAAGATAAATCTATTCATTACAATGCAGGGTGAGATTAAAGAAGGTGAGTAGGATTCCCACCCTCCTCTATCTTGAGCTATCCCAACCAGGAATAATCATCTCCCACCCACTGGACATAGAAACCATAGTATTGCACATGTCATATTTATATAGTTCCACTCCACTTCAGTTTATTGTACATATAAAAATATTTTTAAACAATTTATATAACAGATGTGCATTACATCCAATGCATTTTAGAAGCCGGTAATTTCTCAGACATCTAAAGGGCGTTATATTGAAAAAAAAATAATAATACTGAGTTGAAATGGTTCCCGATCAACTCATAAGATGTCTAACTTTGGAATATCATTTGACAAAGCATTTATATGTAATATAATTAGCTGTACCTAATGACGCTCTTCAAGCACTGAAATAATATCATTCAGTTCATATCTTAGAACAAGCAAGAAAAAGTTTTTTTTTTCTTTTCAATCTTTGGTGGACAATATGAAGAGCCAGCCAACATTTCTTTTTGTATGTAGTGGTATTAAATGCAGATGATACATGCGTGTTTAGGTTAATTCATTGCTTATGTGAAAAGGTGAACTTTAATTTAATGTAAGCAAGAGCATGTGCGCATCACAGTTAGAGATTTTCCCATGTAAAAAGAAAATCCAAAACATATTCCCACCTCGTGGTTCACGTAGCGTGCTACAATGCCAGAGGTCCCAGGTTCGAATCCAGGCCTTGGCATGTGTGTTATTTGTGAGTGTCCCTTCATCAATTTCATCCTATCAGCAGTCATTCTCATCTTTGCTATTAGCCAAAAGTGGCAGAAATGTGAAGTAAAATAAAACAAATCAATCAATCAAACATTCCCATCTCACTCAAAGACCTTGAGAATCTAATCTAAAATCTACCAATATCTACAGCTGAATGTGCAAGCAGGTTGGTTCAATGAAGTAAACTCAACCTTAACTGATTAGAGGAATCATTTAGAAGGTTTAAAGCTACTTTTCCTTTCTGTAGACCCCCGTTGCATTCCTTTTACCCAGAAAGAAAATGCAAGAAATTAGATCTAGTCTAAGCATAGGTCGTCCCCCTCTGATAAAATCACAAATTGCACCATGTTTCTTTTTTCACCTAGGAATGATATTGCGATGAGGCAAGTCAAGAACTGTCACATCCTCATCTCGTCTCCTGTGTAGTAAGGTCCTTTTCGTTCTTCTTTCTGCTTATTTTTGTTTCAGTTTTCACTCAGAAGTTATTGACCCACGAAATGTTTAATATAAGCAACATGCACATTGAGTGTCCACTCAGTTCCACAACATACAATATATGTCATAAAAGCAAAAACTTTTTTTAATAACGTTTTTTCTCATTTGCATCTTGTTTCGACCATCAAAATACGGAATTTTATCCTGAATAGATGAAACCGGGCAGCACAGGCTCGTAATTGTCACTAATGGATTAATTGTGGAATTACAGTAAACAAAATATAATATTTATTTGAAAAATCAATAAGATATACGCTTGGTATGTCTTGATAAGACACATAATAATTTAAATTTATTTTGAACAATTTCTTCAAATATGATAGCAGAGTTTCGAACTAGATTGTCTCGCTTTGATTTTGCAGATATTTATTTCAGTCTTGTCTCAGAGTTTGAGAGGAAACAAGAGACTTTTCTTGTCTCAGTACCATCTCTATTTTTGAAAAATCTCGTAATACTTAGGTTTAAGTGTAGTTTTCCCAACACCCTCTTACAAAGTTATGAAAATTATGGGTATTTGGTTAAGGATAATTCCATTAGAAAAATTCAAAAGAAAAGAAATCCAGTCATATTCCCATCTAATGAAGAAGATTTGTATCTTCTTTTAACAGTAGCACCTTGCACCTAAAAAAATTATCTAAGGGGGTACAGAGACTACAATACAGGGATTGAAGGATTTAAGGGGTACAGTACCCCTTCAAAAAATTGGGGGTACAGTGTACCCCCATACCACCCCCCCCCCCAAAAAAAATCTGTTCCTGCGCCACTGTTTAGAAGTGATGTATGTGTATATTGAAGAGTAAGGGACAAAGATGCAAGCAAGCAGAGTAGAATATAGTTTCACACATTAGCCCAGCTTACACCTATTTTTTTTCATCAAATTAGAAGAATTTGCACACAAAGAAAGAGATAAAAGCTAGTCCTTGCACATTACAACATGCTCTGAAGGCTTATGGAGGTGATGTGAGCAGCACAATGCTCTGGTCATCTTTACACCCTAGGCTTGCTCCCAGTTACCCATTTATTAGAGGCTGGATGAACCTCAGAACACTACATGCAGAGAGACAACAATAATAAATTATTCCTGCATCTCACCAACAAGAAAAGATAATTCAAACTTGGGAAAATGTTATGGTAACAAGTACATTACAGTTTCATGTTGAAATATTTGTTTCTCTTTTTGTACTTAATTTTTCATCATATGAAAATATGGCAGGAGAAGGGGACTTTCTACATCTACAGTGAGCATTACACTGTTGTGTAATTTCACATATCTTTATTAAAAATGTGTCATTTCATCTAAACACTATGTTGTTTAAATTTTGGGATCGTTATTTAAGGCTATGACAGCCTTTGGCCACTCGCTTACTAAGCGAGAGGAACATAACAAGGGGAAGGGATATACAGCTCTGAAGAGCATCATCAACACTCCAACAAGTAAGGTGGCTAACCCCGTGAAATAAGAACACACACACAATTATTTAAGCATTTCACTTGACTGAACAGGCGGGGTAAGGAAGAGTCATAGGAATGTTCGTTACCTGTAGCACTGTTGGAAGGTCTTGTCCTTGGCGGTCCTGGCTTCGATGGGGTCCTAACCTGTAACAAAACGCAACTAGGGAGCGTAACTCTGTTTCTCCCAAAACTGCCCTAACGTAATCCCAATTTCTAAACGATTACTTTCGCTTGTAATTCTCCCCTTTCCTTTTCACTTCTACTATTTAGGAGCTAATTTGCGAAGACTTATTCGATGTAAAATAAATAGCAATTCAGCACGACTCTGGAGCTCACTAGCAATTACTGTATTCGCTGAAAATCTAAAGGCAACTAAGAACGAGCTTTTCTCACACGGACTATTTATTTGGAATTTGAACATTCGATCGGTAAATCCGTTGACTTGAGCACGTCCTTTGCCAACCGTGCTTTCTGAGGATAATGCTGATTTACCGATTTTCCTATTCTTCCGGTGTAGTGCTATATCACCGGAATTTTGCAACTCCACTGAAGCCGCTGGCAAGATTTGCTTTTAAGAAGCTCTTTTCCAGTTCTTCACCGGAACCCCTTTTTATGACGTGATTAGCTTATTAATTTATGATGCTCGTAGTCATATATAAAAAACAAATCCATCAAGGTCAGTCTAAAAATTCGAAGCACAAAACAAGGTATGTGCTGTGATTTTGTCATTTTCAATTCTTGCTTCCAGTGAGTCTGAGTCCCAGATTAGTATTAATATAACTACAAATTGATAGATCATTTATTACTGTAGCTGAAAATAAGTGTTAAGCCCTTTCACAATAAGATCTTCCAACTAAATAATTAATCGAAAACTGAATTATTCCTCAGTGTAGTCCTATTATAACTTGGCTTGTATGTAATCCTCAAAATTGAAATACTCACATCCCCACTTACTAGTTGTGTGTGTACATATTTTCAAACAAATCTAACAAATTAAGTTATCCCGTATCATCTTTAGCCATTCCATTTGCAGAATTCATGTTCAGACATATTCATTTGGATAAGCAGTATTAAAATAATTCCATGGTGCAATGTTCTTTTGAGAGCCAAGGGTGATCCTTGGTCAACAAATTGGCTTTCAAGACCAGAGTTGATACTATTGATTTCAAATTCTCCCCAGTTGTTCTCATGATTCTGGGTCAACATGGAAATTTTGGAGTTCCTACTGGAACCACTTACACTAAAAGCAAGAGTGCTAACCATGTGGTATCTTCTCCACACCACTGGCACATTTATGGGATGATAACTCCAAAAAAAAACCTTAGTTTTGTGCCTATTTTCTACTCTGCTTACTTGCAAGTTTAGTAGCATGGTGTTACAAATGAGATAATAGCATAGAATATAAAATTGTGAAAGGTATGAATTCAAAATTACACTGTCAGTGCGAGTATTTTTAGATATAGTGCAAATTTATATTTATGGTAAAATACATGCTCCCTCTTATAAATTAAATTATTTTTGTGTGCCAAAGAGTAAATGACTAAGTAAGCATATTTATAATCATAATTAATTTAGAATCTTATTGGATAATGCATATAATGACAACAGCATTCAGGTATGGAACTCAATACATATCTATTAGAGATTTTTCTTTGTGATAAAATTTAGAATGTGCATGGAATTTTATGAAGGAGAGAGAATAATCAACATGACAAAAATTTAACACCAGTTTAGAATTTCAGAGATAGGAATTTTGATTTTAAAAAAACTTTTTTTTTTTTGTTCATGCATTTAAAAATTAATTTTATTTCAATGTAATCTCTTTGAAAAGTCTGTTTTTCTTAAACCACACCCATACAACATTTTTTGACAGCATAATTAAACTCTTCTGTACTTCAATGGTACTAAATCAAAATTTGTTATTCATTGTTTATTAGAAACTTCTTTTTCACTTTAAAATTTTGCCTATCTATTATGTAAAATTTCTGGTATATTGTACATGACTTGAAGGAAAAGTAAATTGAAAAATTCCTCCCTGGATAAAAATCTATGCACAAACCTACAATTTGTGTGTTGTGCCATCTTCATTGAAATCCATGTTTTGAATATTGAAGTGATTTCATACATTGTTTTGTGATGTGATGTAATTTCACTACATTGTGAAGATTAATGTATATTGCATAGTACTGTGATATTTGTCTGTAGTTGTTGGAAAGTGAACAGTAAAATCTGGAGCTGATTACACAAACAACTATGTAATATGTTGGTGAAGAAACAGTTGATATCAGAAACATTATGGCCTCACAGCTAAGGAGAGAATCTGGATTAAACTTGCAAACAAATTTGTAATTTTCTCTCAGATTTTGACAATTTCAGATCAGAGTACCCTGGAGGAAGCATTATACGTATATAGTAGTGGTGCTGATTTGATGACCATATTATGTGCGGTTGAAGACTCCTTTTGTTCACCAGTACATTATGTAACAACTAATCCTGGTCCTCAGGTCTGTAGTAGAAGCAGGTGAAATAGTGTTTCCAATAAGGGATGATGAAAAATCACAACAAAAATGTTCAATGATTCTATAAGCACTTCGAGTTTATTGGTGGTGATGTACACCACCAAAGAATGTGTGCAAATGTAGTGAGAATATTTATAGTGTTAATTTTCTTAATAATAATTTACTTTAATTACTATTTCTGCTAGTATCTACAGATAAATTTAGTGCTTTCAGTGGGCTATGTATTGTTAGACTTTGATTTATTTGATATGTACATGAAGTTACTTTCTGTGAATGTAACTTTAGGGCATGTCCATATCAAACTCACAATGAACAGAGATGATTTGACACTCATATAATAACATTTACTATTTGGATGCTATAAAACATTAATCAATTCTACATTCAAGTAAATATATATTCAAATTCTATGCTATTTTTTATTATGTAAGTTGAAGACTATCTGTAATATCTACAAGAGTAACATGGATGTGCCCTTTATATAGTTAAGTTTTTAACAGAAACTTCATAATTTTTTTAAAAAAAAGTTGCTATTCTTATTCATTATAGTACTCTTTTTTTTATAATAATCAGATTTTTTTAGTAAAAATAGACAATATAATGGCCTGTTACAAGGGATTTTTTTAAAAAATTAATATTAACCAGTGACATGCTCATGAAGAGGGGCATGTATATATATATATGTATTCAGCTTCATAAAAAACAAGTAGTCACTCCCCTCCACAGATTCCCTCCACGCTATTGTAGAAGAGGTACATAACCTATTCTGGTAGCACATTTAAACAAAGTGTTTCATTGCTCTTAGTGAAAATTAATACTGTATTGGATATTTATTTTCTCTTGAAGCAGGCTACTAGTATGGCAGACTTTAAAAAATCAAGAGAAGAGCAATTCTAAGCACTTCAGAATTGTTTTTAGAATAAAGAAGTAACAATCTGTATTTTAATTTTGAAGTAATTGCATAAGAAATATCACCAGATCAATAACAATAGACTTTTTTAGTGGTCGTCAGTTTCACGATCTTAACATTTGTGATCAGGTATTATGAATATGTATTTCATGTATCTACTGTCAACATCAACTGTATAGTTCTTTCATTTTTTACTTTCCTGAACATAGCATTCTTTCGTATGGTCAATTTTATTGATGTTCTCTTTCCTAAAATTCTAGAAATAATATTTTTGAACATTATTTTATTTCTCTTTTAACACCTTGTCTTTTAACTTTGTTTCTCATATCATTTACAACACTTCTGTATTTGTTTTCCTCAATGATTCTTCTTTGTTGTACATAAGTTTATGCACAATATAAAACATGTTTATAAAACTAGTTGGAATTATAACTTCAGAAACTATTTTCCCAGTTTTCAATGGTTCCACAGTAAGATTGTTCCATCTAATTCCTTTTTTATCAGATTTTGAAGTATCTGATTTTCTGACACATTGTAACTGTACATACATGAACACATACCTTTCCATAACATTTATTTAAAGAGAAAATTGTATTTTCACATTTAACTGGATTCAGTTTCCTACATAGTTTTGTGTCTGCAAAGCATATTCCTGAATAATGTAATATGATGATAAATGTGCATTTGCATTTGGATGTAAACTGAAATATTCATAGTTTGATAATACATTTTCTGAAGTGCTACTTGCTTTTCTGATGTTTGCTTTGCTTTTAGTTTTATGTATTAAGAATTAATTAGATTACTGTATTTGGCATGCCCTATTTCTATTAAACGTACAAGGTGTCTCAAAACCAATGGATATCAGTAATTTTGAAATACAAACAAACTGCAACACAAGTGTGTTCAAATTTTTAAAGTTTTCCCTCGTAACTACTTCCAACCCATGTAAATGCCACATTTTCTGATTATTCGTATCAATGTCTTGATTTCTTTAACGCACTAATTTGTTTTCATGATAAAATTGCTCCTGTTCTTGATTGTTTTACAAAGTTTCCATTTCCAAATTGTTGCTTCAGTTAAGCTAATCTTTGCAAGTTCTAGTTAGTGCATATTTAGAAATATGTGTGTTTCAAAGTTTATTTATCAACTTAAGATAAAAATACAAGTTTTGTCTTCCCTCAAATAACAGAAACCTTCACAGGCTCTGTCTTTCAATTCTATTGTTTGTATTTGATTTTTGATCAGTGACATGCAACCTTTCATAATAAGTTATTGTTATTTCAATGGGAATTGGTCTGCTTGAACTAGGTTTATACTCAAACTTATAAAGCTCACTTATTATCTTCATACATAAAAAAAAAGGATGGAACCCCCGAATATGCCCAGCCTCCACCCACATACATTCAGGTGTATGTGCTGATGCCCTGGTGTCTGAATATTTAAATCCGGGGTGTCAGTTCCGCGAAAGATTATACGGTTCCCCCATTATCTTTTTGCCCTTTATTGTTTATAATTATTACACACATAAACATAAAAAAGAGAGAAAGATACCAACCCATTTCTTGAGTTTCAGAAACAGGTTGGTGTACAATACTTTATGTTATGTTATTAGGTATTAGGTGTAGATAGTGTAGGTAGTACAGGAATGAAATAATTTCTGTGCATTGGTGGGTGTTGGCATTTATATTACATATTTTTTTTCTTTTTGTGATTTTTTTCTAATGTTTTTAATATTTACTTACTTATTTTAGTACTGGCATGGCTTCAGTACTAGGTTAGATAGGGGATATGTGGGTTTAATAGGATGCGAAGATCGGAGAGGATTGATCTGCAGTCTCCTTCTACACACACTCTCTTCTTCCAATAGATTGCAATTTTTACACCCTGGTAAATTCAACATTGCAGGCCAATGAAGCGTTGATGCCTGGATAATCCTCTCTGCAGTTTATGTTGTGTTCTCATGTGTGTTTGTTTCTTCATCTTATCATCATCCCCATCATCACGATTAGCCAAAAGTGGCAGAAATGAGATATTAAATAAACTAAATCAATCAAGATTGCTATTCTTGCAAGATGATTCATTATTAACGTAAATTGTGCATCTTTGTAAATTGAGTCTAATTTCATTGCAATGTGTTCTGTCACATTTTTTTCTGTTATACATGCAAATTCTGTTCACACAAATGCATCAAATTACTTCTGAAACTTCAGAGCATCCTCTTGATGGTTTAGTGTTAATGTTATCACCTTATAATTAAATGGTCCTGGGTTTAATCCCAAGTAGAGGCACATTGCACAGTAGTTTGAATCCTACTTTAAACTGTAGGTCCAGTCCTGATTAGCCTATCTGAGCATCAAGTGGACATAAAGCAGACTTTTTGAAGCATCCTCCAATACTTTCACATTCATTATCCCAAATCATGGATAATGTAAGAATTGAACACATTCTGTTCTGTCATTGCAAAGTTAAACTTCATATAGAATTGAAACATTAATTCCTGAATATTTGATTTGTTTGATATGTGTGCTAGTACATATTTATCTTGAACTAACGTTTACCCTTATTTTTACCCATATACACAACCTTGTGTTTAACAAATGTGCTAATGAAATTTCTTCTTAAATTGTTTAAACATATTTGAGACACCATGTACTAGAATTTGCTCTGCTAGCATGCCCAGGATGGAGTCAATGAAGATTATTTCCTTTTATACAATTTTTGTCATAAAAATTCCAGGATTGGGTCTATACTTTAGAAACAGTTATGTTACACTTGTTCTGGTAGGTAGTATTCACTCTGAATAAGTGGTTTATCAAAATTCCACTAGGTGGCAGGGCGTCACATGCCAACATGCTGTTTGTGTCTTAAACAGTGGCATTTGTCATGTTCAAGCATTAACAGATGTGGAAGTTGGATAGCAAGTGAACATTGGAGCAAGACAGACTCCGAATAAAGGATGCTTCCCCAGCAGGCGTATGGTGACCAGGCCGTATCAAGAGACCACATGTTTGAATGACACAAGATGCTTTTTTAATCTCCATCACCTAGAAGAATTTCACAAAACTATTTTTATGGCCATGTATGGGCTGAACACACAGCCCATGACTGAATACTGGAATAACTGAAACAAACTCTTTTATGAAATATAGCCTTAATCCTGAACTTTTATGGCAAAGGTTGTAGTAAAATAAAGAAATGTATTAGGCCTTAGCGGATTTCACTTTGAACAGATACCAATATCTATTCTTATATTCTCAAACAATACCCTCTGGTAGTGATAGCAATGCTTGAACATTTTAAAAAATAATGTTTTTTTTATAATATTAAATAATATTTATGTAATCCTTTGCATGCCTCCCCAATGGCACAGTGGTACGTCATCACTGTGTACTCGATTCCCGGTGGAGGCACATAATGGTTTGGATCCCACGTAGGTCCAGTCCCGATTAGCCTTACTATGCAAAAGTGGACTTAAAACAACTCATGTAATCCTTTGCAATTAACTGACGCCAGTTTACTAGAGCCTTGCTTTAAAATATTCAAAGAATTACATAGGAATATTAAAATAGGTCTCATTTAATTATGAAATTCTTCTTTGACACAATACTGGTGCAAACTAAATGAAAATTTGAAATTTTGCATAATTTCCAGGATAATTTGACATCTTGACAGTGGCATGCTGCATTTTCAGAGACCTTGCAAGATACTCAGGAAAAGTACTGGTTGGTATCAGTGATTAAGTTTGAACTGATACCGATACTGCTGGTATAAACTGGTATCTGCCCATTAGTATCAGCTCTCTCACAGATTATTATGTATCAAAGGATAGGGGATGGGGAAATTAACCAACAAGCGAATATTTTCATTGACAAAATTCATGGACATGCTACTTGATGTAGTGACATTCATACACTTTTTTTCCTTGCATAGTTTTTATGAGCATTCTTAATTTGCAATTCAATAATTAGTTATTGCTGAAAAGCAAGATATTGATGTCATAGATTTGATTTCAAGTTATTTTTCAATGCTGTGTTTCTTTTCAGATATTGGTCATCTCTTCGCAACCTTGTGATCTCATTGTTGAATTCCATGCGTTCCATCATTTCTCTGTTGTTCCTACTCTTCTTGTTTATTCTCATCTTTGCCCTACTTGGGATGCAGCTCTTCGGTGGTGCCTTCAATTTTGAAGAAGGGACTCCTCCAACCAATTTTAATACTTTCCCCATTGCCTTGCTCACTGTGTTTCAAGTAAGTAGCTTACTGCAAAATGAAGTGTGCTCTTAGCATTGTACTCTACAAATTAGTGTTCCTTTGTGTGTGGGCGAAAATGTCTTGTTTAGATTGAGAAATGTTTGGGATTTTCCGACCCTGTGATCAAGCTATTATTTGCTCTAATATTGTTTAAAGGAAATACTGCTGGCTTAATTGAAAGCTTATTAAGATAATAATAATAAATATACACATTATTTCACTCTGAAGTGATGGGTTTCATATTCCTGAAACGAAAACTGTCATTTCCAAGAATTTTCTAAGATTTATATTACTGATATCGAGAAGTAAGCACTTTTAAGACACAACTTTTAAAAATTTCAATATCCCCCAAAAAAAGAAAGTCATTTCCTGAGGTTGGAAACAGGTTGATAAATATTTGTCCCAATCCTGATACAGGCATTTCCTTGTCCCACACACCCCAAGTGTTTTGAATTGCCAACATTGTTTATTTGTTTGTATTTGTATTTTCTTAGTATGTGGCAAACTGTTTGTAGAAGGGGATAAGCATAAGAATTCACAAATGTTTCACTTTAGCGTTTCATATTCTTAACTGTGTAATAGATATAGGCACAAAGCAAAATTTCGGTACAAAAACAGAAGCAATTTCAGGTCTAAAACTGTAAATAAAACAAAATGTCGCTGTTATAGCAGTAAAAAATTGGATCAAGAGAAATATATAAAATGACATTTTGGTTTTAAAATTTTGAATATAATTTAAATTTTTAAATTTAATTTTAAATTTGATTTAAAAAGTTACACAAAATAAACATATCCCTTCTAATAGCACATTTATGTAGTTACCAGAGTATTAAGTTTATTCTTGCATAAAGGGGTCTGTTTTTGCTTCTCAAATATGTACAGCGGAATTAATAAATTCTCCATGAATTGCATAACTCACATAATAATTCTGACTTCTGAAAGTGTCGCTCAGTAAATAAAACTTAAATTTCGTGTTTAAGCGTCTGTTTCACATTTTGCAGTTCATTTCGCATCATTTCGTGACAAAACAGGGTAGGAAAATGCAGCTCTCATCTTTCAGAAACATGAAAAATTAACATTACAATGAGTTATTTCACATTTCATGTTTTCGTCAAAAATGCATGTGCAAATTTTTCAGCAGTTGAAATTGTAATGCATGTAAGCCATATCTAAACTTCAGAGATATCAAGAAAATTATAATTTATTCAACGAAGCTCAAAGATAAACAAAATAGAGCACAAGATGATTTTCATGTGTGACTTTCTGCTGACTATGTATCATTTTTCCTTTTTAAATAACATTTGTCAAATTTTCAACTAACTTGTAGATGTTAGGGAAATCATCGTAGGAGTGAAAAAGGTCATGGAGAAAACAGGTAATTTTGTAAAATCATTCAAAAACTCTGAAAAGTCAAGAAAATTGAATGTGTTTTATGATTGCCAGGATCACAGACTGAAAAAACAAATGTCACATTTTTCCCAACAAGCTTCTGGATTGTAGATGTTTTGTGTAAAATTATTTTTAAAATTTATTTTTATACATTTTTGCCAGTGCTGAATAAACTTCACTCATTTTATTAGCATACAGAGTGAAGTTAAACATTGAAGACAACATCTAAATACTAGTAAAAAGACATGTAAAATAGCCTGGAAAGTTATTTGAAAATTCCCGGAAAGTTTCAGGGAAGTTAGTGGGAAAGTTGATTGTGTAAACAATCACTACAAGTTTGTTTCATTTCATTAATATGCTTTGTTATTTTCTAGATTCTTACTGGGGAAGATTGGAATGAAGTAATGTACCAAGGTATTGAGTCTCAAGGGGGCCACAAAAAGGGGATGGTGTATTCCTTATATTTCATCATTTTGGTGCTGTTTGGTAACTATACACTGCTGAATGTGTTCTTGGCCATTGCTGTTGATAACTTGGCGAATGCACAAGAATTGACGGCGGCGGAAGAGGAGCAGGAAGAAGAGAACAGAGAGGTACGTAATCG
Organism: Lepisma saccharinum; assembly: GCF_977018435.1. Classification (NCBI taxonomy): domain Eukaryota; kingdom Metazoa; phylum Arthropoda; class Insecta; order Zygentoma; family Lepismatidae; genus Lepisma; species Lepisma saccharinum. Next base: position 35,835,455 of record NC_139251.1, on the reverse strand, counting down.
TTTATTTTCATTGATGGCATAGTGGTAATAATATAATATAATATGTAACCCGTGGATCTACAGCCCGTAAGACCCTCGGCCTATCTCCCGACTGCCAGTCTCCCTCCCACAATCCTACATAGAGGTGTGGAGATCTTCAACTGGTAAGGGGTTGACGTGGGGTCAGCACGTCGAAGCCCCAGCCATTATAGGAGATATCCATGACTGGATTACACTACTCACTCATTGCTCCCCAATTTCCTCACAATGGTGGGTTGCCACCAGTCCTATTCAGGCTGAAAACTCAGAGTTAATGGCAATGCCATGTCCTTATTATGAAAGGGTCTGGAGTTGGAGGTGGATGCACATAGTGATTCAGATCCGATTTTGAACTGTAGGTCCAGTCCCAATTTGTCTATCTGTGCACAAAGTGAACTTAAAACAAAAACTAAAAGTCATTCATTGGCAGAGGTAGAAGAGAATTTCTAACAATTGTGGAGTGTTTGTTGGGCAGGTCATGTAGCATGCATGGGAGAGGATTGAAATAATTATACAGGATGTCCAGATTGGAATACCCTAATTTGATATTCTTATAATGAAAACATGAGACCATTTCGTTTTGTATGCCAGATGCTGCATGGTAGTATAACTGTGAAAATTTTAAATTATCTAACACCAAAGGACCCAGCACCAAAATGTTCTACTTCCATATTAATTAACACTTACTACATAATTGTGATTGAACAAACATGTCACCATCCTGTCTTGCAATGTTTATCAAATTTCAAGGACGTGGTGTATTCAACCAAAGTGACAAAACGCTTTGTGAAAGGATTCAAGTTGCCATTGGGACAGTCACACCACACATGCTACAGGCAACCTGGCGGGAAATCGTGTATTGGCTGAACATCCTCCATGGAACTCATATGGCATGTAGAAATGTACTAAATGTACTAATTACTGCTTTGCTCACAGAAACTTTATGACTATGTACAAAGGTCAGTCATAAAGTCTTTATTATCATAGTGATAAACAAGACTGAAGCCAATGTTTGTGTTTCTGAGGTAAGTGCAATTCCCTCTAGTATCAGCCCAACAGAACTAGCCAACAACATAGCCCTGCAGAACGCTGCTGGAGCGTCGCTTCCAATATGGCACCCCCAGTGGAGACAGTGAAAGTTTGCGCAGTGATCCAAAGGAACATTTCTCTGGAACTGTTGCAGATGTGCCGGGCTGATCCTGATGACTTTTTTCATCGGCTGGTAACCATGGACGAGTGTTAGGTATATCACTACGACCCTGAGACAAAGCAATGAAGCAAATAGTGGACGCACACGGGGTCACCACCTCCAAAAAAGGGGAAGATGCAGAAGTCATTGGGAAAGGTGAGCGTTTTTTGGGACTGCCAGGCCGTGTTCCTCACAGATTATGCTCAGAAGGGTCAAACGATCACAGGAAGACACTACCAGGACCTCCTGACCAAGTTACGGGAGGCCATCAAATCAAAGTGCCAAGGAAAACTCTCCAAGGGTGTTTGTCTGCTCCATGACAACGCACCACCTCATTCTGCACCACCCACCCTATTCACCCAACTTAGCACCCAGTGACTTATTCTCTTCCCTCGCATGAAGAGCCTGCTGTGTGAAAGACGTTTCCAGGATGATTACGAGATGATTCCTGAGGTGGAGCAGTTCTTCGGCAGCCAAAGTGGGGACTTCTACAACCAGGGGCTCCCCCAGCTCATCCACCGCTGGGAGAAGTGCGTCGCTCTGTGTGGTGCATATGTAGAGAAGGACTAACCCCACCCCAGGCGTTCATGACACCAGCTAAATTTCATCACTACGATAATAAAGACTTTATGACCTACCCTCGTACATTTATCGATGTATAATTCATTTGGATATATCAAATATATCAGACAGTTGCCATTAGGGTGTTTCAATTCAGACACCCTGTAGCATCCTTGTTAGAAAACCTGATAAGAGACCTGTTACAAGGAGAAGACAAAAATGGAAAAATGTATCTGGTACACATTATAGAGAACAAGGCATACCTGTATAAGTGGCTCGCCAGTTCATGGTGAGTCATGTAGATTATGTTGCTAATACACTCCCACCATCTGCTTCACTGCAGAAGCAAGCAAGAAAGCTCCACATTGCAAGAATTCTTCACATGGTCCTTTTTCTATTTGCTTTTTGCACATTCACCACCATCTATCCTGAATTTGCACGTAAAGCTTTTCTATGTCATAAACCTCCTAGAAGCTCTGCAAACTAGAGATGAGTTGATGCTGATGTATCGGTATCAGCCGATTCCAGTGGTATCTGTATCGGAAAGTATCAATTGGCTTTTGTTTACTGTTACTAGCCAATACTTTTCTGACATTATGGTATTTCGTGGAGTCTGGGAAAATGCTATGCAACACTTTTGTGTAATCTTAATTATCCTGGAAATCATGCAAAGTTCAAAGTTTCCATTTATATGACACCAATATTGTTGCACATGATTACATAAGAGGTATTTAATATTTGGATTAAATTGCTGCATACTTTAAAGGGAAACTCCAATATATGGAATCTTATAATTGGAATGGAATACTCACTCGCTAATATTAATAAATATTTTGAACATCTTTTCATTGTTACTATTTTCAAGCATCAGTATCGAAACTGATGGGAATCAGAGGTGGATCCAGAAGTTACAGTTGGGAGGGGCAAATTTCAGTCGGATAGCTACCTCACCTTACTGACTATCAATTTTAACCTATACTTGCACTGTTTTGCATAAACGATATATAGTACTGTGGACAGGAACCAAGTAGACGCCTGACCCTGTGGCCGAGTGGTTAGCACATCGTGCTGTGACGCGAAGGGTCCCGGGTTCGAATCCCAGTCGGGCTTGGTTGTTTGTAAATGTCCATTCATCACTTTCATCATGTCATCACTCATCCCCATCTTCGCAAATTAGCCAAGAGGCACAAAACGCGAAGTAAAATAAACTAAATCAATCAATCAATCAATCAGGAACCAAGTAGACTTCCATGTTCCATTAGCGTATTGTTTTGCAAAAATAGGAGCCTGGCTGGAATAGTTGGTTAATGAGTTTTGTTTGTGCACTATATGCACAGATATATTGGGACTGGACTTGAAGTTGAATGCAAACAAGGACAAGCATCCACCGAGTATCGTTACCATTACGACCATTGGGGAGGTCCTAGATAGATGGTTTATGGTTATTATTGTACATATATCGTTTTTATAATTCCTCCCGTTGCCATGGTAAACTGAATGATCAAATTTAAGGATTAAAGAGAATATGAAAAGAAAACTATTCTTTCAAGGGGTCTCGGTTTCATCTCTTGAGGCACAGTGGCTTGGATCCAAATTTATATACTGTAGTTCCAATTTCGATTAGCCTATCATGATCTTATAGTGAGCTTACATCAAACTTCAAAAAAAATATTATCGATCCTGTTAAACTTTGTGATGAAAGACAGAACATTTAAGTCTTGAAAAATATTATGATCATAATATATGCAAAAACCTGTCAGTTCGGAGGGGCGATCACCCCTGTCACCCTCCCCATGAATCCATGCCTGGTGGGAATCGATAGGGGTAACGGCACCAATATGAGTATTGGTTCAAAGTAGTATCGGCTCAGTCCTACTAAAAACACTAACACCACAACAAACTAACTTTCGATGTTGCAGAGGTATTCTGTTTTGGGCCACACAGTGCCAGTAAGGGAAAAATGTTTTCTCCACCAGGAATCAAACCTGGGATTCCTTAATGTTACCACTAGTGTTGGGAGATATATTGCGATATTGAAAAAATATTGCCCAGGTGATATCAACTGGACAATATATTGTTACGATATTTTGGCTGTATATATCATGCCAGCGATATATCATCATGAAATTTTGGTGATATATTGTCACGATATTTGGCAATTTATATCATGTTGGCGATATATTGTTATATTTTAGCAATATATCATCACGATATTTGGCAATATATATCATGGAGATAATATATCACTGATATCATGGTATGGAAAAATTATCTTTGTAGCTGATCAGTGGTGATTTATTCATTCTTAGTTTTGGACTTTTAACCACTGTGTTATTTTTAAAATTAAAATTTTCAGAATGGAAAAATTATCGTATTGTAAAGTCTGTGATGATATTTTCTTGATGATATATCACGATATCAAATTTCCGATATCGTCCCACTATGCCATCGAGGAAGTGAGCAGCAAAAAGCTGTCACCCTCTAGGTTGATTGAAGATTTATATTGTAATTTGACATGCACTTTAAGGGGATGGTCACTCAGTATCGGATGACAAAGCGACGAAGGAACCATCACTATTTATTCTTCCATAATGAATAGATGTCTTGAGGGTAAACAGTTAGTTCTTGATCACCTTTACAAACTTTTAAACTTTCAATCTGCATTAACACTTATATTAATTGACTGTTTTTGAAAATTTTGATTACTCGTTTGGGGTGATTGTTTACTTTTCAGTGTCAAGTTCAAGGGATAGTCGGAAGAAAAAAAATTCCCACATGTGTATTTCTGGAAAGTGTGGAAATTTTTAGTTGGAAATATGTTGTTGTTATAGATGCATCAACCTTCTTTCATTGTGTGTCGCACGGCCATTCCCTTGCAGAGGGCACCAGCATGTTTAAGAAAGGAAGAGTTGAGAAGTGTGTGCCGGCCGGTATGGAGAACACAGGCATGTTGCAATCGTGGACAAAGGATGAAGTGCAAGCTGTTGTTCTCTACGAATGGTGCGACTTCCAGTATGTCATGTGATGGACAAATAAATGAAATTAAAATGAAAATTTTGATTTTTCTCAACATTGATCCAAGTCTCTTCATCCGTAAACAGGACATGCAGTTTTACGAAGAGGTTTTCTTGAAACTTGTGAAGTGGTACGACAAGTGCCTGAATGTCACTGGGGACTATGTGGAAAAATAGTGTAATGATGCCTCTTTCTGCTCACATCATGTTCTTTCTCCAGAAGAAAACTCTCTGCAGATAGCAGACTAGGGAAACCTTTTTCCCGACTATCCCTCGTAGGTGAAGATGTCCAAATTGGAGGCAGTGGTTGATTGTAATGCAGTTCCATGGTAATTGTTAGTTTTCGATGTCTCGAGGAGGAGTGACATGTTTAAGGAACTATTCATAAATGTTGAATGCAAAATGTCAATATAAATTAATTTTTATTGTAACGATTGTTTTTGTATCATTATGTACACTTAACATGGATTTCATTATTGTACTATTTTGCCTTTCAACTCTTTCTTTTAGCACCAAACGCATGAGTTGGGTAAGGAGATGCAATCATTGCAAATTAATACAGATGGGGGACCTCCAACTGTTGAGATTTGCCCACCTTCACCTTCGGGCAATCCGGATAAGATGAATTTGTAAGTGGACTTAGTTTCTTTATATTGAATGTTATTGTATTTATGCATGCATAACATGCACTTTTTTCCAAAATTTTTGACCCTAAAAACTGAGGTGTATGTTATACATGGAATAATTCTGTCAGCTAGCATGAAACCATGCGTGTGTTTTCGCTAAGTTACTCCATATAACACACACATATATACAGGGCTGTCATGAATTAAGGGGGCACCTTTTCTAGCTTTTCTAGTATTTTTCTTTCCTTTCTATCTTTCTTTACATGACATAATGGAAGAAGTGGATGTTGTTTAGAATGGCAGCAAGTCACCTAAGTATTGAGATATTCTCTATAAAAATATTTGTATGATTTATTTTTCTTAATTTAATTTTTAATAAACTTTATTATTTCGAATAACAAGTGCAGTATGACAATTAAAATGTGGTTATTACTACAGCCCTTGGCCAAATTATTAGATGCACCTCCAAATCTTATGCAGAATTTTAAGTATGTTATTTCTCGTCTAATTTTTTTGTTATTCTCTATTTCTTTTATTTATATTTTATTACATGAAATATTACATTGATTGCATGTGAACCTTAACAAAAAACAACAATCAATTGATACATTAATAGTTACAAATATAATTTCTTACTGTGCTTCTTGAATATTAGCTATATAATATGTACATATGACTGAAAGTCAATTTTAATATTTGGTTGAGCCGCCTTTGGTCTTTATCAGTGCTTGGATTCATCTTGGCATACTATCAATGCATGCTTGTACTGTCTCTTTCATATGAGCATGGTGATTCCACACTTCAATTATTTTTTCAATTAGGCCAATTCTCGTCGTAATTGTTTGCTTTGCCACTTCTTTTTTCACTTGGTACCAAACATTTTCAATTGAGTTCATATCTGGAGAATTTCCTGGCCAGGACAAGAGAGGGACATTTTCACTCTGTAGAAACTGTTTTATTGATTTTGCAGTATGGCATGAGGCTCCATCCTGCATGAATACAAACTGTTCTCCATTTGGGAACCATTCTCTTACTTGAGGTAGCAACTTTCTTCTAAGCACTTCCCTATACTGTTCTTGGCTCATTGTTCCTTGAACCAAGTACAGATGTCCTGTACCTTTGCCACTAATGACTGCCCAATTCAAAACTTTTATTGAATGTTTGACAGTCTGCACAACACAATCAGGATTGTATTTTTCACCTGGACGTCTTCTCAAAAACTGAGATTAATTCCCCAAGGTTTCAAATGTGCACTCGTCACTAAAGCCAACAGATCTCCAAAAGTTCAAATATTTTTCTTTGTGAGCTTTTGCCCAACGAAAACGTTTACGAATCATAGCAGGGGTTAATTTTGGCTTCTTAGCAGGTCTGAGTGCCTTCAGGTTCATATCAGAGAGCCTACGCCTTACTGTTCTTTCAGATGCACGAACACCACTCTTTTCAAGTTTATCTTTAATTTCCTTTGTACTCAAATCTATTCGTGTGGCAAATGTTCTTCAAACAGCGTAAGGATCTTGGAGTAAAAAATGTTTTACGTCCACATCTGTCCTTCTTTTGTGGCTCACACTGTCCACGATATTCAATTTTCTTCTTTATTCGCCTCATTGTTGCTTCAGACACATCAGATTGTCAAGAAATCTCACGATTAGAGAACATTTTTGTCTTTATTAGTGTCTTAATTTCAGCCATCTTTCTCGGTGTCAAGTCACTTTTTTACCCATTACTCCCTAATGTTAATAATTAAATTTAAAAAATATACTAACAGTATACAAAAACAATATCACTGCAAAATTTGGCACAAATACGATTCACTATTCGCAAGACGTCCTCCTCTCAACTCAGCTTGAATTGAACTGCGGCATGTTCGTTCAACAACAAAGACATTTGGTGTTGGTGTTTGTAACAACAGTACCTCCTCTTTTCATATTGTTCATTACAATAATCAAAGTTCAGCCACAAAGAACACTATTGCAACATTTTAAATGTGAAAAGTAAGTGAACTGTTAAAATTGTCCACTGTGTCGAATTACGTTACTATGTATTATTATTACTATTACCATTATTGTTATCAATGTTGTGCAAGAAAGTGCATTTGTACGTATTACTCGTATTTGCCAGGGTTCAAATAACATACAGGAAATTTTTCAGATAACTAATGGTGAATTTTGTATAATTTTCCCCTTCAAAACTATTATTTAAAAAAAAATTGTGCTGCGTCTAATAATATGGCCAGGGGCTGTATTGTAAAGCACTACATAAGAAACTGGAAATTTACTTTAAAGTTGCTTTGAAAACCTGAATGTCTTTATATACAGTAAAAATCTCATTAATCCAGACCCCAATAAGCCGGACTTCGCTTAATCCGGACAGGCACAAAAAAAGAAAAAAAGCAGAATACAAGGTTTTAAATGTGGCTAGAAGTCAACAAGAGAACTTCTCAAAGAAAAGGCTGGTAGCCACTGATGAAATTCTGTTTCCCGCAGACTTTGTACTGTACTGTATAGTGTATAGTGCCCTTTAAATACACCATAATAAACGTGTTTTGTTGCTATAAACTGAGTTTTAATGCACATTCTACTATTTTTTTAGGTTATTTCAGTTAATCCGGACTTTCGTTAAACAGGTCAACTTATCCCCCATTAGTCTGGATTAACAAGGTTTTACTGTATATCAAAATGAGTACATTCCTTGATCCAACATGAGGAAAATAATTTTTGAAAAGTTTGACTTTGTGAATGAACTTTTTTTCTTGGCATTGTGCATTTGTTTGTCATCACTAATACTCAATCTATTATTGTGAGCCCACCCTGGGATTCTCAGTATTAACTCTATCAAGATAGGTCTTCTTCTTCTTCTTCTTCTTCTTCTTCTTGATTATGTCCCTTATCACCTGAACTAAGGCGATCTTGGACAACGGGCTGAAGGGTGAGGACAGACAATGTCTGACAACCCGCACGATATAATCGTTTCACAGACCTTCACCTGAGTATTCCAAGCTCCGTGTCCATCCTCTCCTGGAGGACACGCACCGGACGTCTGCGCTATTTTTGATACGGACTTGACCTTGAGGGTAGACAATGTTGATCAACAGAAGCATGTTTACAACCAGGTATTGTGTTTACGGAGAAATCCGTATAGGAACCACAGGACAGCAGGGCCGGGATTATGGAGTAAAGTCGAAATGGACAAAGGAAATGGTGTTCATATTCTAGCAAGGCACTGATGAAGTGTGGTTCTAACTTGCTCCCATAACGAGCACTGGAAGAAAATATGATTGATCGTTTGGGTATCTGCACCGCAACCGCACGAAGGATTAGATGCTAGGTGCAATCGCACCAGGTGTTGACGAGTTTGTACATGGCCTGTGCGTAGGCGAATTGCAAGGGTTATAACTTCACGAGGCAAGTGCAGAGAACGAAACCAGGGTTGCCTGGTGCCGAGTTGCGCCACCCATTTATAGGTTGTGGCATGGGCAAGTTCGTGAACAGACCAAGCATCCCAATTAGATTGGATTTTTTTCCTTACTCATGGGAGTAGATCGGTGTATGGCAATCGCAGTGGTATAACATGCTCTGCCGCTCGAGCCCTTTTCGCGTAAGCGGCAACTCGATCGTGAAGGACGTTAAGATCGCTATGGCCTTTGATAAACGTAAAGGTCACCCTACGACCCTGTAGACAGATTTTTGAGATTTGCTGTAATATTAAGAAAATAAAGACAGTCATACGAAAAGACGCTGCTCCCGTTTGTGCCAGAGTTTGGAGGACACTTAGTGCGTCCGTCAGAATAAGAGTATGAGGGAAACCCTTGTTGTAGGCATAAATCAAGGCACGAAATATGGCATAACTCTCCACCGAAAATATGGAAATATCGGGTGGCAAGCGATATTGATGAACGTCATCCGTCTCCACTACATAATAAGCGCAGCCCACTTCATTGCCGCTCTTAGAGCCATCTGTATAGATAAAATTTGCAGTGGGCCATCGTTACCAATAAGAATGATGTGGTCCTCTGTCTATGTAATGAATATCCGGGGGTGTGACAAGGGGAAATGGCAGCTGATAAAGCAATGGTTGTGTATATGTAAATGATGTATGATAGGCCACCCGATCTATGTTATAACAATACAGGAAGTAATAGGAGGGATCAGCGGAAGTGAGACCCTGAGCGGTTTCCCATTGACGCTGTATTGCAAATGCCTTGTTGAATGGATGAACGTGCTTTTCCCATGTTTTTAATAAGAAATGGGTAGTAAGCGATTGACGACGTTGCGTTAGGGAAACTTCGTGGCTTTCCATATAGACACTAATGTTAGGACGAGATTTCATTATGCCACGACAAATTCTTAAAGATTGTCGTTGCAAAGCATCCAGTCGTTGTAGATGTCGGACATGAGCTTCACCATATGCGGCTCAAGATAGATCTAAGTGTTTAAACATAAAAAACAATATTTTTAATAAATTCAGATTGCATTAAATATTTCTTCTTTGCTCTGTGGACCTAAGAAGTGCAAAATATAAACTTCATTTAAGTTTTTCAAATACACTATAACTTATTACTATTGAATGAAATTTTTTGACTTTAAGTTTTCATTACATTATAGTGGAACCTCAATTTTACGTTTTTCAGGGAATCAAGCTGGAAAAACTTAAAATGCAGGAAAATCTAAAATCAGGGAAAATTTTATAACATTTAGCTATGTTAGGAATATCAATATTGAACATATAATGTGGGAAAATGTAAAATTGGGGTTCCACTGTACTGACCAAATGGTGCTTCAAACCCTGTGAGATAAGTACATATTAGGTTTTGAATCAAGCAAAGGAGAACATGTATTTCATTACAATGGAACTTGCATGATTTGTGTAGCTATTTTTGGATAACTTCTTGAAATTAATATACAGGGTGTACACAAAGTGTCTGACACATTTTAATTATTAATAAATCAGAAACTAATGAAGATAGAAATAAACTGGTGGCAATGGCAGATAGATGAACTAGAAAAGTTTTATGTCCTGTATCAGTACAATTCTATGTGTTAATTTTGTCACACGGAGAATGTTAAGACGATAATCTATTTTTCAAACGTTTGTCGTGTTTTGAACGAACGCTTGCTGGGAAGATGAATTTGATGTGGTGGTTTGATTCCTTGGCCCCCGAGATCACCTGACAAAAGCCCATTGAATTTTTTTTCTTTGGGGATATGTGGCAGAAATTTTTATGGGTCAAAAGTGATGAACATATGAACTGAAAGCCAGAATAAACAACGCGACAGCAACTGTGGATGTTGACATACTGACCCAAACGTGTGAAAAAAAATTGATAACAGTTTTGACATTCTCCGTGCAACAAAAGGAGCACACATAGAAATGTACCGATACAGGACATAAAACTTTTTGAGTTTATATATATATCATATACACCAGTTAATTTGTATCTTCATTAGTTTCTGATTTATTAATAATTATATTGTGTCAGACACTTTGTGTATACTCTCTATAATCTACTTCCTCTTATTTCGTCTGTTGAACATGTAACTGAATTCTCTTTATTTGTTTCACCAGCAAAGGGAAGAATGGAAAAAAGTCTGATAATCCTGCAGGTGGTGGTGGAGTTGATGATGAAACAGGGCCAAAGCCTATGCTTCCGTATTCTTCAATGTTTATTTTGTCTCCTACAAATCCGTAAGTTATTTTTTGGCAACATTCCTTTAATTATTTTATAAATGATACATTGATAGTTTTACAGGATGTCTACCAGTCAAGAATGTTACAAAAGTCAAGAAAATGTCAAGAAATGTTTACATTATAATGAATTTACATTGTACTTGGATTTGTTAAAATTGAATATTTGGAAATCTAAAATTGTATCGATTGTAAGATTTGTTCACTTTGTTTCTTAATTACATTCTTGTATGCGTGAAGTTTTGTAAAAATATTAAATAAAGTAATGTGGCCATTTCACATCCAGGATGAAGTCTGATGCATAAATTTTTACATGCATTAATAAATAAAGCAAGCCTAAATCTCTTGGTAAAGTACAGCTTCAGTTTACCCTTGTGGTAAGGGTTTTTCATTGAATAAAAATATATATTTTCTTAATTTTGCTTCTGTACTTAAGTAGGGGGCGATTAAATAAATGTTAAGAAAAAAGAAAAAGGTCAAGAAAAAGTCAAGAATTTGGGATTTGTTATTTTGGTAGACACCCTGTTTTAAAACTGCATGGTAGTTGTAATGTATTAACTCTTTTCAGTACATTCAACTAGCATTTTAATTATTTAACGTTCTTTTCCTAATGTAGTCATGGCAAACATAACTGTTGAGTACATAAGAAGAGGTGTTATGTTATTGTAAAGCAAACATGTAAATTAGGTTATAAAATTCTTGAAAGTGCAAGTATTGTAGTTCAGATCTATGTATTTGAAATGTCATATTTAGTTAACTAAAAAGCAATTACACAGTATAATTGTTAGAATTTTATTGGTAGTGTTTCAAGGCTGGTACAGTTAGATGCATTTGTATTCCCTGGAAGCTAAGTTTGCACATAACTATATGCAAAATGCAGTAGATTCTGATGCTACTTAAAGAGTGGCATGCCTAAGAGGGGGGGGTTGATGGGGGTTAAAAAACCCTCCCTTTGGCCTAGTATTCTTTAAAGAAAGAATGTGAAAAGCAGGAAAAGATGTCAAAATGAGGGCTGACTGCTAAAAAAAAAGTATATGTAACCGCTCCTTTCAAAAATCCTGGGCATGCCAGTGTACCTAAAATAATATTTTCCTCAACAGTTTTAGAGGGTTATACAGCATGATAGATGACGAAGATTTTCAATATTACAGTATGATATAATGTATATAATCATGTCATGTAATCAATTAGTTTGATTCAATTCCCAGGAGTGGGCCTCTCTAATGGCGTAGTTGTAATGTTGTCATCTTGTAATCAGAAGGTCCAGGGTTTAATACCCTGTGGAGACACATAGTGGTTGGATCTCACTTTAATCTGTGTCCAGTTTTGGTTATTCTATCTGTGCATAAAGTGGACTTAAAACAACATCTCAAACTCAAATCGTAGGAGTGGGTAAGAGAAGTTGGTGCTGTGCATTGTGTTTAAAATTGTCTATTATCATTCTGTTTGTCTATCTGTGCAACTTGGAAAAACTATCACTGTGTTAGTTTATTCCAGAAAAATTATACGTAGTAAAAATAATTTGGATTATTTGCGACTGAAACAGTCAAAAAGTTTACCAGTTTACTTTCCCTTGGTAGATAAGATTTAGAATAGTGTGAGGGCAAAAGTGGCAAAAAGTAGGGGGTTTGCTGCCCCCCACACCCCCCAGATTGCCGCCACTGTGTTTACATAAGAAACATTTATAACTGCTGTTTTTACGTTGTTTACAATGCCTTTGTTTTCTCTTTCAGACTTCGTAGAGCAGCTCATTGGGTAGTTAATTTACGATATTTTGACTTTTTCATCATGGTAGTTATCAGCCTGAGTAGCATTGCTCTAGCAGCAGAAGATCCTGTAGAGGAAGACAGTCCAAGAAATAAAATTTTGAATTTATTTGATTATGCTTTCACGGGGGTCTTCACAATAGAAATGATTTTAAAGGTAAGGGTTCTATGAATTATACTTAAAATATTGAAATACTCTCATGTAAATTATGTAGAATCCAAATTAGTTTAGCCTGTACTATTGTTTTGAAATTCCCTTTTTGAATTTTCAAATTTTATTCATAATTTGAAGAGAGTAGATAAATATGGAGAAACTAGTACTCACTTTATCCGCAAAACTGTTTTTTTTTCTTCTTTGTTCTATTCATTTCAGTGGCCACTGCCACCATCCTCGTTGGAACTTGTTGTACTGTTGCATTTCCAAAGCCCTTCTCTGCTGTGACATCAAAGTAGCGCACAAACCTAATGCCAAAATAACTGATAAACTAAACAAACACAAACGGTACTTCCTCTCTCCCCTTGATAACCCAGGTGTATATGATGCAGAGTGCGAGTGCAAGGAACATTACATCAGCAGGTCCTTCAGATCTGTCAATGAAGGAATCCAACACCTAACAGATGCAAAAAAAAGCCCAACCCACTACTGGTCTTGCTAAGCACATCAAATACAATAGCCATAAAATACAAAAGGTACAAGTCAAACACACCACTCACACACTCGTAGACATCAAAATCAAGGAAACACATGCCATAATGCACTTCCCACATGAGCTAAACATCAATAGCAGACAGGCACACCACACTTGGATTCCCCTACTACAACAGTTAGCACCGGGAAATAGCAGATGACACGGATGCAGACATACAGTTAACAACAGCGCACCTAGCTGCAGCTGGAGAACTACGAACAATGGAAGCACACGAAGCAACAGTACAACAAGTTCCAACGAGGATGGTGGCAGTGGCCACTGAAATCAATAGATCAGAAAAGATGAAAACAGTGTTGCAGATAAAGTGAGTACTAGTTTCTCCCTTATTCAAATTTTACATACTTTTCTGACACTTTTGGCTAATTGTGATAATTGAAAGCACCCTTGTCCAATTCAGGACTCAAACTGTGAACTGTCAAACTTGTATGTTCTTTGATAGGAAAATATGAATATATATATACAGGGTTAGTCACCTAAAATTACCACCGGAAATATTTCGTAAACAACAATAAATATTGAAAAACTGCTTTCGCAGATATATAGGTATGAGAAGGATTCATGAAATTAATGGACACAATACGTTCAACTACATAAGGAAATACGGCTTTCAACACAAACTTAGTTGTTTTTTTAATGGAAACTCCATTTTATTTTCAGCTCATTTGAAAGTACGGAAAAAATCATTAAGAATGGTGTTTGTTACATTGTAATACGTCAAGTGGTTCTCAAGTAATTGTAACATGAAGTTGATGCTTGAAACAAACATTCTCACAAGTTGATTTGTATGTCGTAACATACATATCCCCCTTTTTACGTCATTCGTGTATCATAAGAAACATGTTACTGTTTTGCATACTACGTGTTGTGCCTAGGAAAGTTGTTACGTTCCAACAACTGCGGGTTACAGTAAAATGTGTAGTTTATACATAAGTAAGCTTTGACAAATTATCTAAAAGGTTCTGATAAATATTTCTGAGTTAACAAATATTTGTACATTAAAAAGTATAAATTTTAAACTTTCCGCCATTAGTTACATTCATAAAGGTTAGTACATTAACATCTTTCTAATTTTTTATTGGCGTTCATTCATTTACGTCATAATTTTTAGTACATCAGAACAATCAACTCTTCGCATTTGGTAATGAGAAATCTTTAAGTTTTCAACTTTTATACTTTGCACCTTATAAATTGCACCTTTCAAATTGATTTAACAAATTTATGAAATAAAGCATAGTACACTGATTAACCAGACGTTTGTATGTACGTCAGAACTGTTGCTAAGAAAATAGTATTTTTAAACTCTGAAAAGGCCTAGATGTTACTTATCTATGGCGAGTGTAGGAAAAATGCAGCACAAGCATGCAGGCTGTATGCACGACGGCATTTGTGCTTGGTTCTGTGGACAGGCATAGTGGGTATGCACCTTCTGCACTCAACTTCACGTTACAATTACTTGAGAACTACTTGACGTATTACAATGTAACAAACGCCATTCTTAATGATTTTTTCCAGACTCTCAAATGAGCTGAAAATAAAATGGGGTTTCCATTTTAAAAAACTAAGTTTGTGTTGGAAGCTGTATTTCCTTATGTAGTTGAACGTATTGTGTCCATTAATTTTGTGAGCTCCTCACATACCTATATATCTGCGAAAGCAGTTTTTCAATATTTATTGTTGTTTACGAAATATTTCCGGTGGTAATTTTAGGTGACTCACCCTGTATATATTAGGAATGTGACCAATTAGTCGGTACACTATTGGTATCGGCTGATATAGGCATATCAGTGCATCGGTGTATTGGTAAAATTACTGATTATTTTATCGATCTGATATACTATCTATAAATATCTTATAATTTACTGCAAAATTCTGCCATTTTGTAATAATTTTTTATCGATAATCTCAGTGTTCTACTTTTTAAAAAAGTAAATGTCTCAATATGCAACCTCTTTTGCACTGCAGTCATCTGGAAACAAACATTTATTAAGGTCAATGAACTATTCAAGTTCTTTAAGGACCATTTGGAATTTTATATCGGATCGGTAGAATATCGTTTATTGGTATCGGTAAATTTTATATCAGAACCTTATCGGTATTGGCCGAAATTTCATACCAGTCCTTCCCTAATATATATGTTTTATATTTCACTGTCCAACCTTTACTAGTGGTCATATTAATGTAATAAATGTGAGAATCACTAGATTAAACAACTGTAAATTTTGGCTCTCGGAGAAACTACCTTGTTTATTGAACACCAAAGTTCCCAGTTTCAAGTCCCGGTCTGGGCATGGATGGTTGTCAATTACAAAAAGTACCAGAAAACCAACAGAAATAAATAAATAAACCAAAACATTAAAATTTATTGTCTAGAATTTTGTTTTGAACATTTTAAGCTGCTTTTCTGTATCTTTGTATTAACCCCTTCCCTGCAGCGGCCTTGAAGAGAAGTGTGACCAAAAAAAAAATCATCTATATATAGCCTAGATGCAACCGCAAATTCGTGTCTTCATAAATAATGCAAAAACTAACTATAAAAAGACTTGCCGCAAAACGAAGTTAAGAAAAACAATCTATATATAGACTATATATAAACATTCCATGTTAGGTAAGGTCAAAGGTATGCCTTGAATACATGGCATATTCTCGATCTCAGCCATTTTGATCAGGTTCAATTCCCGGTGGAGGCACATAGTAGTTCAGATCCCACTTTAAACTGTACGTCCAGTCCCGATTAGCCTTACTGTGCATAAAGTGGACTTAAGACACCAATTCAATCAATCAGGCATTTTGGAGGTGATGTTATCTGCACCATGCTCTGGCCCCTTTACCCTTCAGGGTTGCCCCCAGGTACACAATGATTTGAGGCTGTGTGAGCCCCAGAGCCACTTTTATGCAGGAACTAGGCTGGCAAAATTTCGACCTCAGAACACCCACCCCAGGAATTAAACCTGGGTCTCCCACTTTGCAGTCAGATACCCTATCAACTACACCACCGCGGCTCTAATTCCAGATTGCAAAAAAAATATTTTTCAGGAACTGACAAGGCATCAACAATGGATTTTTTTATTGTCAATAGCCCACATAAACTAATAATAGCATGAAAAAGTAGTGTCTATAGATATTACTTCCCGCAATAGGAGAACCGTTAATTCTGAAATACCATCCATATACAGACACTCCGCAAAAAAGGCCCAATTTTAGAGAGTCTATATTAGAGTACTGCATTTGACCACTTTCGCTCACCCGAACTCGATTGAATTTCCCACACTCAAGTGTGATTCGCTCGAATATATAGAATATCAAATATCATTTCAATGTGACAATAATCGTACAAATATATGTGTGAAATTAGTGATGGTAGTTTCAGCCCATAATCATCTATTCCTTTTGATATATTGCTATGTATTAGTAAGATAGGCTAAATTACATTTTAACATGGAGATGATGACAATGTTCACTTTAGTTTCAATTTCACTGCATCTTTGACTTCACGATCCATATTTGAAAGCCCACTACCATAGACAAATTATGGTTGTATGTGAAATACTGGGAATGTCATCCGTGCAAACTATTAGAGGATCGAGCAAAAAAGCCTCGATGCAGCACTCTTGTCTATATATATCTCTGCCACAATTAATGGGTCAATGGTGACTACATATATGGATGTAGTGACATAATGCATTATTATTTATTTAAAATGCAGAAAACTTGTGCAACCCTACATACCGATTGATTAAATTATACTCCCAACTACCGCAAAAACCAAACCTACTTAGAGATAATATCAGCAACTCAAATATGGCCATTTTTCCAAAAATTACTACATCGGTGATAATTTGAGCACTAAGGGACCTCAATCAAACATCCCTATGGAAAATCTAGCCTTTTTCATCAAACATGCAGATGAAACTATGGGTGATTTCATGTGTGAACTTTCTGCATAAAAGTGGCTCTGGTTCACCGTGCCTCTAATCAGTGAGTACCTGAGGCAACTGGAGCATAGTGATCACATCAACTCCACCATGGCCAAGATCAAGAATCTGTGGAGTTCTACCTCCACACCCCTATGTGCCTTCATGGCAGATCACACTTCACAGGGGATAGCTTTACCTCTTTTTAGTAACACTTCTTTTACTTACAAGTTGTCAGGATGTGCTATGAAACCAGGGTTCCTAGGTTCAAATACTGGTAAGGCATGAAAGTGTCATGTCCATCCCCTGTTTCATCATTTAATCATTCCTCATTGTTGTGTATAGCCCAAGAGGTAGAAAATCAGCATACAGTAGCAAATACTGTTGAACCACGATTTTATGTTTTTATGAAAAAAACTTAAAATCTGGGAAAATTTTATAGCATTTTCTCTATTGGGACTATGAAGATTGAATGCATAATGTGGGAAAATGTTAAACTGGGGAACGTAAAATCAGGATTCCACTGTATGTGTAGGAATCCTTGATCTTTGTTTATCAAGTCAATAACTATGTATAGATCCACCAACTCATCTGAAACCCTTGCAGGGGAGCAGTGGTGCTAGTGTTGCTAGTTAAAGTTACGGCGAAGCCTGTAGTTCACATATTTTCTGAGGTTTCAGAAAGCTTGGTGAATCTATAGTCTGGTGTCCATTGATTTTTAAAATAACCTTTCAAAAAAAAAGGGTGGGGAGGGGTCAGCCATATAGATGCGATTAATACCAACAAAACATTACACAACAAAATCCATAATGAGCCTGCTCGTTGGCATAGTGGTAACATCATTGTGTTGCAATCAGGGGGTTCGATACTCGGTGGAGACACACAGCACAATGTTTCGGATCCGACTTTAAACTGTAGGTCCAGCCCCGATTAGCCTTTCTGTGCATAAAGTGGACTTAAAACATCATCACCAACAATTCAAACAAAATTCATAAAAATAATTTAATATCTCTGGAAGAAAATGAAGAAGTGCAAAGTTGGATAGCATAACTTCAATTTTGCATCTTCAATATTACAAAGATGGTATTTAGGAGTGCATTGTAACCAGATCAGATTTTTTTTTTAATGTTTCTAGTTGACCACGTAAAGGAACAAAGCACTACTTAATTTTTAACTATAGATAAATGAAGTAAGAAGACTTCAAACTTGCTTTTTTTATGGATTAGGTGAATAATACATAGTAGTTATTATATGTACATGATGTATGTCTTAATTACTTTTATGAATGATTATTTGTCTTCACAGAAAAAATATAATGTTTCCTGTTCTCAATGTTTGTAGTATCCAATAATTTATTACTTAATATATTGATAATTGCTTTTGATTTTTTCTAATTATGTGTAATATATGTAATCTTGTATTCTGGTAAAATTGGCTTGGTATACATGAATATATATCTATTTATTATATTCCTCAAATAATTTATTTATTTACTTAATGATGTCCAGCTTATTTATTTAGGTATTTACAGTGACAAAATATCCTATGAAGCCTTGGAGGCAGTGCTTCATCTACAATATTATTTTTTCTAATGTATTTTATTTACATTACCTTCAATAAAATTAAGCCATACAGCATGCTATGCTATTTAATATAAACTACACTAGTTTCTAAACCTGTAATAACCAATAAATTTTGAAGTAAATATTGTATTCCACACTCTTTATGCAGAGCAATAAGTCATCACATAAATACGGCTCTATCCATCAAATTCCCTACCCATTAATAAAAAGAATAGAAGATAATTAACATTTGCACTGTAGGGTGAACAACTTGTTTTTTGGGGGGAAGAGGGTGTTGGGTTCTACCTGGGTTACATCCTTATCATAGCAGAAAAAAGATAGTCATAGTTAATATGATATTACTTTAATAAAACAGATATAAAATTACATTTCCATGTCAATAAATTTACAGGATTTGTCCAATAAGTGTCGGGACTGAAGTCATAAAAAGAAATTTATTGAAGATATATGTACAGTGTGTTAACAGTCTTCAAAATATGACCCTCCTGCATCAATACACCACTGCCAGTGCTTTTTCCACTCTTCATCGCCCCTGGAAGTCGGCAACCGCAAGACTGTTCAGGCACCCTGTCGAAGCTGCTTCGACCACCTCAATCATCCCGAACTATGTCCTTTCGGGCTCCTTTGGATCCGAGGGAACAAATGAAGTCAGGGGGAGCCATATCTGGACTGTAGGGTGCTTGCGGCAGCGTTGCCATATTGTGTTTGGCCAGTGCCTCCCTCACAATTAGCGACGTGTGACTGGGTGCATTGTCATGATGCAGCAACCAGGAATGGGCGATCTCCTTTCAGAATCAAATCATCGGTCACAATTGAATGCACAGTGGATTTCAGTAAATTTAACTCCTGTGCTATCAAACTAACACTTAACCGGTGATCACTGTTCAGAAGTTCTCGTACTTTGGCCACATTTTCAGCATTTCAGATTGATGTCAGACGTCCAGCGTGTTGTTCATCTTCGACATCTTCCCGGCCATCTTTGAATTTTTTATGCCAATCAAAAACACGCATTCTGGACATGGCTTCATCCTTGTAAGCCTCACTGATCACATCAAAAGTCTGCATAGCAGATTTGTTCAGTTTAACGCAAAATTTGATGGTTCAACGTTGCTCGATGGTTCGCTACATCTTGACTCTCGATGCAAACTCTAAACACACTTTCACTTCAGGCGCGACCTACACACTCCAAAGGCTTGGAGGCAACTGAGCTGGGTCTCCTAGCTCACGTGACATCCTGCAATACTGATCCCACTCCCAGTGACCACCCACCATCTCTTCCCATTGGCCGGACAGAATCATTCCCGATACTTATTGGACGAACCCTGTATAAGAAATAATTATTTCGGAAAGTTCAAATATTATTATTTATACAACCAATTAACACAAGTATCAATAATAATTGATGGTTTATTTTACTTCACTTTTCTGCCACTTTTAGCTAATTGATGATGAAAATGAGTGATGATATGATGAAATTGATGAAGGGACAGTTACAAGGAACACCAATGCCAAGACCGGGATTCGAACCCAGAACCTCTGACATCTTAGCATGGTATGCTGATCACTCTGCCATGGAGGCTGACAAGTATCAATAATAAAACTAATTAAGTAAGTTAAGTGGTTGACTTGATCCCACCACTGAAGTTCCCAGCTTCTAAACCTAGTGTGTCCATGGATGTTCTTTGTGAGAGTTCCTTTCATCATATCGTCATTCATTATCATTGTCTCGATTAGCTCAAACTGAGAGAAACACAAAGCTTAATAACAAAGTGCAAATACAAATTGCAAACTATATGATTAATTCATAATTGGGAAAAGAGACGCTGTAGTATATAAATATGGAGAAACTAGTACTCACTTTATCCGCGAAACTGTTTTTTTCTTCTTTGTTCTATAAATTTCAGTGGCCACTGCCACCATCCTCGTTGGAACTCGCTGTACTGTTGCTTGATGTGCGTCTTTTGTTCGTAGTTCTCCGGCCACCGCTTGGTGCACTGTTGTTAACTGTACGTCTGCGCCCATGTCGTCTGCGCCCATGTCGTCTGCTGCTATTTCCCAGTGTTAACTGTTGTAGTAGGGGAATCCAAGTGTGGGGTGCCTGTCCGCTATCAATATTCAGCTCATGCGGGAATTGCATTATGGCATGCATTTCCTTGATTTTGGTGTCTACAAGTGTGTGGGCAGTGTGTTTGAGTTGTACCTTTTGAATTTTATGGCTATTGTATTTGATGTGTTTAGCAAGACCAGTAGTGGGTTGGGCTTTTTTTGCATCCGATAGGTGCTGTTGTATTCTTTCCTTGACAGATCTGATGGATCTGCCAATGTTTTAGCATTGGGTTTGTGCGCTACTTTGATGCCATATGGGAGAAGGGCTTTGGATATGCGGTTGGATGTGGTGGGATGGTAGGGGAAAGCAAACCATTTATATTGGTTGTTGGAGGTTGATTGTGGCTGGGTTTCTTGTGGGTGGTGAGGGTGCCTGACCTGTATTTCCACTTTACTGCACCAAGTGGAAAGTTGTGCTTCTGTGTAGCCATGTTTCAAGGCTTTTTCAGTGATGGTGGCTATCTCTTCTTGTAGATCCTCTTCTCTGCAGCAGTAGGAGAAGGCTCTTCTATAAAAGTTCATCCACACGTTATCTTTTTGTTTGGAGGTATGGCTAGAGAGAGTGTGTATGTACTGGTTGTCTGCATCCGGTTTCCTGTAGACAGTGGTTATGAATTTGTTAAGTGCACGGCTGATTGAGATATGTAGGAAGTTGATCTTACCATGTTCCTTTTGTTCTACGGTGAAGTTGAGCCTGGGATAGATGCTATTTAGTTTGTTCACTAGAAGGTTTAGTTCTTCTGCCTTCTTGTAAATGACTATTGTGTTATCTGCGTACCTTCCATATCAGATGTATTGCAGTTCTGGAGTGCGAAGTATCTCTCTTTCAGCTAGGTGCATGACCATGTTGCCTAAAGGAGCTGACAGCGGATTGCCCATCACAAGGCCCTCTGACTGTTTGTAGAATTTATCCTCAAACTGAAAGTACTTGTGTTTTAAACAAACTTCCAACAGCCTGGTTGTTTCTTGACCTCTAGAGCAGGGATTCTGTTTATTGTCAGCCATCTTTCAACTGAATGCAGAGCTAGGTCTATGGGGATTGAATTGTACATATCTACTATGTCAGTGCTGACTAATTTTGCACTGTCAGCTTGTACTATTTAGGTTACGGGATTTTTGGCATCAGCACTGTTGCGGAACACACATGTTAGTTTGTGGTTGAACTGAGATATTTTGCTTTTAAGCCAGTTGGTTAGGTGGACTTTGGGGTGATTGAAGCCAGCTATAATAAGGCGCATGGGGATTCCAGGTTTATGAGTTTTGGGAATGCCATAGGCAATGGCAGGTGAAAAAGGAGGGGGGGGGGTTGAGAAGGAATTTATGGTCTTGTTCACTTAGTATAAAACATGATTTCACTGCATTTTTCACAATTTTATTGTACCTGTCTGTGGGGTCCTTTGTGATAACACTTTATGAGTCACTGTTTAGTTTGTCTTTTACTTTTTTAGAATATTCGCCGTTGTGCATAATTACAAACTGGTTCGTTTTGTCGGATTTTAAGCACGAAACTTCATTGGTGTTCAGCCATTTGCCAAATTCAGAGAGGACTGAAGTGATTTCTTGGTGCACTCGATTAGGTTTCCTGGTTTCACTGCTGGTCATCACTTTTTGAAAAATCCCGGCTGCTGACGTTCTGATGTTTTCTGAATCTTGGGGTTTGGGGGCAAAACAAGCTGCTTCATAACATCGTAAATCTATTGAATCTCTCGATCCCTAGCAAATTCAAAGAACTCCTTGCCTACGGTGATAATTTTAACGTACAAAACAGTAAGCTCCCCACCCTCGAGCTCACATGTGCGGCAGAAAAGGCAGCAAATTGAACAAACAAAAACAGCTTCATGGAAAAGTAAGTACTAATATTTCTCTGTATTTGTAAAGTTTCTAAACATCATTATTTTCTTTCACAATAATGTACATTAATGCATTGTTCACTTGCTACTTCAATATTACAAAGATGCCTTTTAGGAGTGCATTGTAGTGTGTGACTTTAGGCATACCATTGAGGATTTGTGTGAGAAATATAATTTCTGTGAGGCTGTGAGTGAAACAGGTTGCTCTAAGTAGGTGTTAATTGTATTTTATAAAAAGTAGTACTGAGAGCTGTAAGAATTTGCCATTCTCAAGAAGAAATTCAGTTTTCCAGGCATGGGATTCTTTTTCCTTTGAATTCACGTTTTAAATTGTAGAGCAAAGAAACACAGCAGTTGAAGCTTTTCATACCCTTGTACCATTGTAAGAATCATGAGTTAGCATCTCTTGATATTATTTTTACATATTATGATTTACATTCACTAATTGAAACTGTAAACTCTATCCATAATTTTTTTTAACACTATTGTTTCTGGTTTCCTATAATTTATATTGTGAAAGTCAAACAATTGAAGGGTTCGAGTGTATAACATGGTAAGTGACAAAATGCAGGTTTCGAGATATTGAAAGTTGATGTTTCAAAATAATTTGATTTACAAATTAAAATAAACTTCTAAATTATTTACAGCTACTATGATTCACTTGTATGTTTACTATCATGCAAACATGATATTTCATCCAAATTTTTTTTTTCCCGGTGGTACTACGTGCGATTTGTTTGAGGGTTTTTCAAGGAATTGTTGTAGTTACCATGATTTACATGCAACAATATTATCAAAATGCGTGATCAGATACCACTTTATTCAAGCTCACTTATGATGTCAGTTCAATAATATTTTGACATTAGAAATTTTATAGCAACCATAAGAATTTGTAAGACAGAAATGAAAGCCTTTAATAAAAATAATGTTATTCAATAAACAATAACGTGAGCTGCATGTTGTAAAAAGTTTTTGTTTTCTTATGTCTATGACTGAAATGAACACCATTAGAAAAGTAGATTTCATCATTTTTTTACGTTAGTATTTAAAAAATAAGCTCTGAATGCTTGTGATTAAAAATAATTTCCTTATATCTATATGGAGATATTAATATTCATAAAAAAATGTTTATATATGAGCGGTTTTTCAGCTTCACATATCTACTTAACACACAGAGAGGCTCTATTTATTACCTCAGCAATCAAAGCAGAATGCGATTCACAAGCCTCTCTTGATACAAAGCTGTGTTACGTAAGCAATAAGCAATTTATACATAAAATAGGGATGGCCTCTTTTTTTCGAAATATTGAAAATCTAAAAATCATTTCTTCGAAAATGAAAAGTGGAAGTACGAAAAAAAAAGATTTTTCGGGAAAAACTATTTTTTTCAAAAAACGAAACACGTTTTTTTCTTTCGAAAAGCGATTTTTTTCTTCTAAAAACCGAAAAACAAAAAATCGAAAAATTTCATTTTCGAAAATCGAAAAATATTTTTTTCGAAAAGACCATCCCTAGTTTAAATCTTCATCTTCAAGAAAACAATTACCGGCCCCTATGGCAGAGTGGTTAGGAAATTGCACTATGATGCCAAGGGTCCCAGGTTCGAATCCTGGCCTGGGCATGGATGTTTTTGAGTGCTTATTCATCAATTTCATCATATCATCTCAATCTTCGCAAATAAGCCAAAAGTGACACAAGACGCGAAGTAAAATAAATGAAATCAACGAAGAAACAATTATTACCTTGTAACTTTCTGTTGTATTTTTCATTAACTTGACATGTTTGTAAAGAATGATTTCAAATGTACACAGGGCTTAAGTTTTTAATAGTTTACACTGATATTTAGCTCTTATGGATTAAAAAAGTTATATTTCGAACCAAGAAGAAGAGATATTTCAATATCAACAATAAAATAACTTGCTTTCGTCAAAGCCACACATATCATAAATATGAAAGTTAATTCAATTACAAATACGTTATTAGGTCCACCATAAAAATATTATAACTTTTTAAATGTGCATTACAGATTTATGAAAGAAATATTTTGTAGAAAAACTAAACTGTTCCAAATGATTGATATGATTCACATCAAATACATATTCCTTAAGTGTAATACATTTTTGACGTTGCTTGTAAGGCATGGTATCTAAAAGCTGCCTTTAATGTGCATACCCAATTAAAAATCAAACGAATTTCTATGTGACTGCAGTTATTTATATCTAGTAGAAGAAAAGTATGTGCTTCTCTACTAGATCGCAGTTCACATCCAGGTACGAGAGTAAAATTTAATTCGAAACTGCCATTATGAGCACTGCTGCATGTAAACAATGGTATCTACAGTAGATACCACGTTTTACATGAAATAGAATGTACGTGGCCATGCACAGTTTTAGTTGCATTTTTGATTGGCAACCTCTTCATTCTCCTCATAGTCAGTGGTACATATTCCGGGTCATTATGGGAATCATATACACTTTCTAACTCTTTTCTCATCTTTGCTGGTGCCTCAATACTCGCGAACTTTCTTAGACATGTTGCAATTCAGTAACAGCTGTTTCGTCACAATCTTTGCTACTTACCATACTATACATGAAACAACTGGTAGATATCATAACTTTCAACACATCTAGCTCTGTCATCTGTTGACGAAACGAAATACTTCGAGTATGATTCGACTCCATTTATGATGGACTTCACGATGCACAGTGTAACTCAAAAATGACCAAAATGTCACTTACCATGTTTTACACCCGAGCACTTCAATTTATTTTGTAAATTACAATGGGCCTACCTGGTGACATAGTGGTAATGCAATGGGTCACTGGTTTGATCACTAGTGGAGACATGTTGTAGTGTGGTTCAGATCCCATTTCAAATAACAGCTCCAATTGCAACAAGTCTATCTGAGCATAAAGTGGGCTTAAAAATAGTCTTGGCAAACTTTAAGTAAATGGCGACAGCAATTTACTGAAATTGATAGGACTAAAATAATTTCATTTAATGGATGAGATACACTACAATTCATTGGCACAAAAACAAAACCTAACACACTTTGTAATATACTACATTACATAATTGCTACTCTCTCATCATTACAACTAGCACAGGCAAAACTTTGTCTATGATTTGATGTAAATCTTTATGCATTATAAAGTTTCCCATTACCTTCTATTTGTCATTGTGTGAGAGATGGGACAGGTTAATGTGTATTCTATCAATATTGGCCAATATCAGCATCACAGTTTTATATGTAAAATTGTAGATACTTTACGTACCCTATATATTCATAAATCGCCTGCAATTTAGTGAAAATTCTGCCATTTTGTTAAATGATTTTATGAATATTGTGGTATACTTATAAAGCATTGGTTTGTAAAGTAAAGAGTCTAAATAGATAGATTTATTTTCTAAGAGAGAACCTATTGCTGTCATATAGTTATCAATAATGGAGTTGAATGAACTAATGAATCTGCATAGAACATTGGAAATTTTGTATTGGATTCGCAGAATATTGATTAGGAATGGACCAATTACAGATTTTTGCCAATACTGATATAAACTGCACCAACATTGATAACCAGTATTATACTGATCCAGCATAAGTTCCAGAACATGAATTGTTCAGTTACCTCCTTAATTATTGTATGTGGCCAGGTGATAGCAATAGGTTTTGCCTTTAAAAGGAAAACTTTGAATTTCGACATTTACTTTACAAAACTTGGCCATATGAATTATAAGTTCATGCTCAAAAAAATAACAATAAAATTGGCAGAATTTTGCACTAAATTGCAAGCTATTTATAAATGTATGAGGGCAGTAAAACTATTAGTAATTAACCGATATACTGATATGTCTATATCGACCAATACCAAGACAGTACCAATTAATCTGCCCCATCCCTAATATTGGTACCATTGACAGTGAAAAATACCATATCAATCCACCCCTAATATGTATGTTGTTCCCCACATTCTTTGATGCTTAAAATTGACAGGTTTTAGCCGAATATTGAAACAGGTATTACCATACTTACACAAGGACATATTTTGATGTACATGTATATATTCATTTCAGATTTTAGATCTGGGTATAATTTTACACCCAGGATCCTATTTACGTGAATTTTGGAACTTTATGGATGCTGTTGTCGTAGTGTGTGCTGCAGTCTCTTTTACATTTGACATGATGTGAGTAAAGGAGTATACGCTTGGTCTACGGTTACAGTCTTGTAGATTAGCAGAGGGAGTTAGGTGCATCTTAGGGTTGCATATGTAGTGGTATTGTTTTATGAATTAATACCAGATTAATTTTCCCCCCTCCTAACATTTGCTTGCTTCTTGCATCAAGGAATGTAGATTTTCTATTGTTTTCCTATCTTTTTGCCTAACATTTTACGAACTTACGTCACATTGCTTATAGTCAGTATTGATGAAATAGCCCCACAAATAGTTTCATTGCATACAAGTACCTTCCTTATTATTATTATTTCTTTTTTGCAAGTTATTTCAGATGAGTTCTGCTTGACATTAATAAAAGTATCTCATTTCAGTTGTAGTGGATGATATAATACTCATGCATTTTGTGTTTATTCATAAAGTTATTAATTTATTTTAAAACTAAATCTACCGCATTTAATTTTCAGTGATAATCTTTGCATTTGCATTTGGTTTGCAAGTACAAAACTCCTTATGACCGGAGAATGTTAGAGTATTTGTAGTAATGAACAATAGTTGGTATGCCGTTTCAGGTCCATGTATGCAGCATATTCAAGATTGTGATGTGTTTTCTGCTTTTATTTCATGGCTATAGTAACATGGCTAGATCTGCTACTTTATTTCTTTCTCCATTTTTATTTTGTTGAAATAAAAATATGCAAAATATCTCGCGGACATAGCCGAGCTGGAATGCTAACAGCAATCTGACAATTGCTTTTTATCTGTTTTTTTCTATTCGAATTATGATTTCTTTTTATTTTCTAGGTGATAGATTTAGGTATAGTATTTCATCCGGGCTCCTACTGTAGGGACTTTTGGAATATTCTAGATGCCATTGTTGTTATCTGTGCCCTTCTGGGCTTTACATTTTTGTGAGTATAAACAATGCTCCAGTGAGTGGCATGAGTATTCCTTACTTGCTGTATACAAGAGTGCACCCTTTGATATAACTACCTGTGTTGTTTTAACTGCTAATATTTATTGTACCACAATACGGATTACTTTCATAACTGAAAAATGAATTAGGAGATGTACTTCGGGGGCTGGTTGTGCCCATCATCATGAAAAAATGCACGCAGGCTTAAAACTGTAGCTCCTTGGAATATGTATCGACCCCCGTGGCAGAGTGGTTGGCACATCGTGCTATGATGCCAGGGGTCCCAGGTTCAAATCCCAACCTGGGCATGGATGTTTGTGAGTGTCCATCAATTTCATGTCATCACTCATCCCATCTTCGCAAATTAGCCAAAAGTGGCACAAGCAGCAAAGTAAAATAAAGCAAATCAATCAATAATCAACCTTGGAATCTGTGCAAAGGCCAGAATGAATGTGTCTTCCCAATGGCTTGAAAGCAAGGGATCCCAGGTTCAATGCCCAGTGGAGGCACATTTCATAGTGGTTTGGATCCCACTTTAAACTGTAGGTCCCATCCCGATTAGCCTATATGAGCATAAACTGGACTTAAAAGAACAAATATAAACTCTGATAATTTCAGAGTATGATGTATTTGTTACAAAACCTTGCTATCTTTCTCAACCTTCCTCCTGCCACAAAAATTACAGGTGGGAAGGGTGGAGAGGAGAAAGAAAAAGTTGCATGACCAGCACAACAGCATTGTGGCAAATTCTTTGATAGTACAGCTTGAGAAGATATATCAATTTAGAAATGGAAATTATATCAAATGTAATATCAAGATAAGTGCCCTATTATTTAATACCATTGCATTTTTCTAGGTCTGGGTTTCTGAATGTATTATGCAGGAAAACATTTTTAAAAAGATTGACTGTATTACCGGGGTTTCACCATATTTCACATTGCTGCCTGTATTTTCAAACATGCAATTCCAATTCTTAACAGTAACTTCTTTAATTTTCGTAATGCATATACCAGTTGTTTATATATATATAAAGAAAGCCATATCACCTTTAGACTGGAAAGGGCCTCCCTGATGGCATAGTGGCAGCATCGTTGCCTTGTAATCAAGGGGTCCTGGGTTCGATACCCGATGCAGGCACATAGTGGTTCGAATCCCACTTTAAACTGTAGTTCCAGTCCTGATTAGCCTTACTGTGCTTAAAGTGAACTTTAAAAAAAACTCCAAATTTAGACTGGCAAATAAATTCATTGAGATTATGGTTTCATGATTTTTTTCAGCAAGTTATGAATTATAGTCATTGCTTAATTGTGTAAATTTTAGCATTCCAAGCTTTAAACTATTTGTGAATTAAATTCAGCAAAATAATTATTTTCAGTGGAACAGGGTGCACCCTTGATTACATCAATTGTATCATTTCCTTTGCTTAAGTGATTGTATGTATTTATTCTTTGTTTGCATTCATGCACAATATTTGATCTTGCATGTGCTTTTATAGTAAACTGAATAAAATCCAAATTTACCAGTAATAATTGCAGTAGATGTGATGCAGTGTGAACATTACTGTTAGTGCTCTTCATTTTCATTAGTTGCTTACACATAGGAGGGGGATTATAAACATGAATTAATTTAAATATGTAAATACTGTGTTGTTATGTTGTGTGTCTTTTCTAAGTTTTCATTACTTATGGAGTGTAAAGTTGATTAAACAAATTTGTATTAGTAACACTTCCTTGTTGGGCATCGCATAAAGAAAGTTTTTTTTTACAAAATTTAATGTAGAGGAAGTCATATCGTTAATTTAATGTATTTAATTGTGATGTTTTAGCCAATGTATCATACTTAACAGATTACAAATACAGGATATACACAAATGAATGGTGTAGTTATAAATATCAATAAGAATTTTATTTTTCAACTTACATGGTTGCAGCAAACACTGTTAGAGGCAGAAACTATCCCAGTTGGTGAGTTAAAATTACAATCTTTTTTATATGCTGATTCCAAATATGACCTCCGTCACGTAAGGGTTTTCCACAAAAAAAATCACTATCTCCCTTGGTCGCCTCGTTCTCCGGATTTTACGCCATGCGATTTCTTTCTATGGGGGTTTATTAAAGACAGGGCTTATGCACAACCAATGCAAACTTCCATCCAGCAACCTCGTGATCGGATAAATGCATGCAATGCAGGACATTACAGTGGACATGTTACACCGTGTCTGCAACGAGTTTGATTACCGCGTTGATGTGTGTTGTGTGACCAGGAAAGTCCACATTGAAGGATTGTAATTTTAACTCGCATATCAAAAACTGGGACAGTTTCCGCCTCTAACCGTGTTTGCTGCAACTACGTAAGTTGAAAAATATTTTATTTTATTGACATTTATAATCATACCATTCATTTGTGTATACCCTGTGAAACTTGAACTTTTGTTCCTTTCAGCTGTTGAAAATTGCGTTGTAAGTAATTTCCCAAATATTATGCAAAGTTATATCATCATCTTGTATTATGGTTTGCATTGAAATATTTGCCCTGTTGATTTTATTTGTCATGAAGCTTAATCCTGTGTAGGTCGCACACGGCCTCTCTAGTTCCGGGTGTGTGGTTTTAATGTCGTTATTTATCCCGGTTTTCAATGTTAGGATGATATTCGAGCCACTAGGGAGGGTTTGTCGAAGCCCCTTGCTGTCTGAGTCCATGCACGACTATAGACATATCTAGTGTTTACTGAAAATCCAGTCTGCTGTTCCATGTCCAACTAACAAAACAGAAAATATTTAATCTTAATAATTGAGTATTTGACGTTTTAGACCATTAATTTAGCATATTTTAAAAACCTGGTCTCTTGCACCGCTCGTGAGCATCAACATATCTTTTCTCACGCGACCCACGAAGGGTTAAGTCTTCAATTGCCCCATTAATGTTCAATTTAAGATTGATGATGGAATAGTTATATAGCAAGATGCAAATGAACAAGGGGTTGGGGATGCCATGAATTCACCCTTCAATATATCCAATAATGCCTGGCAATAGAGGTAAAATTTCATCCCTGATATGTATGTTTTTGTTCCACCAAAAATAGTAGTGATATTTGTAACAAACAAGATTTTAAAGCCCTGAATGTAGCCAAGGTTTATATTTGGGTGAGGCCTTACCTTGGAAAAAAAAGTTTGTTGTAAAATTGTTAGGGTAAAATAATACTGAAATGACAACTTGCAATTTATTTGTAACTATGTATGTCAATTGTCATTACTGTATTTGCAAAATAGGGCCTCACCACTGGTGTAGCTGTAACATTGTCACCTTGTAATCGAGGGGTCCCAGGTTTGATACCCAGTGGAGGTACATGGTGGTTCGGATCCCACTTCAAAACTGTCAATCTGGTCCCAATTAGCCTATCTGTGCATAAAGTGGACTTAAAACAAGCCGTAAGGTCTTTAAATGTATTCGTAAAATACTACTTATGCCAGAATCTCGCTGAACAGATTCACCCGGAAAACTGGAAATTTTACGAGTAATTTTCATGATGTTTTTTACATAAAATGTGGTGATAATCATGATAAACACTAAAAATTATCTAAAATAATAAATTTACATTATTTCACTACTTAGTATGTTTAATAATAATAGCCCGTGGTGCAACAGCCCATTGAGGGCCCGGGCCTACCTACCGACTGCCGGCCTCACTCCCACTCCTACTCACTCACTCACCCGAGGTGGAAGATCGTCCAACCAGTTATGGGGTGACTTGATGAACACCAAGTGTTTTTTTGTAGGTTTTCATGACAGGGTTACACTACTCATTCATAGCTCCCCAATTTCCTCACAATAGTGGGTGTCCACTGTTCCCATACACAGGACGAAATCTCAAAGAGAAAAGTTGTTACACTTCTCCCAGGAGACTCAAACCTGCTTGCATCCCATAGCTGGAGCCCAAAGCATGATGCCTTAGACTGCATGACCACGGTGTGGGGCACTTAGTATGTTTAGTAAATTTTTTTACCCATTTATAAGAAATTTCAGACAACACTTAACATATTTTCAGAGGAGGATGGGTCATCATGATTGTGTAAAGTCTCTATACATAGGACATTTGTGTACGATTTCATTTACATTCCCTAGTATTACATGAAAATAAGAACCAACCAATGAAAGTTAATGCCATTTCTGTAATCAGCACTTAAAAAATGGCAACTTTTGTTTCTTAAAAATTTCATTGTAGAGCAGTGTAATTTGGCAACAATTTCAGGATGGCATGGGTTATGCCAATGACTTCTGCTTCCTTTGGAGTGAGTATTGTTTCGTATTTTCAAATGTCAACAGTACAAATCGGATAAACCCAAAATGACTATTATGATCATGGAGAAATACTCAGCAATGTTTAAAACATTTATTATTATTGTCTAAAAAACAATGTTATGTTAATAAATAAAGGAAAGAAGTTTACAAGGTCAGAAAGTCTAGAACAATTGCAATCCTTCTTAATTCATCATTAACACATAAATTCATGCACAAGGAGATGAAGTTGTTAAACTGTTCAAATATAAAGATTATGCTGGTAACTTAATTTAAATATCAGTTCTACGAAAACAATTGTCTTTCTAGTACAAGAAAATGGTTAGACATCAATTTTTTTTTTTACTTCTAAGTAAATGGTTAGGTGAGAGAATTGTATGAGGAATCTATGATCATTGTTTAGTTATACATATTGGTAGTGCCTCCCAGATGGGGCAGTGGTAGCATCGTCGCCTTGTAATCAAGGAGTCCCGGGTTTGTTACCCGATGAAAGCACATAGTGGTTCGGATCCCACTTTAAACTGTAGGTCCAGTCCCGATTAGACTTATAGTACATAAAGTGGACTTAAAACAGCAACTCAATCAATCAATAAATAAACAGAGGATATTTCCTTTCAAATATATGCATTCTCTCCTGTTTACATCTGAATTCAGCATTTTATGGCATCCCCCTCCCCCTCGGCTCCAAAGCAAAATGTTTAATTTGCACACTGCTATGTAGTATTGGTGCAATTGAAGGATGTAGAAGCAAGAAAACAATTATTTGATATAATATTGTTGATAATTTTCACTGTTTCATATTGTTTTTATGATTATTTTTTTTTTATCTACCACTGATTTTGTATGATACTGTCTTGCTTATGGTATCGGTAAAGGTTTTGTATGATGTCACCTTTCATGCATATTCCATCTAGTTACATAACATTAGCAATGGCTTTCATAATGTGATATTTACAATGTTCTCTTTAGTGATTTTTAAAGAAAAAGTGTTGTATTGTGTATTGACACACATTGTGTCTGGATTGAGACTCTCATATTTCGAATGGCTGTAAGTAAAGTAAATAAATGAATGCATTGAAACTAATATGTGCAGAAGATAAACACACTATTTTTTTATTGAATATATTTGTACAGTACAGCGGTATGTGAAATTTATAAAATCAATACATCTCCACATGTGCTTTCTTGCGATCGTCAGTAATCAATTTACTCTCCTGTGTTCTTCAACATCTGGAATAGGGCAGAAATGGCAATGTCCTGGATGTGCATGTTACAGACTTATGAGGCTCTAGCATCTGGACTCGCAGCCAGTATAATCCTCTGTTAGACTTGCGTTGGTCTGTCCGTGTGTGTTTGTGATTGTCTCTTCATCCATTTGATCTTATCATCATTCATCCTCATCTTCGTGATCAGCCAGAATTGGCAGAAAACTGAAGAATAATAAAACAAAACCATTGAGAGTCACAGAGCCAGCCTAAACCTTTTCTTTGACTTGCCCCGATAAAAAAATCTAAAGTCATTATTTCTGTGGATCAAGGTAGGGAATTGATCCACCATATATTATCTAATCTTTGGAACACTTGTGTCCAGGCAGTTCATTTTCCGACTTGCATGTGGAGGAGCACCACTGAAAAGCTACCGTAGGTAGCAAATGAAATCAAATTGATAAATTCTATTCATCTACAAATTTCCTGTGATCATTGACTCGTGAAAGAAATATGGGCCAATGTGCTTATGGTGCACAACACACATTTCATTTAGGATTAGTGTCGATGTTTTTCATAAATTTTCTGCCCCCCAAATTCGCACAGTGTGTCCTCATTGAAGAAAGCAACGTGCAATAAGAACTCAGGTAATTTCTATTAAACATTTTACTGATGTTTTGAGTCTTTCTTAATGTTGAAAGCCTCGTCTTGACAAACGAGGACAAAATGCATTTCAGAAAGAGAAATACTTGTAAGTACAGTAGAGCGTCGATTATCCGAAGTAATTGGGGGACATGGGTGTTCGGAAAACTGGTTTGTTCGGATAATCGAACTGTACATGTTTGTTTGCCAAAAAGAAGTACTGTACAGTAAATTTATTCATAAAAACAGGCATCTCTTTAAGTATTACAAAGTAACGTACAAAGGCAACTTTAGTAGGAATATATAGTATGTGGTACAGTTTATTAAACAAAAATATGTACATATTACATACGCATTTTGCATGAACAATACATACACCGACAGAAGTGTGCTGATTGTTGAAACACAGCGACTGGCGGCTTGGCCGGTCAGCAGCGCCTTATGAAGGCCCCATTAGAAGCAATGTTCCGCCAGCGGTGGCTCAGTGCGGCGACTACTGTGGGAAACTTGCTTTGGGAGTGAGGGGGATGATGGACGGTAGGGTGGGAGAGTAACAGGTGCGAGCAAGTACACAGTTCGGTTAAGCGGTCGTTCGGTTGACCGACGTTCGGATAATCAACGCTCTACTGTACTTTGTAAAATACATATGACACATTGAATAATTGAGAGAGGAATTCCAATGTTTCCTCCCTGCCTGATGAAGAAACTGCTGTATGCTGTCTGCTGGAAAGTCTCCAAGATCACTTTCACATTGCCGTCCAACAGTCAAGGTTTACTGCACAACGTGAAGAAGGATCCTTTCCATAGATCTTACTACAATTCATTATGTGTGTTTATCTTTGCGCAGTGAATTATAGCAATGATTTGAAACATGCCAGTCCCAATTCCGATAGATACCTTTGTACTTACATTTGCTGCATATTGTTTATTTCATGAGAGAACGAAAATGTTAATATACTATGAGATGGAGAAAATTCATTTTGCTAAATTTTGTCTTAAACAAGAAAATTGCTTGGTGCGTAAAATTGTTTGGTGATATATCTTAATTTTTTTGCATTCAGAAAAACACATATGGAACATTCAGTCCTGGGTTGTGGATATGAAATTTCAAATAGTTTAATTTCTTGTATAATCCTACAAAGGTATTCAAGATATTCAAGTAAAGGATCACCTTAAAACAAATTAAATCAACACATAATTGGTATGTCATTCACAGCTACCAAGTCTCCACTATACTATTAACTTGATCATTGACCAATCCTCAATATATGTTAATGTAACACACTATATTTGTACCACACTTGAAGAACACAGCTCTAATAAACAATGAGAAAAAGATTGTAGGAACACAAGAAGGAACACTAGTCAAATATGTGAGGTTAGAATGATTTGTTGAAGGAAGCAAAATTTGTGCAAATGTGCAGTTATGTAGAAAGCAAAACTATATACATCCAATCTGTGTCATCATAGCATCGTGTGTTGATGTTGAGCACCAATTAGAACCCAACGATAGTGCCCAGAAGTTGATATTGCTTTTGGTACGTGATAAAACAACTTACCTGTAGTGGTAAAAGATTGAATAATATCAACATTACAGTCCACCGACAACTACATTAGGAATAGGCACATGAACTAGTCTTTTCATCAAGAATAGGCACATAAACTGTTGCCTTCATCAAGAATAGGCACATGAACTGTTGTCTTAATCAAGAATAGGTACATGAACTAGTCTTCATCAAGAATAGGCACATGAACTAGTCTTCATCAAGAATAGGCACATGAAGTAGGATTTTCATCAGGAATAGGCAAATGAACTGAGGTCTTCATCAGGAATAAAGTAAAGTAAAAAAGTAAAAGTAAAGTGTTCCCCTGTGCTTAGCACCACGCCATGAAGGCGTATAGGGGGTGTGGGGGTAACGCCCCACACTTTCTTGATCCGGTCATGAGTGGGGGTGATGTGATCAGCACCACGCCCCTGACCGCCTTTACCCCCCAGGATTTCCCCCAGATACCCATGTTATTCGACACTGGGTGGGCGCCGGGGCCGCTTCCAACGTTAGAAAAGTTCCCGGATTTGAACCGGCCGGGGATCGAACCCGGGACCTTTAGCATGGTAGTCAGACGCATTACCGACTGAGCCACCGTGGCCACTTCATCAGGAATAGGCATATGAACTAGGGTCTTCATCAAGAATAAGCAAAATTAATACTGTCTTCATCAAGAATAGGCACATGAACTAGGATTTTCATCAGGAATAGGCAAATAAACTGGGGTCTTCATCAAGAATAGGCATATAAACTGGGGCCTTCATCAAGAATAGGCATGTAAACTAGGGTCTTCTTCAAGAATAGGCAAATGAACTAGGGTATTCATAAAGAATAGGCAAATGAACTGGGATCTTCATCAAGAATAGGCATATGAACTGAGGTCATCATCAAGAATAAGCAAAATTAATACTGTCTTCATCAAGAATAGGCATATGAACTGAGGTCATCATCAAGAATAAGCAAAATTAATACTGTCTTCATCAAGAATAGGCATATGAACTGAGGTCATCATCAAGAATAAGCAAAATTAATACTGTCTTCATCAAGAATAGGCACATGAACTAGGATTTTCATCAGGAATTGGAAAATGAACTGGGGTCTTCATCAAGAATAGGCATATAAACTAGGGTCTTCATCAAGAATATGCATATGAACTGGTGTCATCCTCAAGAATAAGCAACATGAATACTGTCTTCATTAAGAATAGGCACATGAACTAGAGTCCTTATCTGGAAAAGTCACATGAACTACAGTCTTTATCTGGAATAGGCACATGAACTAGGCTTCCCATCATGAATAAACAAATTAATAAAACCTGAGAAAATGTGATGGAGAGAGAAAGTCAGAGTGACTGTCATGTGTCTAGTTGCTTATCTCTTCATATACAATATCACTGTTGAGCAAGGAACTAAATAAGTAACACAGTGTTATTTTTCTCATTTTTTTAAAATAAATAACTTTTTGTTCAAGTTACCATATCAGAACTTACACTGAATAAAGTTTAGCAACAAGCATACTTCTTGGGTTACTAGTGATTGTTGTGTGGTTATTTGTAGTAACAGTCTATTTTTAATTAACTATATATTTTCTTTCATTCTGTTAAATTACAAATAATTTTTATTCCACTGATACATAATTTTTCTTTGCAGGGGAAGTTCAGCTGGTCAGAATCTGAGCACGATCAAATCTTTACGGGTGCTAAGAGTGTTACGACCACTCAAAACCATAAAACGTGTACCCAAATTAAAAGCAGTATTTGACTGTGTGGTGAACTCATTAAAAAATGTTATAAACATTCTAATTGTTTACATACTGTTTCAATTTATCTTTGCTGTAATTGCTGTGCAGTTGTTCAATGGGAAATTTTTCTACTGTACTGATGAGAGCAAGCACACCAAAGAAACTTGCCAGTAAGTGTGAAAATTGTGTTGTTTTTTTTATTCTTTTTTTCAAAGTGGTGGATAAGTTTTGTGCAAAATTAGTGTGTGATAATTCAAGAAGAAATTCTGATTGTTTCGTCTGCATCGTCACCAGCCATGTCCTCATTTAAGTGAGAAATTTCAGTTGTTTTTTAATATGGTTATGTGCATTGCAGTTTTAGATACGAGGGTTAAGTCATAAGTCATGGCAACTATTTTTTATCTCGCAAACAGGGGACAACAAGAAAAATCTAAGATATACATTTGAAAGTGTATGGAATATACTTTCGAGAGAAGCCACCAGATGGTGTATGTAAACAACGGTGGGGTAGTAAACATGCACCCAAGTTCAGTCGGTGAGTGACAGAGTTCGAAAATGGAGGTCATGAAGCAGGAGCAACATTTGTACGTCAAAATAGAAGTTCTCCACAACAGAAATGCACAGGAATGGCATACAGAGCTACGTGAAACCCTGGGTGAGCATGTCATACCCTATCAAACAGTGGTGAGAGGGGTGGAGGCCTTCATATGGGGCAGTGTGTCAACTGCCAAAATAAAACATTATTCTCCAATGTCATGTGTTCTGCCTCTTCCCTATGAGAGTCTCCTGCATCCAGACTTCATCTGGTGGCTTATTTCGAAAGTACATTCCATACACTTTCAAACATATATCTTAGATTTTTCGTGTTATTACCTGTTCACGAGAAAGAATATAGTTGCCATAACTTATGACTTAACCCACGTATATACTGGTAAATAAGGTGTTTATGTGTGTGTTGTTTTCATGATTGGTACAGTCACTAACACTTCTGGATTGCTACAATGCCATTAAATCTTGAAAAATCCGCTGATGCGAATTCTACCGGAATTCGCTGGAGGAATAAGCAAACACAGCTTTACGCTAAAAATGCCGTTATCGAGAGATGCGCTTGAGGCAATGGATTTAGCGATCAAAAGTTCAAATTCCAAATAAATAGTCTGCGTGAGAAAAGCTCATTTTTAGTTGCCTTTAGATTTTCATCAAATTAAGTCTTAGCGAATGAGCTCATTAATAGTAGAAGTGAAAAGGAAAGGAGAGAATTACGAGCGAAAGTGATCGTGTAGAAATCGGGTTTACGTTAGGGCAGTTTTGGGAGAAACTGAGTTACGCTCCCTAGTTGCATTTTGTTACAGGTTAGGACCCCATCGAAGCCAGGACCACCAAGGACAAGTCCTTCCAGCAGCGCTACAGGTAACAAACATACCTATGACTCTTCCTCACCCCCACCTGTTCAGTCAAGTGAAGTATTCAAATTAAATATGCGTGTTTTCTTATTTCATGAGGCAAGCCCCTTGCTTGTTTGAGCTGTATACCCCTTCCCCTTGTTATGTTCCTCTCGCTTAACAAGCAAGTGGCCAAAGACTGTCATAGCCTTAAATAACGATCCCAAAATCCAAACAACTTTGTGTTTAGAAGATACTACAACCCAGAGGTGACCATGACTGTACATAAGCTGAATCAGCTGTCTACTTATTATCTAGGCAGTAGTGTTTAAACTATGAGGCCCGCCTCCCTGGAGAAGCACCGAAGTTTCACAAAGGAGGTGCGAGAACTTTTGAAAAAAATATTTATTTTTTCTGAAAATTCAAAATGTGTTTATAAAAAATATATCAATCTTTTCATCATTTGTCGCCAGGAAAGCTTACATCAATTTTTTTCATATGTATCATTGCAACTCTCGGCTGCCCATCGGCAATGTCATCTCCTGTGTTTCTGAACTGAGACAGAAACTGGCACTCGCACCTTGTAGAAGAAAACCATGCCAATGCTGAAAACTTCATTGATAGTGTCTTTGTACAGAAATTGGCATACCTCTCTGATATTTTCCACACGCTGAATGTTTTGAATGCACCTCTGCAAGGTACAAGGGAATCCTGCACATTTCAGACGAGTTGGCAGCCTTTAAAAGGAAGTTGCTGCTTTGTAATAGAAAGATTAAAGATGAAATCATTGGTGATTGCTTTCATACATTGAGCGCATTGTTAGAACAAACAGTTCTACAATTAAATGAAGAAATCCAAACATTGCTGTATGCTGAATGCTGTGTGGCTGAATAAAATGACACCAGCTTTAAAATATATAAAAAAAGTAACTGTACACCGCCTGTTTTAATCATACAGTATCTTGATTACTTGTATATGTACCAACAGTAAACAAACACATGAAGAGATTTTGTGTTGATTTTTCATGGTCACATCCATGTATTTATCTATTAATATTATTATTATTGAGGGGAGGCGTGTGCAGGTTTTGCAACAGATGGGAGGCATGACAGCTAACCTTTTGAAAACCCCTGATCTAGGGATTTAATAGCCAACTGATCCATGGACCCCAAAACACACTTTACACTCCTTAGTAGCTAGCACATACAACCTATTGGGCTGATGCGATTATGCTTCACAGAGATAGTTTTATGTACAATGTATTTACACGCTTCTCCACTTCTTTGTGTATTCAAGTTTCCAGTACAGATCCAACACTCTGGGTCCCCTTTTGCTCTATTACAAGAAAGGAACTTTTTAGGACGTTCGTTCTAAGAAAGCACTATTTATCGTAATGCTAACCTGCTCTCACAGTTTATCATGCAAGAGTCCCTATGCAATCCTATATTTCCCTAAGTGCTGTAAGTTTAAATCACCATTTATCATAGAGATTTGAATCAAGGACTCCTCGTGTCGTGACATGTTGTGCTATCCACTCCACTCCACTCTCTTAGTAAAGAACTGTTTTCAGAATAAGGAATGTGTAATAATAGGACAAAGAAGAAAAAAAATGTATAAAATATGCAGATTTTTTTTTAATTTTGGGTGCGTCAGCACTAAGGCTATTTTGCACCCGTCACATTATATGGGGGCCAGCCCCTTATCATTACACATAACAACTCTAACGTTGCATAACTAAAATATTAAAATATTCTGACTTTCATTAAAAGCTGAGGCTGTAAAGGAGCACTCAGCACAAATAAGGACAAAATACAGGACAACACAAACAAAATTATACTGGTCATGGGGCCAGTCGCCAGAGCCTCGTTAGTCTGCAGTCCAGGGTGTACACATCTCGTCTAACAACAGACTTTATGAACAGTCAAAAAATCGAATTGATGGGTCATCCGCCGTACAGTCCTGATTTGGCACCCAATAACTTCTTCTTGTTCCCGAATGTCAATTGCGTGGACAACGATTTTCGTCGGCGGAAGATGCTGTTGATACGTTCAAAAACCATATTATGGAGGTGTCTCAAGAAGATTGGAAAAACTGCTTTGACAAATGGTTCGAACGAATGCAAAAGTGTATTGACCATAAAGGAGAATACTTCGAAAAACAATAAAGCAGTTTTCAATGCCAAATTCCTGTTTTTTCATTGTTAGGCTTAAAATATAAATAGTGACCCTCGTATGTTAGAACATTTGAATGCCCACTATGATCAATTTAGGATGAAAATAGATGTGAACAAGACAAATGCAATGGTTATTGATAACAAAACCCTTGAAAATTAATGTCGGAATTTGAGGCAAAAGTATTGAACAAGTTTACAGTGTCAAATATCTTGGATGTATCACGAGCTGCAGTCAGAATGTGAGAATAGCAATATCAAAAGAAGCCTTTAATAGAAAAGGTGTGATTGATTTGATTGATTGATTTTCTTTATTTTACTTCGATTTTGTGCCACATCTGGCTAATTTGCGAAGATGGGGATGAGTGATGGTATGATGAAATTGATGAATGGACACTCACAGTCATCCATGCCCAAGCCGGGATTCGAACCTGAGACCCCTGGCATCATAGCATGATGTGCTAACCACTCTGACATGGGGGCTGGCTACAAAAGGTGTGTTTTGTGGATCTTTGGACAAACGACTAAGAAAGGATAATGAAGTGTTTTGTGTGGAGTATAGCATTGTATTGCACAGAAACATTGTACCTCTCAACAAAGAAAAATAAGGAAGAAGAAGAAAAATCGAAATAAAGAAAGGCATTTGGGCATGCCCCTGTGACCACCACAATAGACAAAGTGAATGAAAAATGTAGTATGTACAACCCTGCAAACTTTCATTGAAAATAGGCTGATTCTTCTTGCGGGGGAAGAAAACAATAACATTGTATAAGAGGAGAAGGTTGCCAGCTTACAGAAAAAATTCTGGAGAATCAGTTGTTAAATCGCTGCTATGGATGCTGGGTGGACCAAATTTGCAGGGAAGCACGACAAAACATTACTCTTTGAATGTAATGCTGTCCCCCAGTTAAAAAAAAATGACAACTAAATAAAGTTTGAAAATTTCTTGCTGGCTGAACCCCTAATTGTCACATGAGAACAAATTCTTTTGTTTTCATTATTACATGAATACACATACACATAAATGGTGAGTGAAGAGTATGTAGCCCATTTTTAAAATCGATCCCATAATGTGGTGAGGGAAAAATTGACATTTTCAAACTCGGTTTGCTAATAATAGTGACAATGGATACATTGTTTTTGTATTCTAGTGTGTCATACCTCAGTTGTACAAATGAACAAAAAAGACAGAACTGAAATATCGTGTGTAGTTTTGAAGAAATGACTTGGTAATTGCACCACGTGGCAGTGGTATGACAAGTATACCAGCCATCCTGAGTGGAATACACATACTGATAAGACAGGTATACCATCTGCCATGAAAAGGTAACCCAAGAGATAAGATAAAGTAGTGGGAAATCCGAAAATAGAAAGGAAGATATAGAGATATTTGTCCCAAGGCCAAAGCATAGTATAAGAAGACAAACTACTCCATGATTTCTACACAGTCCTCTGCAAAAGTGCCACATGCACCTTGACAATATACATTTTTTTCCAGTATTTCTGAAACAGATTCTGTAAAATCTGAGTAAAGAAAATGGCTACATGTGCATGTGGTTTATGTATTGGGTTGATGCATAAGTTCGAAGCGTTTTATTCAGCGTCTCAAAAGTTTTTATTATTATTATTATTTGGTACTCATTTGAGATGGACAAATGACAGAAATTAATCAGTAATATATTTTACTTCATTGTCTATGACTGTCTACCAACGCTGGGGCAGTTTTTCGATTCCATGCCTAAGGAAATCAGCTGATTTGGGGTTAAAGACATTATCAATCCAAGTTTGAAGAGAATTTTCGTTACCAAAAGAGCTTCCTTAAAGATTGATGGATTGAGAGCTGAAAAGGTAGCAATCCAAGGGTGCAAAATCAGGGGAGTAAGGAGGATGTTGAATAACCTCCCAACTAAGCTCCTGGATAGCAGCAGAGTGTGAGCATGCATTATCGTGTTGCTGCAGCACTTGATGCAGTCTTCCTGGCCTACTCAATGATTTTTGTTGTTTTCACTTAGCATGCAGTATCCTGAACCTTGCCCATGGAATGCAAATGTCGGCCGATGGTTGAATGGTTACAGTTCATCACATTTCCTAATTCTAAGGTCGACTGACGTGGATCATTGTAGATTAAAGTGTTTAAATGGTCTTCATTAAAGCCCAAATCTTTGTGAACGTGGAGAATCACTCAAGTCAAAATTGTCCTCTTTAAAATGACAAAAACATATTCTTGCCCTTCTTTTCCCATTGGCATTCTCCCCTTACACGGCACAAATTTTTCTAGCTGCCTTTGCTCCTCTGTTAAATTCAGACAGAAGAATATGTTGGAAGTGTTCGTTTTTTTCTGTTTGACACTTATTGATCTTTAGTCCACAAATAACATTGTCTTCCTTCAAATCTGCATAATTCAATTTCGTATTCACAAGCACAACAGTGGCTCTCCAATTGATGAATGTTAAATGATAAGCAAACTTCTAACACTGCAGTGTTGCCATACCAAATACAAATGCTACGAACTTATGCATCAACCCAATAGTTTGAACCTTGACTAAGACTTTGTAGAGAATTTAGTTTTACTGAGGTGTAGGGGCATATTGAGGTCTTGTCCTTTCAAAGATTTCTTATTGGGTGTGGTATCATACAAACACCCGATTGTTTCAGATTAAGGGATCGTAGATAGGCTATGTGAAGCCTGATATTCGAAGTTAATTGGCTGCGAGAGGTGTATCGTAAGAGGGGGTATTGCTCTGAAGAGCTACTACGTCTACACTTAACCAAGCAAGGGGACTAGCCCCGTGAAATAAGAACTACACTCACGATAAACTTTAAACACTACAATTGACTGGTCTGGCAGGGGTGTGAGAGAATGATAGACAAGGATAGAGGAACGTTCGTTACCTGTAAATCTCGAAGTGACGATCGACTCACTGGTTCGTTGATGAAACTCTGATGAACTCGCCTTAAATAAAGCTCCTTTCCGATAGCGTACTACTCTCGCTGTAACTCCTTTTATAATGTTCAGTAATCCGACTTTAAGTTGGAGGCAACGACTGTTCACACCATAACTTTCTTAGTTCAACAACTTGTATAATTCCGAGGCACCAACTGTGCACGCGATAGATTTCAGATATTGACTGTGTGAAGAAATATTATCCCAAGCTATTTAAACGAAATTCGAACTTCGGCCGTTGAGAGACGGCATTTCTCAATAATGGTGCTTTCAGCGTAAAGCTGTGTTTGCAGTATCTTTCCTGTTA
This sequence comes from Lepisma saccharinum, assembly GCF_977018435.1. Taxonomy (NCBI): domain Eukaryota; kingdom Metazoa; phylum Arthropoda; class Insecta; order Zygentoma; family Lepismatidae; genus Lepisma; species Lepisma saccharinum. The sequence continues at coordinate 35,791,115 of NC_139251.1, read as the reverse complement.
TTCCGGAAGAATTCGTATCAGCGAATTTTTACAGCCGCTGAAGATCGCAGGTGGCATTTGCTTGAAAGAAGCTCTTTCCAGCTTCTTTCATACTCAGGCCCTTTTTATGAAATAATTAGACTATCGGACTATGGCACCCGGGGTCCCGGATTCAAGTCGTACCTTCGGCATGATACAGTATGAAGCTCAATAGATGGAAATACTTGAAGTCGTTGCAGAGTTGCAATATTCTTTGCACTATTGTAGCTCTTAGGCAAGCAAAAACATGTATTAGGGCATCACATCACATGAAGAGCAATAGAAAGACAAGGAGAAACAGATTCTGTCAAGTGCTCAATACACACATATTTAACCTCACCCTTGGCCTCTAATCAACATTCCTTGAACATTGGATGCTATTTCTGATTTAAACTGGCTGCTAACCCAAGAACACCAACCAAGCAACCCAATGCCTAATGCCAAAGTGGACTAGAGAAGAAGAGCTGGTCGAGGAAAATTGATAGAAATGTCCATGTGTCTAGAGGTGGGAAATATTCATGAGTTGAGCTCAGAGCAATAGTTTCTGATTAATTGATTTGGTGTTTTAAGTCCACTTTATGCACAGTAAGGCTAATCGGGACTGGACCTACTTTTTAAAAAACTATGTGCCTTCACCGGGTATTGAACCCAGGACCCCTTGATTACAAGGCAAAAATGCTGTCACTGCGCCATCGCGGAGGCCAAGAGTAGTTTCTGAGTTTGGAAATCTAAGTATATCTGCTCAGCCCTAACATTTGTAAAAATGTGTGTTCATTTTACTTTAATGTTTTTTTCTTTCTTTAACTTACAGGGGACAGTTCTTTGTGTTCCAAGAGGATAACCGACAACCCACAGTAGAAAAAAGAGTATGGGAACAACAAAGCTTTCATTATGATAATGTCATGGCAGCCATGTTAACACTGTTTGCTGTGCAAACTGGCGAAGGATGGCCACAGTAAGTGATAGCAATATTCAAGATCAGTGTTTCACAATTAGTATGGTCATGGATTGACCATAGAAAACATACTCTAATCTGCCAAACAGATACATTTGGGAAATTAAGTTTTACGTTGCCATTTTAAAATAAACATAAAATCGTGGTGCATAAAGATTTTTACTTCATTACTTAATTTAAGCCTAAAATTATACAGAAAATTTTCTGAAGTATGAGTGTATTGCAGAGTCCAAATATCCTAGGAATTATGCAAAATTCATCATTTTCATAATTTTTGCAAAACACTGTGGAAGTGTGAGATTAAGTGACCATCTCATGTGAAATTATGAAAATTTTGAAGTAAAACTTTGGTAGATTGCTATGGTGTAGTTCCAGTGGAATACATTTGCAAATATTCAGAACTACTATGAATATTTACAAATTTCAGGTGTTGGTATCAGTGGGTACAGCGGGATGCACAAGAATAGCTCAGCAAATTATCCGTGACTATTTTCATTGATTTTTGTCTTGCATCCTGTGTATAGTTTGAAGGACTGAATTGTTAGGTATGCTTGTGCAGGTTGTCAGCAGCTTGTTTCGCATTTTGTTACAATTCATGAAGCGCTCATTGCATCAAACAAAGAGAAAAAAACATGGTGATGAACAATTTGCTAATACTTTTGCATCCCACTCTACCAGTAAAAGTATCAGCAGTGGTATTAATATCAGTTTAAAGTGGCATCATTAATTATAAGTTAAAATAATTATGATTTACTTGTGTAACTTTAACCTTTACTTGTACGCAAAAAAGAAACTTTCATATTTTCCATTTACATTATGTAAATACATGCTAATTTAAATTATTGTTTGAGTATATGCTTCATACATATGTTTGCTTAATGGACCTATTTTCTTAGAATAAAAAATTACCTGAGCTGACTATAACTTTTTAATGAACATAGTTACTGAAATTAATTTTAAACATTCAATGGAATCCCGATTTTATTTTCCCTTATTTTACATTTGTGCACATTATGCACTCAATCTTCATGTTCTAAACAGAGCATAATGCTATAACATTTTCTTGGATTTTACATTTTCCACATTTTAAGCTTTTTTCACCTCAGTTTCTCTGGAAAACGTAAAATCGACCTTCCACTGTAGTATTACAGGGTGTCTGCCAATCAAGAAATCAACAGGTAGGTCAAGAAAGTCAAGAATAGGTCAAAAAATTATGCTTAAGGTCAAAAAATTTTAAATATTTTTCATGATATAGTGAATTTATGTACCTGTACTGGGATTTGATAAAATTGAATATTTGGAAATCTAAAATTGTATTGAGTTGTGGTGAAGTTTGTTCATTTTGTTTCTTAAGAATTACAATCTTGTAGTTTGTGTAGTTGAATACGGAAAGACATCTGGTACCATTCATCAAAAGGGAGGAAGCAATGGACCACAACCAGCAGGAAAAAAATATTAACAAAATGTAATGATTCGTGTGTTATGGGTTTCTATCTTCCGTCATCATGCTGCTTCTCCTACAGATGCCTCTGGAACACAGCCAAAGGGCCAGTGGCATGCATGGAGGGCGTCTATATCGATATCCAATCTTTAGTCCCATTTTTGGCGATACTTTGGACAACTGGGGAACCTTAACCTCTGCTGGTTACGCTGTCTTCCCTTATCACCACCCTGCTTCTCTGAACTACCTTCCTCTGCCGTCACAGTCCGGTGGTCCTACAGGGCTGCAGTCACGATGGCTACTGTGGCTATGTTGCTGATGGAGTACAAGGAACATTCCTCACCGCCGCAACAATTTTGGTTTTTATTTTGTCTTCTCCACGTAGAGGGAGCGTAGTCTGGATCACCTACACCTTCATCATCTGAAGCGGCAGTGACTTCCTGGATGTCCTAAGGAGGTACTTGCGGATGATAAATATGAGTACCTTGTTGACACATATTTTTAAGTCCTTTATTTCTCTCTCACTTTGCCTTGCAGTGTCATCAAGTTCTTCTGGATGGTCTTATTGTTTGTTCCTATCATGTGCAGCAGTCTCTTGGTATCTGATCTTTAGGGCCCAGGACTTTATGTTATAACATATTTTTTTATTTGACATCGGATCGTGTACTGGGGTGAGATCTTTACATATCTGATGAAAATCAGCCAAAATATACCAACTTGATAAAGCATATTTTGACATATTTTACCAATTTCGCATTTTTACAACATATTTCTTCAATTTTCTCATAATAAGACATATTTCTGTATAATTTCGTAATTGTCTTGCATATACTCTTTTTATTTTAGAATTTTTCTTCATATATTTAGTGCAACTGATAGTTCATATTATCGATGCCAGGATAAGAAAATTACGAACGAAGAATTTAAAAGCAGATGCAGTATTTTCTTACCAACTAAAAATAGAACAATAATACCCCCTTTTTTATCCCCCCCGACAATTAATAGCCATGCAAACATTATTGAGGGAAAATGTTCTCTCATTGTTGTGCAGGATTCTGGCTTCATTTAACACTCCACCCCCACCCTAGTCGATCTTCCCTGGAAGATACTCACATCCCGTATTATGAGAAATTCGAAAGTACTGTTGTGCATATTTTTGGATTATTGGGAATACTTCTACCTTTTTCTGACATATTTTTCAATTTTTATGACATAATTACATACATATTTTACAGTTTTATAGGACATAAAGTTCCGGGCCCTACTGATCTTGTAAGAAGTCACACTCTATTTTCAGAATTTTGACGGCACTCTACTATACCTAAGTAGAGGGCTATTAAATAAACGTTAAGAAAAAATTAGGGAAAAGGTCAAGAAAAAGGAAAGAAAAGTCAAGAATTTTGGATTTTTTATTTTGGTAGACACCCTGTCTCATAACCTTCTCAATTCAATTTAATACCCTTCATTACCTTAAAAGTCCGTTCATTATTTTTGTTTATTTGTATTTTATTTGTTTGTCTCTTATTTATTATAATTTTTAGCAAGAAATAGCAAATCATGTTTCTCTTTGCAGAGTTCTACAGAATTCTATGGCTGCCACTTACGAGGATCAAGGACCATTATTAAATTTTCGTATTGAAATGTCTATATTCTACATTGTTTACTTTGTTGTGTTTCCATTCTTCTTTGTTAACATCTTCGTGGCCTTGATCATCATCACCTTTCAAGAACAGGGTGAAGCAGAACTTCAGGATGGAGAAATTGATAAGAATCAGGTAAGGATTGACAAGGTTATTAAATTTATACTGGGTATTTTTATATCTCATTCTGATGAATTGCTAGAGTTACCAGACATTATCTGTTTTTATCGACATGCCCTACATTTTGAGAGTTATATATTTTACATTGAGAAAATATGTCAGGTGGATATACCGGAAATCACAAGGAAATTGTGAGAGCACTTTTTGCTCCAAAGTCCAGTATGTGGAAGATATTGAAAAATGTATTTTTTCTCACAAAAAAGGTATTCCAATTGATGATGTAAATTCTGTGATCAATCATAATCTTTAAAAAATGCATTATTATTTTACTGCGTTGGTCGCGCACGGTCTCTTGTTCCGGTTGTGTGATTTTAATGTCATTATTTATCAATGATTGTTTTGTAAACACCCTCCTTCTCTCCAGCTGAGTTTCTAACCTTCCACTTTTACCCCACGATTTTGTTTTCAGTGTTAGTTAAATCTTCGAGCCACTATGGAGGGTTTGTTGAATCCACTTGCTGTCTGAGTCCATATGCGTACCTAGTTTTCACTCAAAATCCGATATGCCGTTCCATGCCCGATTAACGAAGAGTACCTTTTTATAATTTTATAGAATTTGTATTTTTATAGTTTTATAGAATCCCTATTATCTAAAGAAAATATCTATCATAATAATTGGTGATTTGGCGTTTTAGACCTCAAATTTGGCAAATTTTATAAACCCGGTCTCTCAGACTGTGCACTACCACCGACGTAACTTTTCTTGCATGACCAACTAAGGGTTAAAATGTTAAGCATTTGAAAATGCATTATATCATTTATTTTTTATTGCATCTGATTGTAATGCTTCACTTTTAACATGCAAAACAATTATAGATGTATCACTGGATATGTATTCATTACAATAAGAAAAATTACTTGTACTTACAAGCAGGAGTCGTGATGGTCTATTCGGTAGGGCACCTGACTGCCACAAGGGAGACCCAGGTGTGATTCCCAGACTGGTCTAAGGCCAGAATTTGTCCCTGCATAAAGCAGCCTAGGTGATCACCCAGCCTCAAATAAATGGGTACCTGGGTTAACCCTGTGGGGTAAAGTTGGCCAGAGCATGTTGCTGATCACATCACCTCCAAAATGTCTGAGATCGAGAATCCTCATGGTACTGTGCTGTATGCACAGGGAACTTTACCTTGCCTTTCCTACTTACAAGTAGTTCTTGTTATATAACTGTGATGATGTTTCAAACCCATTTTCAGAACATTCCTCAGGTTGGCCAAGGAGTTTTAAACATTAATAAAGACTCGCCAAATATGTTAAAAGGTAAAGGGTTAAAAATATTAAGGTTGAAGGTTGCCAGTAAACTCAAGAATGTTCTGTTAGGATAAGTCATGTGTAAACCTTTCAGGGCTGATATGTCAAAATGTTGGGACTAGACAAGCTTGTATATTTACTTTTCTTATTGTGCAATGTTGAACTTGCAGACATTCACAGAAGCGTTCATTGTTAAGAAATTCCTTAATAAGGCTTACTTGTCTTTCATAGAAATCTTGCATTGACTTCACCATCCAGGCACGTCCGTTAGAACGCTACATGCCAAACAAACGAAACAGTTTTAAGTACAAAATCTGGAGAATTGTGGTATCAACTCCATTTGAATATTTCATTATGATACTTATAGTTTTGAATACTCTACTTCTTATGATGAAGGTATGTAACATTCCATTTTCTCTCTTAACATTTCAAATATTAAAAGTGCAATCAATATATTTCATTATTTAGAATAAATGTTCAAAGATCAAAGAATAGCAATCACTTCATGCAAGCTAGATTATTCTGCTAAAGTGTTCAGGAAAATAAATAAAAGTTGCTCTCAAGTTAGTATGTTCATTAAACAGATTTTTTTTTCTTTTTTGGTGAGCAATTACAGTGCGTTAACATAATAAGGAAGATGTTCATATTTATACAACAAAATTGGTGAATTAGGATTACATTTTTATATATATATATATATATATATATATATATATATTACCAGTAGTTAACATTGCATGGAATTCTGTACCATCAGCATCATTCTTCAGTTTTGATATTGTTTATGCACATTAACATTTATGAGAATGAGCTCAGTATGTGTAAGTGAACTGTATTTTCAAATAAAAGTTTCCAAAAGTGACAAATTTACTATATCACAAATATATATTATTCAGGAACAAAACTTTTACATGTACAATTTTCACATTACAATTGTAGCTTTTTTTACAACTCTCTTTATTGCTATTATTTGATGCTTTAAGCTCTGTCTTAACATACTCATTTTGCTTTATTCTCCTCATCGAATCCATAACCCTTAGCTATCCCAATATACATTGCAACCCATGTCTCTCATCGATATTGTGCAATAGTAATATGCAATCTTTGATTTATTTATTTATTTCATTTGAACATACCAATACAAATTGCACCATGATATTTGATGGTCCAATGCATTTATGTCTAAACAAGCACATTATGCAATAGAGATATACATCTGGTGGAGATTATCTTTCTTCATTGATTGATTTTAGAGCTTAACAGAAGTGAGCGTTTTTCTTGAATACTATGGTTAAAATAACATGGATAAGATATGTGGCATTGCGAAAATATATATATATATATATATATATATATATATATATATATATTTGGTGTTCACAAGGAGGTTGAGAAATCAATTGTTGTATCATTGCTCTGGAAATTATAGTGGACGAAACTGCATTCACAGAATCCATAACTGACCACTGCTGTATTTGAAATGTACTTCAAAATACCCCTTTTATAGGTGAGGTTAGTTCAAATGTATCACCTTTGAGATTCATTTAAAGATAGAAAAGATGCATAAAAGCATTGCTTGATGAAACTGTTGATAGTTTCCATAACAATTCCTTGCTCATAAAGTCACATGCACATCCAGCTCTCTGGCAGTGTCTCACATGTACCCATATTTGATATTGAATGCCATTGTCATGCCACTAGCCCATTGTCAAAATGGTCACTCTTCACATATTCATAAGATTCATCATCATCATCCTTCGCTGTTTCCTGCCTCTGACTGAGTTGGCATAGAAGTTAAGCCTCCGTTTTTTTCTACTCTTCCACCACTCCTATCTTTCCACGGTGTTCTCTTCTCCTAACATTCTCCACTATCTGCTTTTTCCATCGACATCTTGGTCTCCCCCTTGGCCTTATTCCCACTCCTTGTGCATTGTAAGCTCTTACTGGTAGTCTTTCTGTAATCGTCCTCTTCATGTGTCCGAACCAGCTCATCTGTGCCTGATCTATTCTGTCCTGAAGCTTCACCACCCCCACTGCCTGTCGGATCTCCTCATTCCTTATTCTATTCCTTCTAGTCTTCCCCAATATACTCCTTAAAAATGTCATCTCCACTGCCTGCATCTTTCTTTGTCTCTCACTGTCATTGTCCAAGTTTTGCTACCCATGTAATTATTGGCACATAGTATGTGTTGTATATTACATTCTTGCATTTCATAGATCCATCCCTGTTCCATATTAATCTTCGAACGCTTCGATCGAGTCCACCACCCATTTGTTCTCTTCTGTTTACCTCCTCATCTATTCTTCCACTTCTCTCAATTATTCATAAGATTCATGTTTACAAATTACAAAATTGTTGTGATATCCGTAGTTCCATTTTTATTTTAAACTCTTTTTACTTGCTTTCTTCAAAATAAATTTCATAATAAAGTGCATTTCTAATATCATTTCATACCTTAATACCTGTACAATCAGAATTATTATCAACTTTTTCCTACCATGCAATAGTTAATGTGCATATTGTTCAGTTGTCATATATTTGTTTCATAATCACTGGTAAATGTTCACCAAAAACTTTAATAAAAATTGCATGCATGCATTTATAGCTCAGAGATATAATCAAGATGCATCAATCAACAACTTTTGCAAAAAGAAAATTAGAGATTCTGTATATATTTGTATATATCTGTTAAATTTTGCAATACTGTTCCACATGTAAAATGTTAATAATATTAATGTAATGAATATTTTCAATATTCCAGCCATATTTTAATGACAATAATAAAGAGCAAATTAATACTGATTATCCATTTTAAAGAATTGTGTTATCTAAAATTCTAAAATAAATTTAATTTCAATGTTTAGTTTATGTAGATTGTGTAGTTTCATTTTCTGTCTAGTGCTATTTTTTACAAGGAAAGATGTAAGATATTCTAATATTTATAAGTTGAAATGGTCAAGGAAGTAGCATAAGGATATATTGCTTATTCAAATACCTTGTGAGGCTCAAATAATATTATTCTCTTCTAAAAGGGCTTGTAGAGACAAGATTTGAAAACTTTGAACCATAAAAGTTTGGATATTTTCTTATGCATAAATTCTGATGCAAATTATTTCAGTAGTAACTGAATTACTCATCTTAAAAAATGTTACTTTAACTAATGGTCATAAAGTTATTATGGTCCATTTGATCAGTATTGTTGGGATATGATATTTTATATCTATTGTGTGTATAGGAATTCTATTTTAATTACAAGCTTTAACTTGTATTGAAGTATTTTGCATGACAAGTTTCATGATACCTTTTATGACAAAATTGTTTGCCTTATTTGTGAAGAAGTATTTTTATATCACATTTTTCCTTTTTATCTGAATGTGTGTATGTGTGTGTGTGTGTGCGTGCGTACATTTATAAGATCAATGACTGAAGAAAATTACAATAAATTGAATATTTTTAAATTTTTAAAAAGTATATTGATGTATTATGTTTCACATATCATGATTATATGTTGTCTCTTTGTGTGTGTGTGTGTGTGTGTGTGTGTGTGAGAGAGAGAGAGAGAGAGAGAGAGAGAGAGAGAGAGAGAGAGGGGATTTTAATATATATTCATGTATCACCTTGCTGTTTTTGTTATTTCAGTAGTAGTATTCCATTCACTAATATGCTCATTCTCTTTCACATTTCAATTTGTCTAGATACAATTTTTGGTGACAATTTTATATGTTGATGCAAACTGATAGTAATTTGATTGTCAAATAGTGCCTAGGAGGTGTGTGATTGCAAAATGATATGAAATACTAACAGTACTTGTTTCTTTCAGATGATGAATCAGTTCTACATTATGATTGCTGTAGTATGTCTGAAATACAGGGCTATTTCTCATTTGTTTGTTTGGTTTTTTTTAAAATCTTGGTTGATGTTTTTATATGTTGCAGCTTGTATAAAAATCATAACTGCTACTTCATGTTTGGCATTCAATAATGAATTGAATGAGTAATAGCCCTGTTAAAGGATATTGGTTTATGTACTAGCATGCCATGCATCTTGGAAATGCATTTCCACAAGAATGCTTGTGAAGAATAATGCTGTCACATTCTGCCAGTTGTGATTTACAACAAAAAAAGAAAGCACTAAAAAAAATTCAGTTTGCATATTTTAAAATTTAAATATGAAGCTAAAATGCCATGCTGTGTTTGGAAACAATAAGAGCAAGAACTATAACATTTCTGGATATAAATCTTAAGAGTAAATCCCTCGATATGAAACTTTTGCAAAGAAAAGCATGTTAATAATTGTGCTGTATGGCTAACTTAATTATTTTTATTAGTGCTTTTAATGTTTTGTGTTTACAGATTAAACTTTTCTTTCTATTTAAAAGCAATTTTGATTTGTACACTATAAATATTTCCTTTTTTTCCACTGTGCACATGTTAACAGATTGTATGCTGTGAAGCTCAGTTGAACACGTTTATTTTTTCCTAATACAAAAGCGCCCCCTTTCTATTTACAAAATTGATATTAATTTGCCCATGGATGGGGTCTCAGTTATTTTAAAAAATATTATCAGTTCATTGGCTACAAGCCGATAAGTTCAAAAATATAAATTATAAATATCCTTGCCTTCCAATTAAAATTGGATTTCTGCATACATCACTAATATATACATATATAATATACTTTCTTTTTATGTTTTCTTGTATGAATTTAGTAGTGCATGTTTATGGCATGAATAAAGCGCCTACAGAAATTTAATAATTTCATTTTGTTTTATTTGTTTGGGTTTTGCAAAGATGTACAATCTTAGCTTGGCATTACAAGTCTAGATTCAAGATTATAATATAACTTTTAACATGGCTTTCTTCAGCAGTTTTAACAAAAATACTCTAGAAAGAATCTATAAGGTGATTAAGGCAGAAATTGTGGAAGCAAGGGTATTTCTTACTATCACCTTTGTATGGTAGTTAGTAAATGAAAGCTGAAATTAGATTAAAAAACTGAACTCTTTAACAAAAAAAAGTAAAAGCTGTAATTATTTAACTGGCAGAATGGTTGTGGGTGCTTTTAAGCATGCAGTCCTCACTGAAAATGTATTGTGTCACAAGAATGGTATATTCTACAGTGGCTTGCTCAATAGGCATGCATGACACAGACTGGCATTTGTGATATTCTTGCCTCTGTTCTTTTTATAAACGGAAAGCTACATGAATTCATGTTTTTTTTTGGATGTAGAAATTGTTCCTTGATAGAGAGATATAAATACGATTTTTTTATTTTAAGTTTGCATTTATCTTGTGAAAGAAAATTAAGCTTCAGGAACAATACCATAAGCCTTGCCTGCATAAATGTATTGGAAACTGCTTCTATGTATAGCCTTGATTGCAATACCATGTCAACAAGCACCTATTTCTTTAATACTCTTCTAAGAAATTACAGTATCGTTTAGATGTAACATGGCTACAATACATTTCTTTTATGTTATGTTTCCAAATAGCATATGAAGTAGTTGAGATAATAGAATGAAATAAGAAGCATACCAATAGCTTAGAAAGTATTTGCATTATCTAAATCTAAATTAGTTAAAGCATGTATCAAATAGAATTTGTATAACAGCATATACTAATGCCATGTATTTCAGCTAATTCCGGTCATCATCAGTGCTTACAAGTTATACTTTTCCTGGTATTACAGTGGAGTTCTACTCTCAAGGTAAACATAATGTGGGACTGTAAAATTTTCGTATAATGTAAGTTTACTGTATTGAGTATCACTAGTTCATGTACTTAACTTAATAATAAATTAATAACTTTGAAGGTGAGTTCTATCCAACATCCATGATAGAATAGTCATTACTTATTAGTAGTGTCTGGTAGTATTTTAATATTATTTCTGCACAAATAATTCTAGAAATATATAAAAGTAAAAATGAACTTTTTCTGGCATGAGTTATGAGACTAATTATTACAGAAAATTGTTTAAAAGTTAGGAAAAAGTGATAGGTTTTCAGTGTCAATACATTCCAAATTACTTGATAACATTTTTTAATCCTCAAGCAACTTCAGAGTTACTTTTAACATAAGAGAAAGGGAATATTGTTTAATTTAAAAATTGAATAATATTCATATGTTCTTTCTTTGTAATCGACAAAATTGTAATAGAAAAATTGCCATGTTTCATGAATTTTTACACATAAGCATACCTGGTGCTTCCATTAGATTCACCAAAAAATGTAAAATAGTATTTAATACAATTTGGAGCTTTTTTGACAATTGCCAACATTTCAAAAATTTCATGTTAAAAACTTCAAAAAGTAGATGTCAAGTGTTGATTGGAATACCCCATATTAAGAAATGATCAAAATCTCATTATTCCATTGGAAGTATTTACCCAAACCAAGACTTGAAATAAAGGTTTTTTAAACATACGATCAGCATTGAGTACCTTGAGAAAGAAAATGTTAGTTTTTTCAAAATGTTGACAATCAAATTAATTCCAAATTGCATGTATTATTTTATATCTACGTTTATAACAGAGCAGTGCACACAATCAGATAATTCTACTCTGTTATATTAAAGGAATTTTATGCATATTATCTACTACTATTTTCTGTCACTGACGGGTAAAAACTTGCTTGCTTGTCCCTTTTCTTTGTGTGTGTGAGAGTAACAGCATAGTGGTTGCCAGCCATCCTGTGTGCAATTCTGACTTTAAGAATATAGAAGAATAATGAAGGCTCTATAACTGCAATTAAAATAATTGCAACCTACCTTACTGGTTCTGAATATTCATTCCTTTGTTTTGACTTCAATCATCAGAGGTGTTCATTAGGAATGAAACGTTAGTTAATTTTCATAAAAAATAGGTAATTTGAGCCCTGATTGGGCTTGCATTTTTTGCTAAAATTTGTACGAAGTACATCTACTGTGTGTGTGTGTGTGTGTGTGTGTGCTGGGAGATACTAGACAATATTAAGTCATCGATGTTTCAAAGATAACAGATCCTGTTGTGGTATCACTGACAGAGACAGTTCCACAAAATAAAACAGGAAGTAAAAAATTAGGGCTGGCTCCATAGTTCAATTGGCATAGCCATGGCATGGTATGTCAGAGACCTGGGTTTGAGTTCTGGTCAAGCCTACATTTTTTATTGAAATATCTACATGAAAAAAATTTCGGGTTACAACTCAATGTGAGAAACCTCTCTGTTGAGTACAGTAGAACCTAGAATTTATATTTTTCAGGGATAGTAAGGGTGAAAAAACTTAAAATGTGATAAAATGGAAAATTTTATAGCTTCTTGATTTGTTAGGGCCATGAGAATTTAATGTAAAATCCAGGAAAATGAAATTGAGGTCTCACTGTAGTCTTTTGCATATAATTAGGGATCGGACAGGATAATTGATACCCTAGCACTATTGACTTAAATAAGAATATTGGTGCATCGACTTATGAGTAAAATTGCTAATTATTGCATGGATCTGATATTTCTATAAGTCTCCTGTAACTTAGTGCAGAGTTCTGTCATTTTGCTATTATTTTTATTAATGTGGAGGTTTATCGTATATCCAAGTTTCATAAAGTAAATTCCAAATGTGCAGTTTCTTTTTTAAGTAAAAACCTGGTTGCCTACACATTAATTGATAAAATAAATGGACCATTGAGATTCCTCATGATAATTTATAATCTCATATCTGATTGGTTGAATATTGGTTATTGGTAGGGTTGAGTTGATACCACTTTGATCCAATAACAGTGCTAATACTCTACTCATTTACACTCATATTGATACTTGGAAATTGAAACAATGGAAAGTAATTCGAAATATCTATGAATTTTAAAACAGATTCAAATTAGAACTGTATCATATCCCCGGCCGGTTCAAATCCGGGAACTTTTCTAATGATGGAAGCGGCCCCGGCGTCCACCCAGCGTCGAATAACATGGGTACCTGGGGGAAACCCTGGGGGGTAAAGGCAGTCAGGGGCTGGATCACACCCCCTATACGCCTTCATGGCATGGTGCTATGCACAGGGGAACACTTTACCTTTACCTTTTTATCATATCAACCTACCAGTTATGTTTTAAAATATTCACAATTTAACAAAAGATAATTATTTAATCACTCAACCCCTTTCTCGCCTCAATGTTGTTGTGAACATAAACATGAAAATTATTCATTTTTATAATGGTGAGGATATTTAGACTCTGCAAAAGTGTTGCACGGCATTTTTTGCAGACTCCACAAAACAGCCGGACCTTGGAAAAGTACCCAATTGATACTTTCCACTATTTTTACATTGATATCTACTGTGTCCTAGCTTCAAACTGTCCACAAATGAAGCTTCATTCCTTTATGATAGTTGTGCCTTTGTAGAGGTGTTCTTTTGATGCTGTAATGTGCACGGTGTACACATCCAGGGTTGTGGAGAGAGGAGTTGGACTTGCATGGTGTTTTTTTTGCAGGTAGGAAAATAGTTGTCCTACTTTGCAATATTGTTTTCTTGATTTTTGCAAGTAATCTTTTGTCACTGTTGATAGAGATTCCAGTTTAATCATATTGAAATTTTGTTCATGGCTTGTTTTGAGTATTGAGTTTTTCTAGAAGATCCTCTCTTTTAAAAAAATCTTGAGTGAGACAGGTGTATGTCATTCTATAGATTGCCCATTTGTTTTAATGTGCTGAGATGAGCCAGATTCAGCATCTTGCTCATTTTAATACAATTCCTGATCGTATGAGTTCTTCTGGTAAATTGTTCACGAGTGTCATACTCTGATAATTTTCATCAACTGTTCCTTTTTAATTGTAAACACCTTTTTCTATTTGAGACATCATGTACTGTTTAATTGATGTACTGTATTTCTGCTTTGCAAATGTAATTGGTTTTCTCCGATTCATGTTGAAGGACCGCTGCCTTAACTTAATAAAGGTTATAGCTTCTGGGATGGAGATAGTCACTGCTTGTTTGTTCCTGGGTAGTGGTAGTTCCTGTTTCTTCTGTCTGGTGGCGCTGGAGGGTGTTTCATGGCTTGAGTTGTTTGCTGTGTTTTCTGTTGGCAGTAGTTTAGGTTTGCATTGTCTGGCAGTGGTGGTGGGTGGTGATTGGTAGGTTAAGTTGCCTGCTGTGTTGTGCTGCTTAGCACAATGCAGTTTACATTCCTTAACCGGGTGATGGCAGGTAGGTACGAATTTGTTCTTACTGTCTGGGATTTTTTGAAGTATGGGGTGCCAAGTCTGTACCTCCCATAATACCTTTAATTGGGGTGTATTGTGTCAGTGCTAACAAAAGAAGAGATGTGTTCTGAGTAGGTCATAGAGTTCAATGTATTAACATACGTGAATGGAGATTATGTAGGTCCATTATGGTTTTGACAGTGGCAGAAAAGCTAAGTAAAATCAACCAATTTTAATAATAATCCAGCATGCATATAGCAGCCAATACAGATTGATTGATGATTAACCTTTTCCATTCCTATAATTACTTTTATTTTCTGTAATGACTTATTCATAGAATTCTCAATTTAAAATATATGCAGTTATTTTTATTATAATAATTTTAACTTCATTCAAATAAAGCAAAGAAGTATAATTTTAAGCATTATAATGACACTATACCTGGGGAATGCATAGTAATTCCTTGTAATATAAGTTTCCTGGCACTAGTTTCGATTCTACTTTATACCTTTGGTAATCTTCCTAACTAAAATGGACAACATAGGTTGTATAGTATGAGCACACACACACACATATATATATATTAAAGCAAGTATTTGGCTGTAGTTTTAGTGTTAGTGTCTGTGCAGGACATTATGGCATTGTAGGACCTTTGATCTGTGTTGGAAATTATTTATTTTGAGTTTTTTTTGTTTTCAGTCCACTTTATGCAGAGATAGGCTAATCGGGACTGGACTTATAGTTTAAAGTGGGATCTGAACCACTGTGCAATGTGCATCAACTGGGTATCGAACCATGGACCCCCTGATTACAAGGCAATGATATTACCACTACACCATCAGGGAGGCTGATTTATTTAGTAACTGTTGCTTATATTAAAATTTGAAATTCCCAGGAATTAGATTTGCCTGGGGTTCGCTATGAACCATTCAAGTGAATCTTCACATGTATTTTATTCTTCATTGTCTAAATATTTGTAAAAGAAAATAGGCTCATAATACAACTAGATAAATACTAGTCTATGCAAAGTGCTAATCTTCCATAATATCTGTGTAACACTTTAATGTAAGAAACACATTTAAAAATAGTAGTCATTATGTTCGCCCAATATCCCTTATCAAACGTGTAGAATATTTTTTTGGAACATTTCATGTGCATAGGTTAGATTCTCACACCAGGCTGTTGTTCTGCTGAGTAACATGTTTGCAGGGCACAATGGCACTGCTGCCCAGAAACATATCATATTACAGAATCCAGCTGTGTGCATGAAATGCTCCTCCTGTTAAGAGAACTTAACTCTAAATTCATAGCAACAACACAATTAAAATTCAATTCTTACACAAATATACAGGATTTCTGTGTAACTTGCATATAAACATAATTTGTATCAATTTCAGTGACTTGCCATCAATATTCCTAAATGGCTGTTGACAGAACTTCATTCAACATTATTTTCTGTGTGAACACCGGCTTGGTAGTCAAGCAAATTGAGAGTTGACTTTCAATCTTGCCTCTTAAGTTCCTAGATTTGAGTCCTGGCCTTGGTATGGGATTTCTTTGTGACTTCCCCATGAGTTTCTTCTTATCGTCATTCATCCTCATGGCAGAAAGTCAATCTAAAAATAACAAAAATGCAACTGCAACAAGTTTTTGTAGCTGCTGCCATGAGTCACCAAAATGTATATGTATATATTTTTTTTAAGTTACACAGAATTATTTGTTTAAGAAGTGGACCATAAGTAATTTATTAAAATTTTGCATTCTTAAATATTAGGACTGAGTTGATACCACTGATGATACTCTCACCAATTCCCACCAGTACCTGAAAATTATAACAATTCAAAGCAGTTCTAAATATTTATGGCAATCTGCCATAGTCTTACTTTAAAACATTCATAATTCCACATGAAATAACAATTTAATCACAAAATTCATTTCTCCCCCACAATCTTGTTGTAAAAATTATGAACTTTGGATATATTCCATTATATCTAGGCTTTGCAAAAGTGTTGGATGGCATTTTTGCAGACTCTGCAAGAGACTGGTAGAGTATTGGCAAGTAACAGTAATTTAATTCCAGCCGATGGTATCGTCTCAGCCCTATTAAATATAAGCCTTTGTGCATTCGAAAAGTAACTATACACTTATATAAACATGATTATATATTGAGGGATTGTGTTCTGTGTGCTGCGAGTAATGTTTTCTGCAAAGGTTGGTAATCCTGAGTTGTGTGCAGTTTGCTTACACGAGCCAGTCAGGCTTTGAGACGAGAAGGTGTGTCTGGTTCATTGTGTATTCATTGCATGACAGGTGTATAGTTACTTTTTGAATGCACTGTATTTTAATTTCTAAACTGTGAAAACTATTTTCGCATACTGAAAAGTTTATAGTCCCACATAAATGTAATACCAGGAAATACAATCTCTCTCTATCATTGAAAAATTAATATCAAAATTGTTGAAGAAAAGATAATTGATGACGATTGATTGCAGGTTGTGTAGCTTTCTTGTTTAGCTTGAGACCAAATCGCCTCATGGAAATGCATTCTCTTCGCATGGTGTTCTTGAGATTTGAACAAAGAATTGGCATGAGTCTGCGTCACTGTAGCTCCCTCGACTCCCTCTCTTATCCTGTCACCACTGTTTTACCATTGTGGCAAACCTTTGTACTATATTGCTGTAAAAGTGGAGTGTTCTGATACACAAAAGTATTTTTTTTTCTTTTTGTAAATGTAACATTTTATTCTGTTATAATTGGGTGATTGGAGTGGAAAAAGTAATAGTGTAGAAATGTTTTGTGTACTAACTCTGATAATACTTATTTTGTCTTGTGTGTTTTTTTTTACAAATGATATTGCTTTCTTGCCCCAAATCTGGAGCCTACATCAGTATGTAAGGTAGCATATAGCATCTGATAAATTGTGGCAAAGCAGAATTTTGTCCTGCTAACTGTTTGATTGCCCTAAAGTTACATTTGCAATTGTTTAAAATGGCAGAACATAGTAACAAAACTTCTTCAAAGCAATGGAAATCATTAAATATGTATTATACTGTATAAATTATTCTGATTTAATAGTTCCATTGAAGGTTTTTGCAATATATATTGAGTGCATCACAATTTAATTTTTTAATTTTTTATTATCGGATTTTAATTGTATTCGTTCATTGTTACTTAAGTAGAAGATCAATGCAAACAGTTCTAAGTGTTTCTCTCATAGATTTAAAGTGTGTGTGTTTACATATTTATATAGTTATTGTATCACTACTTAAAAGAATGGAAGATCTACCTGTGTGACCGAACCCCGATGTGGACATGAGTATTTCTTTGTGGATGCCCTTCATCAATTTCATCTAATCATTACTCATCCTCATTATCACAATCTTAAGAGGCAGCAAAGCAACATAAAATCAAAAATATAAATGTGAAAGGATGCAGAAGACACATGTGTGTTTCATATATGTGCCCTACAGATCTTCAATAATAACAACGGGATACAAAGTGGCTCAAGAAACATCACAAACCTTCAATCACAAAAGAGATAATTATATGTATTGTATTACTCACTGTAATAAATTTTAAAATTCTGGTAAATGTCAAATGAAATGTAAAGAAAATATACATATTTGCTTTCACATTTGAAGTAAATCTGAACAGTTTTGAGCAATTTGC
Organism: Lepisma saccharinum; assembly: GCF_977018435.1. Lineage (NCBI taxonomy): Eukaryota > Metazoa > Arthropoda > Insecta > Zygentoma > Lepismatidae > Lepisma > Lepisma saccharinum. The sequence goes on along the minus strand of NC_139251.1, from coordinate 35,772,792 downwards.
ACATTGTTGTAAAAAGAAGTTGTAATGTAAAAGCAAACCCAACCAAAGAAAATAATTAATAGTAATGAACCGATTAGTCAAGAGTTGTATTCTTTAAACATGTTTAATCTGCAAAAGATATTTTGTAACTGATGAAAATAGGGTATGTTCTCCAAACTGTTCAGATTCACTTTTTTTCTTGCACGTAAGTGAATGTTTTCTCATGTATTTAATTTTAAAACATATTATTAAAAAGCGAGAATATTGTGATTTTAAAATTAATGTGTGTATTTTACAATATGCAATTTACTGGTAACATTATGTAGCAATTGGAAGGTACAAATGTCAAAGAAGTTTTGTAATACATTTTGGGTAAGCTCAATATCTGACAACTGAAGGATTTTGTTTCAACTCCTTGACTAGCCATGGGTTTTTCTTTTCAAGTATCCCCTAGTCATTTTTTTCAATTTTATCTAATCATCATGCATTGTCATAGTGAAGCAGAAGCTGAGGATTAGGTTCTGAATGCTCCTACATGTTTACATAAGTGGGTTAACATGGATGTTATTGCTGTAGCATTTCCACACTTTCCTCTCTACATTTTCCATGCACATTATATATACAGGGCGATTCAGTAAAAGCATGGTAAAAGGGAAACAGGTGATGCATCACTTGGAGATAGGGATCATAAGGGCCGGAGAAGCCAACATACTGGGATATGAATTGAAACATGTCGGGTGCTAGCATGCACCATCATTTATATTAATGACAAATAAGTGACATGTATGGACATACAATGGGTAGCAACATTTATTGACATTGATTTTCGTATAAGTGTTACATGTTTGTACATTTGGAAACTGGTGTCATAGCATTGACAACGAACAAGTAGGTGCCTCACAACCAGAGATTGCGACTGAAATTCAGTTCGAATTCTGGTTCGGGTCAGACTGAATCACTCCTCACTCTATCAGTTCGGGTTCAGCAAAATTGGATAGGTAATTCGGTCTCGAACTCAATTGACGCTGGCAATTTCTATTCCGACCCATATGAACCGAAACTCTAATACATATTGCCATGCAGCGAAACTTGCTTGCAATTGCCACTGTGGTTTCCTCCACCTTCCCTCTTGCAAGCAGCACAACACCAATCTGCTAGCCGATAGCACTGACGTCAGTAACCTACAAGTAACAGTACACAAAACAAAATAGCGATCCTGTGGGGGAGGTATGAAAACCTTCAATCGTCATGCAGGAAAACTGTTTCTTGAACTGGTTCACATTCTATTCCACACCGATCAAACCCGAACCAAATATGCTGCATTTAATTGCACGAAAACTGAAACTATAACCTGAACAAAAACATTTCGGTACTCCCGAACTCAATCTTCCTCTCAAAAAATTCATTTCAGTGAACTGTTAATGTGCCTTGCAGTAAACCAGTAGATGCCAATTCCAGTTCGAACCGAAATTGAACCAAAATTTTGTGCTCACTTCGACGAGACAGAAACTTGCCTCTTCCATTTTAGTTCAGGTTCAGGAAAACTGAAAGTACGTCGGAATAAGTTCCACCCCCCCCCACCCCCCCCCCCCCCCCCGTTCAATTTCAGTCGTGATCCCTGCTTAACATTTTTTTTCCAAAATGACTACCACCTTTCACAATACAAGCATGACAGCAGCATACCAGATTCTGCCGCACCCTTTTAAATATCCCAGACGTGTTACAAGTCACATGACAGGCAGTAACAATCCTGGCAACTAATTCCATGTCTGTGTTCACTGGGATCTCATAAACAATTGATTTGAGATATCTTCTGATGAAAAATTGAGTGGGTTCAGGTAAGTGGCATTGCATGCTATGGAATACGGTGTTCCCATCCAATCCAGTGAGCAGGAAAGGTAACATCCAGATGGTTATGGACATCCATGCTGAAATGAGGCAGTGCACCATGTCTTGGTATGCTTGCTTCTCCATTCTATTCTAGCTTCCTTATCTCCAAGTGTTCATTTGTGCATAACCTATTTCCTGTTTTCTTTTTACACACTTTTACTGAATCAGCCTGTCTATGTACACCCCCCCCCCCCCCATCCACACACACATTGTGCTACAAAGCCAGAGGTCCCAGGTTTGAGTTCTGTTCAGGCATTTGTGTATCATTTTAACTCATTCAAACTTCTGAATGTGAGTTTCAAAGTACTTTGTTGACTGATATCTTATTTTATTCTTTGTTGTTATCGTATATTGTGTCTTGTCTTGCTTTATTTTCTATCCAACCCCATGTTCAGCTTGTGCAACTGTTTTAGAACATTTTATAGAACGACATTATCTGCAAAAGCTAGACATTACATTCTTCTATTTAAGATTTCCCCCCCAGGATGTACTTCAATCTTCCTAATCACATGTTCTAAACACATATTGAATAGTAATTTGGATAAACTATTTCCCTATCATATTCCTTTATCAACTCCAAAATTTTCCAATAGTTGATTTTGTACTTAAAACTTTCATTTTGAATTTCTCAGTGTCATTTCTATCAATTTGCTACTTTCTCTGGGATATCTATTCCTCTCATAATCTTATATAGATGCTTGTTGATAATCTTTGTTTCTACATTGGCTTGTCTTCTTGTCTGAACTCCAGTTGAAGATTTTGTACACCCCTGTCTCAAATCTGTTTAAGTTCAAAGATTTATTTTGATTGTTTTGGTCCTCCTTATTTTAACATTTCTTCAGTGATCTGACTATCTATCTGTCTTACTGCCACTGATACTTTGGATTACCTTAGAAATGTCTACAAATCTGTCAGGTTTTGTACTACTTCATTGCACTGATATGCATATCTCAGATCCTCTATTGTACTACTTTCCCTCGAGTCTAATAATTCTTTGAAGTATTGCTAAGTATTTCTGTTTTATCTCCAATTTGCATCTGCAGTAAAATAACTTATCAATACTGCTTTGCAGAGAACGGGACATTTCTAACCTACCTTTAGGTCATCTCAGACATGATATAAACTTTAAGTCTTTTGATGAATTATGGTGAGCATCTACACTACATGTTAGTCAGCAGTGTACCCTCAGATATCAATAAAGCAGATGCTCCGATAAGGCATCTGATCCCTCGACTACAGCCAATCTGCGACACTGCTGCTGTCACCAGCATTACCAGCAGCAGTGGCATCTCAGTTGGTTCAAGACGGTTGAAGGGAGCAGATGGCTGTCTCTGAGCTAAGAAGTAAGAATGGTCAGCAGTCAGTACACTTCCACACTTGGAAAGAAAACATGGATTCGGGGGGAAAAACAGTATTAATCTTGAACAATTTTCTTCAATTACACTATCGAAATCATACATTTTTATCAGCTTACATCATCATTCTAATAAACAACTTCTGCTAGCAACCAGAAAAGAACTTTCAAGTTAGTCAATTACCATTCAACAGAATTGCGCCAAAATAAATTTGATGTTATAATATGACATAAGTCTTGCTTTTATGTTTAACATTTGAAGCATCGAATTATTGAATCATATGGGAGCATAACAATTTGCTGCCTTGTGATACATGTTCCTTATTTCTTTCATATTATGAAGTTCGTTTAATTCTGACAGGTTCTCTTCCTCTCACTGTTGTTTTTTTTACCTTATACCATTTTCTTCCTCTCAAACCTGTCCAACTTGGTGAAGGATCATCTCTCACAGTTCCCACGATAACTGCTTGTCTGTCAGGGTTTTGGCCCTAAGAGAGCCTTCAGAACTGACATGCAGTATGGTGATTTCATATCGACAAGAAGCATAGCCAGAAACTAGGAAAAAGAGCATTCTCTGCATGTGTGAGCAACAGACCAAAGTGGCATGATGCACTCGATTGAGAAAACAGCCCAGTCCAAGTGTCACACAATCGATAAGTGGCCGTTGCAGCTTGTATGTTACTCCTGTGTGAAACTCATAACTCTATGGCCCTTTGAGAGCCAAGGCATATAAGTGACTTTTTCATTGGTTGACATGTGGTCAGCGCATCAAGTCCTGTCGCCACTGTTTTTCTGTCTTTCGAGACCAGATCCCGCTACTTCTTTTCAAGTATCTCCCCCCACCAGCCCCCATGGCAGAGTGGTAATCACACCATGCTGCACTACGACACCAGGGGTTCTGGGTTCGAATCCCGGCCTGGGCATGGAGTGAGTGTTAATTCATCAATTCCATCATCTCATCACTCATTTCCATCTTCGCAAATTAGCCAAAAGTGGGTCAAAAAGCAAAGTAAACTAAAGCAAATATATCTCCCAAATTGTCTCCTGATGCTGGGTCAATGCCGAAATTTTGGGGGTTCCCACCAGGAATCCAACCAAGGACCACTCACAACAAAGATAGGGGCATTAACCATTTGGCTTCATGGGAGCCCTACTTCTGCATGTCTTTCTAAGTGGCAAGTGTCAGTTGTTGCTTGTCACTTGGGTCTGATGTGAAAAGCTTACTACCTCAGACTTTGAAGATCCTTTTTCAACTACGTCATACAATGCAGTAGTTTGCTTGTTTTCATCTTCCCTGGTATTCCCCAGAACCTTCCATGAAAAATGTACCCATCCCCCATCTGAGGAGGCACGTGATGGGGAAACTTCCAACCCCTCATTAGAAACTCCAGTGTACAGGGTGAAGCAAAAGTCAGGTTACATAGGTGAATGGCCACCATGGTTACCAGACCGAACACTCTTGGAATTTTACTTGTGGGGATATGTGAATTATATCATGCATGATAAGAAAATTAAGAGCCTGGACCACCTCAAAAGATTTCAGGCACCATCTCCCAAATCACCCCCACCACAGAAGTCTTACGGAACTGCGAGTGTTGAATTTAAGCATGTATTCAAACTCATTGTGTTCATATGTAACTATAACCATTACATACAGTTATGTGTATGATTGTGTGCACATATTTGTTTTCCCATGTAAACTGACTTTTTTATGCTCACCCTGTATAAAGACCATTAACAGCAGCAATGGGACTCTATTCACTGATTGCACATTACCAAATGAAAGACTGGAAAGACCTAGCATACAAAGGGGCTACATGCCACATCATCTAGCAGTTTAGAGTGGACATAAATGCAAAAGCATTCACATGAAATAATGCCATCTTCAATGTGATATTTTACACAAAATTAAATTGTAGAAGTGGAAACTATTTACCAGACAGAGTTCAAGTTGATTTTGTGTTTTCGGGAAAACATCACACTCTTGTAAGAAGTGAAATGTTTTCTTCCTCCCTCCTATACAATAATTCATGTATCATATTCTCATATGTATATACCTATATACAAATCAAGAAAACTGAAATATAACTTGCTTAAGCACAGATCGAGCTTACAACCCAAGAATTCTCAAAATTCCAATTTGGTGTTTTTAAGTCCACTTTATGCACAGTAAGGCTAATCGGGACTGGACCTACAGTTTAAAGTGGTATCTGAACCACTATGTTCCTCCACCGGGAATCGAACCAGAGACCCCTTGATTACAAGGCGACAATGTTTTCACTGCACCATCAGGGAGGCCCAATTTCTTAAAGAGAACTGTAACATGTATTTGTAGCTCTTGTATCATTCAATATATAAGGTAAAACTGTTATATTTTTCTTTCTTCAATGCAAAAAGTTTTAATCTCAAGAGAAGGTTGATTTACTTTTAATTTTGAGATTGCCATTCTAATTTCTTTATTATGTTCAATTATTTTTGATATCTGAGTTCATTTGTTCTACACTTTAGTCTATATTAATTTTTTTCCTATCTTTCTATATTCTTATAATAGTAACTTTTATCTGCAGGAACGCTACTGAGGTAAGCAGTATTATTTTTTTTCCTCTCCTTCTGTAATGAAAACATTGCTTTTGTTTGCAGCTAAACTTTAAAAACAATTATTGTTGGGAAAACTATAATGTAGACTGATGCTTAAAAGAGGCAAGAATTATAATGCAGTGCCTCTGTGTATAAATATTCCAGAAGTATGTTTTTGTGAAGCAGTATGTAAATTATGTTCTAACTATTTTCAACATATACTTCTTGGTGCTCCCTTCAAAATATTGTAATATTCATGGGCATCACAAGGGGTCAGAGTGTAACCAGTCTTGTACCTCCCCCTCTCCTGAAAGTTGGCATAATTTGTTTCAAATTCGAAAATAGCATATTATTTTTATAGTGGATAACAGAATTGCATCCCAACATAGAAGCCAAAGTAAAAAATATGTTAGATCAAAAAGTTGACCTGCAAAATGCAGCAAAAAAGTCAGAACATCGTGTTTTCATGTTCTACCACTTAATCCAAAAGATAGTTTTCAAAATTTCCAAACTGAGATTTTTATATGGGGTGTCATAAAATGTACATATTTTGGCTAAATTTCCCCTTTACTTTCAAAGATTTTTATGAATGAGACATGCAAAATATTAATAAAAAGTAGAGTAACTAGATTTCAGTGCATTAACTGTGTAAAATTTAAACAAAAATAAAAACAGTTGCGCTGGATCATAATTTATCTGGTGGCTAATGTAGAAGAGACTTCCAAAGGATGTAATAAAATTGGCAATTCAAATAATAGTTTATTTGTATTATTAGTCTGTAGTAATAATTGTTATATGATTATGATTATTGTTTATATTGCTCACTTTTATGTCAATTACCTGGTCCTCTCCCTTCCCCCTACAAACATTTCTGTTTACAGCCATGGTAATACTGTCTTGCTCCTGGTCCCATGTTAATGGTGCCCACTTATAAATCCTATATTGGGGGCTAGAGATGTCATATTTATGAAAATTCGAGACCTTTTTCTTTTATCACTGAAATACCTCAAGTAGGAATGATTGAAATTTATAACAGATTTCTATCCAAAAAGGAAACGTGTCAACTTCACTATACCAAATGGCCTCCCGTTACACAGTAAATAATAAAGTAATGCTCGTGAATATCTTTGAGGTATTTCAGTGATAAAAGAAAAAGTTCTCGAATTTTCATAAATATGACATCTCTAGCCCCCAATCTAGGATTTATAAGTGGGCACCATTCCAATTATTTTTGTTTCTGAGATGATGTAACAACTTCAATAATTCAGTCAGAAATGACAAAAGGGTTTCCCATTATGAGTTTTATTAGATAGATGTCTATTAGACATTGGAGGAGTGTTCGATGAAGATTTGCCTTGACTCACTTCCATTGAACGGGAGACATGAAAATTGTCCTTTCCAGAGTCTCGCATTTTAACTTGGCTGGTTAGGAGGGAACCCAGGTTTGATACTCCGCGAGGCATATAGTGGTTCGGATCCCACTTTAAACTGTAGGTCGAGTCCTGATCAGCATTTCTGTGCATAAAGTGGACTTAATCAAACATGGTGTTGTAGCATGACCAATTGCTTACAACAACAATCGTGCTCACACATTGCAGCCAGTGGTGGCAATTCTGACTTGCTCCCTGCAGAAATGAACAAGAAGCCTGACTTGCTCCTTTCAGAAATGAACAAGAAGCCCTATATAAATGAAGTGTTTCATAACTTTCCCTGTAGTTTCCAGTTCGTAAGGTTTTTACATGTGAAAGAGATCAAACTGTAATGTTAACAACAACACCATTAAGTGAGCCTCCCCCATGGCATAGGGGTATCATCACCACTTTGCAATCAAGGGATCCCGGGTTCGGATTCCAATCTAAGTTGTAGGTTCAGTCTCGATTAGCCTATCTATGCATAAAGTGGACTTTAAACAACAATTCGTAAGACACGAGAGGTACACTACAAATTCAAACAGACAAATGCCATGAAATGTGCAGGAAAAATTGAACAAAAAGAAGCAATAATAATATAGTTACATGTGTGCTGTGATGAATGCTATACAAATAGTATTTATGCTATTACTATAAAATGTTTATTTCATTTTCTACCTTGAGTGCTAAATTCTATATACCAATTTGTACATTATAAAGATCATTGTACAAAATATTGTCTGCACTGTTAGAACAGTAATAGTTTTTACATTTGTCCAAAACATTTGCATGGTATTCAACAAACAGAGGAGCCATGGTGGTCTAGTCCGTGGTGCATCTGCCCTCCCCCCACCCTCTGCATATCTACTAAATGTATGACTTTATGGTGCAATGCAATATGAATGGAAAATTACCTTTTTTTCACCAACAAACAAGGACTCTTTGAATAAAGAAAGATTTCATCAATTACAATTTCAGTGATGTTTCATAGAGATTTTGTGTGGTGCAGCCTTGTCCGCTCTTTCCCTTCACCACAGGGTCTGCAAGGCCCTTACTGCATCCACTGGTGGCAATATGGTCCACGTAGGAATGCATCTTTCTATACGTACATTTTCATATCTCTGTGCCCACTGGTAGTGGGTCAGAACAAATCTTTATATTCTAAGTCAAGGTTTTTGTTAGTGGAAGATTCAAGATATTAGCACATTTTAAAGTTGAAAAAGTTGAATTCTTAGAATGTATTTATGATAGATTCATAACTGTTTGTATTCAATTTTGTATTATATTAAGGATAGTTTTTTGATTACTTTTATTATTATTTTAACACTTTCTGCCCCTCCCTCATTCCACCTTTTCAAAAACTCCTATGACAAACCATTGCTCCACATATTATGTGATTAAAATAAGAACTTTACGTGAGCAGGGTTTCAATAGGTCAGTGTTGCAAATGCATTTGTTTGACATAATTTTGATGGTAATAAATGTTGTGTGTATATATGTGAACATATTTTTCCACATGAAAAAATATCAAACTGTTTGATAAAATTGCATTGAATTTTACTTCTATTCACTCTATAGCATCTAATTTGTTAACATTAATGTTTGTAAAAAGTTTAGAAATTAACAAATCTTAAATATTGGTCAGATTGATGTAGCATTGTGTATAAAAATTTTTCAATTCCTCCAATCACCCATATATTTGTGTATGTATTTTTATTTAATTGACATCTCTACTTTTCTTGTACACTTACAAATACTTGAAAATGTTTATATACAGTTCTTGTGCTGCGATGCATAACTGTTTCTTTTATCTATGTAATCACACAGCACATTCCACTTTTACGTAGTATACAGTTAAGGATAGACAGTCAACACATACATATATTGTTTTGAAAGTCTTGTACTAACAAGGTTATTTTTGTGTAGCATCATATTTTTATATTATGTATAAAATAGTACCTAATGTGAACATACATTTTTTTGTTGACTGTCATAATCCTATTATCCAAACCAAGGGAGCAAGATTTATACCCCTCATTATGTAATATACCAATTCCTATTGCCAGTGTCTGGTAATTCAGTTAACAAATGGCGTTTTATGAACACTATATACTAGTATCTCATTATCACTACATAAAACTTGTTTCATGACTTTTTTTTTGTATCCTAAAGAGATACTATGTTTTATTTTCGTTATACCCCATTTACCACACAATGTTGATTGAATTACTGGGGATTGGCGCAAAATGTTTATGTAAACATGATTATCCCTGTGCTAGTGTTTAAGGTTGTCCTTATTCAATGTTGAATACTGATTTTTGTGTGTGTTTTGTGTTTTTTTGGCCTCACTTCTAGTATCACAACCAAAGCGTCTTATACAAGAAGACGCTACACTACATGAATACTGCCTTCACAGCCCTGTTTACCATAGAATGTATGCTCAAGGTGGTCGCGTTTGGAGTCAGGGTAAGGAGAGGTTGCCATAGCAACCAAATGCAATATGGCTTCCCTTTCAACTGATTTTTATTCTGAAATGCTGCCATTTCAGTACTCTTAAACAATCAACAGGATTATGGTTCATATATATACTTATATTTATGTATAACAAAAAAACAGGAAACTATTTTGTGATTTTTTGCATTAATTTTAGACAAGAACTTGAGAACTAAGCTGGATAATACTGAAATACTTGTGATTTTTTTTTTTCATTATTATTTCAAAACCTTGACTTTTCCTTTTGACCTTCAACAGGTCCATACCCTATCTCAAAGTCCGAGTTGTAATCCGAGTGTGGACTCTGTAAAGGCATCTCGGTGCCAATATCTCTCTTTCCAGAGTATCCAACCCTCCCTACTCTGGCCCTTAGGCCATTGTTGTGGAACATAGCATAATTGCATGATTCTGGGAATGCTTTGATTGTTTTGCATGCAACATTACGGAATGTTTGAAGTGGACTCGGAATGCAAAATTGTCTTGCGTGCCTGGCATGAAAAAATAAAGCAAAAAGAAAATGTTATGGGTCTGACCTTGCATGTGCTTGCTTGTGTATGGAAACTATTGATATGAGAACCTGCATGATAGTGTCTTGCACCATGAGAAACTAACTGCTTGCTGCATATGTTAACCATGTAGACTTGTGCATACTGAAATCAACCCCTTCCCATTGTATAAATGCCCTTTTAGTAAATCAGTCCACTGATAAGCTTCTTTCCTTTACAGCCAAACATGATTCAACTGCAAATATAGGACTCACATATTGGAAATGACCTTTTAATTAACTATATATCTCATATATGCACATCTTGCTTACAAATTCAGTATGTTCGTATAGTTGAGAAAGAAACACTAATGTTGTAGTTTGACGTGTGAATGTTACTTCTAAAAGTTAAACAAGATGACGCATATATGATTTTAACTCATTGGTAATCCGTGTGACTCATGAATGAGCTCACATGAATTTTTTTTTGCCTGTGTTTGGGTAGTGTTTTTTTTCTTTGCTTGAATTCTCATAGTTTTATTTGTATTCTTGTTAGGTAAGTGATAAATATTCTGTAAACAAATCTATTTTACGTGGTGAGAAAAAAAAACATATTTGCTCGAATACCCTAACTAGATCTCCCTCATAATTTGTGTTGTTCAAGTATAGATGTAACCTTAAGTTATCTTTTTTTTTCTCCTTTTTCCGTGAACTTCAATGAATCAATGCCACCTGGATTATACCATGTTGCGTCTGCCAAATGTCACCTGACTGGCACAACATTTTCACCAATCCAACTGCCTGCCTGGAAATTTGCTACTTAACTACATAGTTTGATGGTGCCCCACCACTATTTGTTGATGTCTTGAGCTATATGAACTCTATCTTCACCATATTTTTTCTACTAGAATGTGTGCTAAAAATCATGGCTTTCGGATTTAAGGTGATTCTTCTTTTTACACAAACTATATGGATTTTTTCGTCCATAAATTCTTGAGCTAAGTAGAATTTTATGAAGTTATGCTGTAGTCAAAAGCTGCAAAGATTTATACAGTAAAGCCTCAATTGTATGTTCTTCAAAGGGTTGTTACTAAAGAAAGTAAAATACAAAAACATATATATGTATATAATGCAGCGAAAATGTAGATTCTGAGAATGTAAAGATTAATGGCTTGCAGTATTTTGGCAAAACGTATTCATAAAACTACAGAATAACTTCAAAGAATTCCTTGTACACAGGTAGCATAATTTTTTTTTCTATATGGCTTGATTAAAACTTATTATGAACTGTTGACTTACATAGATGATAGTATGAATGCTGTTATATCACAAACATTGAGTAGGGGGATAGTGCTTTGCATGAAAACATATGCAACATAGCTCAAATGCAGTTTTAATAACAAAAATCAAATGACACTTGTCTAGTTATAACAAAACCTGTAATAATATCTAATTGCATCGAACAACTTAACAGTTTGAACTTTTTTTATATATGTATAATCTTTCTGCACAAAACAGTAATTGGTTTCTCTAATCTTATATCACAAGTGCATGTATAGAGTGCACGGGTAGCATATATACAGTCTGGAGAAGATTAGATAAATAATATTGATAATCGTTTTGCTATACAGTTTCAATTTGGATATAATATCTAAATATATATTTGCAGAAGAAATGCTGCATTATTTGAGCAAACTTTAATTTGACATGTTTAGCTTCAAATTTAAATAAGATTTTCAAGTTCCTTATTTGGCATGGATGATTTTTGTAATTATTATTATCCTTTACAATTGAGTTGTCAATTGAGAACAAAACAATATAAATCGTTTTGATAATTCTTAAAATTAGATATGGTCTCTGTAAAAGTAGGTTATTCTACTTAACACAATAATAAATTCATAATAGGCACATGCATTGAAAGTTTCATATTAAACCATCAAATCATCATGTGTCTTTAATGTATTAAAAAAAATAGTTTGCTAAATATTGACAGCAGTCCAAATATTAATCATTATAATGCTTGTTACAAATATGGTGATATTATATTTGTATTAATTTAAACATTATATAAAGGAAAAATGTTAATGCTGGTTCAAACCCATCCCATAATTAGTGGAAACATTACACTGATCAAATTTTTTTTCGAAAACTTTGTTTGGTTTAGTGGGAATTCTGCAAACATACATGGATGGCAATTTTTTTCCAATTCCATTAATGTTATTTCAAAATATATTATGGATGGGCCAATATTAAATTTTTGCCAATATCTAAATTGTACCAATATAAAATTTAGTGATATTCATATTTTGTCACTCCAATGTATATTTGCAAATCTTCATGAAGAACATAATTGGTTCATTATTCTCCTTCATTTATGTGTATAACAGGTTTCTGCACTGAATTTAACATTTGGGAAAGAAGCTGTAAATTTAGATACTTTCTTTATAACACCAGAGCATGTGAGTTACATGTTTATATTTGTAGAAACAATAACAAAATGGAATCATCTTGCACTTAATTACAGACTATTTACATGTATCAGATCGAAAAAATTATTGGTAATTTTACCAATAGACTAATATTCCTATATCAGCAGTAAATCTGTCCTGTGCCTAAAATATGTAAATATACATATGGATTTCTTGCCAGTACCAACATAAAATTTATTTTTAGCGAATATTCTTGAATGACCTTGAATGTTTTATTCGCACCCTTTGTGAATATATGTAAGAGAGGACTGCACAGGCTAAATAGTACTCTTATTTACTACTAAATATGCAAGAAAAAAAATTCAAAGGCTAAATTCATTACAGCCATTTGGTCACATACATTAGGTTATTGAACCATTCACTTCAAATAGCTTTTGTGCTTTTATATTGGATTGACACAATATCTGTTATCAGTATTAGCTTCGGTAAATTTTTAGTTGGTACTTTATTGGTAACAACAGATATGTCGTATTGGTCCATCTGCAGTATTTAGACAATTACTTTACAAAAAACCAGCATGTATATTCATAAAATTGTAACAAATTTTCAGCATGTGCACTAAATTATAGAAATACTGATAATATAATACTTTATTGTGTCTATATATCCCCTAATAATAATAGTGCACTAATTATTGCAATTATTCTGTCCCATCTCAAACGTATATACATTTAATAAACAATCTCCCTCCCCCCACATCCAATAATCTACCACATGATTTTTCAAGAATTGATATGTTAAAATATATTTCAATTGACCATTTGAAAGTTTATGAAGTTGAGTTAGTGTTTTAAGCCCACTTTATGCACAGTATGGCTAATCGGGACTGGACCTACAGTTTAAAGTGGGATCCGAACCACTTGTGCCTCCACCGGGTGTCGAACCCGGGACCCCTTGATTACAAGGCAAAGACGCTCCCACTGCGCCATGGGTAAATGTCTTATTGATGCTTAAAGTTAAATATATAGATAATGTTTTAATGATGAAATATTTAATGAACATCAAGTGAATATTTACATTCAGTTCATTAAGGAAGAATATTTTGTATGTAAATTGAAACTTGGATCATTGGGTTCTGAAATTTAAACACACTTTATCTATATATTGCCTTGGTGCTACTTATATTTACAAATGCTCTTGGAATAATTATAATATAAACTGTAAGTTAGAATAATTTCTTGAGTTTTTTTAAATATCAGAATGTAAATTGTATTTCCCATTAAAATCTTATCTAAAGCTCGCCTGAAAGATTCAAATACTCATATGAATACTTTCCAATATTTGCTTCCAAACTCATATAATAGTGCTTCCTGTGTTGTCAACAAATCCATAATATTTCGTAAAATATTTGCTAAAATAATTCTCAATTGACTACTTATTTAGTTCAAATTTATCTAAGCATGCTAGAATCAATATAACAGTAGTCTTTACTAGATGCATCATAAGAACTAAATATATAATTCTAAGAATCACTGTTTGATTTGACAATTAACTAAATTTAAACATAGTGTAGATCATTTTAATTTTAGTTGTTTTCTGTGTGTCTTTTTGTGATGATATATTCCATGTGTGGGGTAAGAACCTTACATTGTTATTTTTATTTGTATTAAGTTTTTTCCTAAACTGCATTTTGTAGATCATAATATAAATTACAGTAGTGCATGATTTAATTAAAATTTTAAGTTAGATATGTATCGGTTTATTTGAAATTAGCATGATACTGAATTGTATCAGTTACTTCTTGCATATACATCTAAACACAAATTTGAGACATTTGTACCTCAACTTCCATTGTTGTTCCTATCATCAAGGATCATGTTCAAAAATGAATATTCTTACTACTTAGGTACGTGTAGATGCACAGTAACATTATTCCATTAAATATTACTTTTCCGTAGGAATAGCCAGAAGCCATTGCAGAATATACATAATTTTAAAATGCTAATTCTACCAGAATACATCAAGCACCTCGTGTGTCAAAGTTACTAAAGCTCTAGTAAAAATAATTTTACAATTAGCATTTAGTCTTAATTGTATATTGTCCATTGTCTATTAGAATGGGGTAAAATAGATAATGAATAATGCACAGTTAAAATAAAGAACCATTGTCCCTGACATAAAAGACAACTTCTACATATTCCAACAAATCATTAAAAAAATGATGATGCAGAATATTATCTTAGAACTTTTTTTTTAATTAATGATTTCGAACATCGTTTTTTTTTTTAACCATAAGTGAAAGCCACAAATAAAATTCTGTTTAAAGCTACAAGGTGATAATTGTGAAAACATTTTTTCATTGGCTTGCAGCACCTTTATTATAATTTTTGTATGTAAAAAGAAAATAACATTTGATTTAAATGCAGTTTCTCATTTTTTTTGTGGCTTTGGTAGACAACATTGTATTTATGTATACTTGTAGTGACAGTGCTCATAACAGAACACATATGCTTTCCACTGCACAAACACTGTTCAGTCTAACACATGCAGTTGTACTCGTCACTATGTTACATGTGCTTGTCCGAACTAAATTAATTTGAATTAATGAACAATACCGAAGGGAAGAATTAAGCATTCTGAAGAAATAGGAGTGTGAATAATGCAAGAACAATAGCTAGGCATTTTAAGAAATATTCCTTGATCTGAATGTTTATATAAATTTTAAAAAAACATAGTGAACAATTAACATTTGTGTTAGAACTTTTTGAGTTTCCTCTATTAATATCCATAAAAAAGAGTGATTTATGCTCCACAATACTTGACACCGTAGTGGGTAAATTAATTTCCTCCACTAGTTTGCAATAAAGCCTTCCTTGTAATATTCTGCATAGCAGGGGTTTCAAATTGTGTATCACAATGCCCTGAGCAATGTAGGTGATAGTCCAGGGCATTACAGTTAGAAAAACAAAACTGATATTATTCTGTGCAATGCAACCATAGATTATGCTTTAACATTTCAATATGTTACATATTTTAAAGATGGATAAATCATACAAGAAAACACATAGTTTTGGTTGGTGTGAAAAATACTCTCTTCTTATAAGTTCTGGAGAAGGAGATTCATGTAGCTATATCGAACATTGCCCCTTCAAGACACTGAAAATGTGATATGAAAGTGTCACCATTGTGAATAGACACTCGTGCATTTGTTGTGTATAGAAAGAGTCCCTTTGTAGAGTAATGCCCAACTCAGGGCTCACCAAAGTATTGATTGTCAGCTGAAAACATCTACAGATAAAGTTTCGATCAAGAGTACAATGATGGTTGAAAGTTATGAAATAATACATTAACTGTTACTTTTAGATGCTTTGTTTTAATTATTTTTGTAGTGAAGTTTCATTCTGGTTCCCCAGAACTTTTTCAAGAATTACATCACAGTATTACTGCAAAGTAAATGGAATCTTAGAATGTTGCATAACTTACAGGATAATTAGATTGCAAATTTGCCACGCAGCATTTTTGCTGGCCCCTCGATAGACCACAATGCTGGAAAAGTATTGGTAAATAAAATTCAACCGATACTTTCCGATACTAATACATTGCCATTGGTATCAGAACAGCCCTCCCTACACACAACCTTTTGTGGCTAGTCCCTGAGAACTGGTTTTTCCACCTTGCTGCATCTTCTGTTGGGAGAATCAAATAGATCTGACATTGGAGCACAAACAGTCGTATTTTATTAATGTACTCACTCATTCTCACTTTCTTTCTCCCCCCTATCCTTCTCTGTCTCTCTCTCTCTCCTCCTTTCCCTCTTTCTCTCTCTTTCTCTCTCTCTTTCTCTTTCTCTCTCTCTCTCTCTCTCTCTCTCTCTCTCTCTCTCTCTCTCTCTCTCTCTCTCTCTCTCTCTCTCTCTCTCTCTCTCTCTCTCTCTCTCTGTCACACACACTTTCCTATATGTAACATTGCGGTCCTCGTTATTGCTTCTTTGTTCTTCTCTGGTGGTCCCTGGTACAAATTTTACAACAATTTCTATCATCACATATGAACTGCACTACATAGCCTTAACTCTGCTATGTAAAATAAAGAGGTATTGAATAAAATATAGAGGAGGAGTCAAGTACTTTGTAAAGTACACGGTGCAAATAGCGTATCATACTTTGGCGGAGTGAGGAAGGAGCTACACGATATTTCATAAAATGCATATTGGCCTACAAAGCTCTGTCAAAACTGACATGTGGGTTTCACACTAAAGTGACAAGCGACAACTCTCACAGGCCCTTTCATCTGTAAAATAACATTCTGTACACATGTGCCACCAACAGGCGAGACAATGCACGATATGGAGAAAATGGTCCAGTCCGAGTGGTGTGCAAGCTTCAAGCAATATGCACAACATCTTGTGTCACTCTGGTATGCAAAGTTGTATTTATTTCTGAAGGTTAATTTCCAAGAGACAAGTGTCGCTTATAACTTGTCACCTCAGTCTCAAATCTCCCTTACACTTGCAGCAGTCACATGTGATGTGAACACAAATATTAGAAAATATGTTGCATAAAATCCATACTGGTACCATTACACATTCCTCTCATTCTGGTTTGTTTTATTTACTAAAGTACCACAGCAGTACTTGGATTTCGAACAAGAAATGTACCAAATTAATAATAATTGGGGGAGGGGAGGTGGACCTTGAATTTATGGTATTACAGGTGGGTGAAATTTGTATACTCTGTTGGAGTAATTATTGGTCTTGAACTTGTTTTTCAATGCTACTGTAAAACACAGCCACTCATTCATTGTCACGCTTCTAAGTTTATAACTTATTTACATAGTTAAATGTTTTAATATGAGGCGTTTCAGCTATTTGGCTGTTCGGTCTAAGGAACAAGCTTTGGGCTCCGGCTATGAAATGTGCGCAGGTTCGAGTCTCCTGGGTGAAACGTAACAACTTTTCTCCTGAGATTTTGGCCTGTGTATGGGACCAGTGGCCACCCACCATCAAGAGATAATTGGGAGATACGAATGAGTAGCGTAACCCGGTCATGAAAACCTACAACAACTGGGGGTCCGTCGTTCTGACCACACATCATTCCATAACTGGTAGGATGATCTACCTCGTGCGGGTGAGGAAATAAGATCAGGTGGGAGTGAGGTCGGTAGTAGCTCCTGGCTCTCAATGAGCTGTATGATGAGGAAGTGCGTATTACTCACTATTGAATACAAAATTAATACGTGTATTAAAACTTTTCAAACTTACGTGAGTGAGTATATGTTAATCCAGACGACGTTTTTGATGTAAATACTTCCTCCTTCTTCAGGTCTAACTGGATATCTAGGCACCGGACATGGTGTCATGTGAAATAGTGTTAAATAGGAATATGGTTAAAGGAATTGATAAAAAAAAACCTGGTTATTAAAATCGTAAAAATCACTATCCAGGTGAAACATTATTAGAAAATACTTCAAAACTAAAAACCAGGTGCCCACATGGCAGCCGAGGAACTCCCGTCCAGCAGTGAGACCTTTTTTTTACAGATTCCTTTAACCATATTCCTATTTAACACTATTTCACA
This sequence comes from Lepisma saccharinum, assembly GCF_977018435.1. Classification (NCBI taxonomy): domain Eukaryota; kingdom Metazoa; phylum Arthropoda; class Insecta; order Zygentoma; family Lepismatidae; genus Lepisma; species Lepisma saccharinum. The sequence goes on along the minus strand of NC_139251.1, from coordinate 35,754,604 downwards.
GGACACCATGTCCGGTGTCTAGATATCTAGTTAGACCTGAAGAAGGAGGAAGTATTTACCTCCGAAACATCGTCTGGATTAACATATACTCACTCACGTGAGTTTGAAAAGTTTTAATACTGTTTTACGTATTTGTTTTGTAATGAGCTGTAGTGCCACGAGTTATTTATTTATTATATTTTACAGCTATTTATGTTCAGAAACAGTGGAATTTCAACATAGTTAGAAACCTGTGTTTGAAGTGCGAGGATACAGGGGTGGATGGGGCGTGTACTAGCTAGAAGCATTAGCAGAAATTTCATACTGCCCATCTATAAAGCCAAATACTGTAACATTTGCGATAGTACTTATTGTGCTGCTTCCTCCCATAGAAGTATCTCAATTGAACACTAGACCTTTCTGTGTTTCAGAACTTCCTAAGATGTTGAACTGACAGTGAGTAGTACAGTCAATCTAGCACGTGTGTGTGGAGGTAGGGACAAATTTTGGCATAAGGGAACTGACCATATATATCAAATGATATTACTTGAAGCATTTCAGAAAGTAGGAGCAAATAGTAACTCCACATCATTTGAAACAAGAGCTGGTCTCTGTGACAAAGTGGTCAGCAAACATGCTATGAAACCATAGGCCTCTTCGAATCCTTGTCAGGCATGTTAACCCAAGAGGTAGAAAATGGGTGTAAAATAACTGAGAGAAAGAAAGATTTGATACAAGAATTTAGTATTTCAAGTAAATAAATACATTTTTGCAAGTAAGAAGAATAAATTTAAATTGAAGCTATTTGTCTCTGGAGGAAATAGCTCAATTCATTCTTGTTTTATGTTACTTAAGCATGTGTGTAGTTTTCATGCACACATTGTTAAGGAAATAAATATTATCACTGTCTAGTAATTTATCCAATGGTCTTGGAATTAAATTGTTTTACTGTACGTGAAATTTTAACCCTCATTTTAATACAGAAATGGTATTATTTATATGGGTACAGAAGAAGAACCCCCAATAGTTTGTGTGAATTTCTGCTTTTGTGTCAAATATCGTGAAAGAAATTTAGGAAAGGATTGTAAAGAGTAATTGAGTATTGGAAACTGCCTATTGGAGATTATTATGATAATTGTTGGTACTTTTCCATGATACGAGGAATATGTAATTTCCTGAGAGTAAAGAATATAATGATTTTAATCATTCTCAAAATGATTTTCAAAATGCCATTCAATTTAGCATTTTTTCAATAAGATACTTCTTAAATTAAAGAAAAATTAAATTATGCTTTATTTTAGTGCATTTGCCCTTTGGACAATACTAGTTATTTCATCCACCATGTACTAATATATGTGTAAGTTCCAATAATTAATTTGTTACTAAAAGTCCTATTAGATTGATGGTATATTGAAGATTTCTACAAGTACTGTGCAGTAAAAAATCTTCTGAGTCACTGCATTTCACTTACAAGCTTACCAAAAGCAAGCAGGATACTGAGTTCACTGTATTTGGTTAGACTTGTTCAATGTGTTATAGTTGAAAGAGTAGATACAAATATTTTTATTAATGTGTTTGATTTTTTTTTAATATTAGTACTAGCACATTTTACTACAATTTATTGTGGATTATATTCAGTGAACTACAATACAAATTGATAAAAATGTGCGGGATTACCACATAATTGTCAGGGTTGTAGTCACAAACATAAAATAAGGTGTTCAGACCACAAATGATGTAACTCCACTTTTCGTGGAAATGTATTTGATTGATTAGGTTGGTGTTTTAAGTCCACTTTATGCACCGTAAAGCTAGTCAGGACTGGACGTACAGTTTAGAGTAAGATCCAAACTACTATATGCCTCCACCGGGTATCGAACCTGGGACCCCTTCCTTGGAAATGGAGTCAAATGTGTAACTTAGAAGTGAAGTATTGATGGGACAAATTCATTGGTACTCCATCAGTATTGGCTGATATAGGCATATCTGTTTATCAGTAAGATTACCAATTATTTTACCAATTTGATGTTTCTTATAATTTAGTGCAATATCCTGTTATAATTTTTACGGATAGTAACATATATTTTCCATTCCCTCATTTTTTTTTTTTTAGGTAAATGTCTAAATATGCAGATTCTCTTGCATTGCAGCATACTTTTATTAAGGAGGTCAATGAACCATTTGGAATTTTATATCAGATTGGTAGATTATTGATTATTGGATCTGTAAATTTTATATCGATATCGGCCAAAATTTCATATCAGTCCATCCCTACTATGAAGTAACATTTCAGTGCTAGAAGTAAGTATCTCCTAAGTTTCAAATTCTAACTCATAGATGCACCACTATATATGTGCCCCAGCAGCTAAACATCGTATAAGTTATTTAAATGTGCCTTTTTCTCAAAACTGTCTTGAATGGAGTTACACCGCTTGTGCTCTGATTCCCTCAAATGTTTACCATTTTATATTATATGATACATAAAAATTGTAAATCGGTTTTTAATTGTTATTGATAAAATTTCATTTAAGCTCATCTCTAATCCAAATATATATTTGGAAACATAGCCTCAAATGATCCCTTAAAGTGTTCTATATAAGGTGTCGCATTTCAGGCTGATAATTTCAAACAATTTAGTATATTTTACAATCCATATTTTTCTTGTGTACTGTCAGTGGCTAAAATAATAGTAAACAAATTGTCCATTGTTTTTTTCTTCTATCTTCTACATCCTATGCTATATATAAGGAATGGAATTTTGTGTAACATAGTGAACACAGAAAACAAAGTGAAAAAACATAGCAATTAAACATTAGCCAATATTATCCGGCTTAATTTGTTCCTATATCTTTATCATGAATTTAAAATATTTTTCATAATAGATTTTTCAGTTTATTACAAATATAATATTAGCAATGTGATAAAGCATGAAATGTAGGATTATATAATATAATCTAGGAGTGAACCAATTCCACTTTGGCTGGTATCAATACTTGAGCATTGTAACAGTATAAATAGTAATATAGAAGTATTTCCATTTTAAGTACATCAAATTAATTTACTATATTTGCTTTAAAATGCCCATAGTTTTAAATACGAGATAATCAGAATATTAAATTAGCTCTTTTGCCATGTAATATTATCATATAATTAATGAAAATTGGGCATTGTGCAAAATTCCCAGTATTAACATTCTGTGAAAGAGTTTCATGGCATTTTGTAAACCATGTGAGATACCTGGTCTCCAGAAAATATGAACCGATATCAGCAATGGAAATTCAAGTGAGAAACACATTTCCAGTTCCAGCATTCTGAGTATAAATATTATAAAATTCCTGTTTTTGTATTATAAATATCGTCAGAAATTTGATAGTAGTATTGCAACAGTTACTCATATATATATGAGAATAGACTAAAGTTATTCAAGAGATTAACAATCATTACAAACAATGCATAATTCTTAAGTTTACCCTTGCAACAATATGTCTTCTTTTATTACATTTTAAAAGTAATAATTAAATATTGGATTTTCACCTATTCCAATGTCGGTCCCTATAGGAGAAATTTGGATGATATTTTTACATCACAAATTGACTTAGTCACATTCCTCTGTAAGATGTATATTCTTTACATGTACTAGGTATTAAAAAATAGTAATTAGGAATGAGTTTTTGATTTTGTGTCTTTTTGCTGCCGCACAATCAAAATTGAGTAAAACTATCAATGATGAAGGTGAATGGTTCGTATTTTCAAATTTTAGTCTGTTTAGAAAATTATATCAAGGCATGTTAAGGGTAAATTGTTTTTTCATTCTTGATACATACATATCAAAATCAAGTATATAGAACTTCAAGGAAGGTACATAAAAATTATTATAAGTTTTGCTTTTGTATAAAGCACCATGAAAAAAATCCATACCATTGTACTTCCATATATGTGAGTGGACTGAGTTGTGATTATTTTGTACTTTCTTGATGACTTTTGTGTTTCTGGTGGTGTGAACACTTTCTGGGCATGGATAACTTTAAATTCCCAATGCTCACCCATGGATATTAAGGTTCTCGTTGTCCTGTAGATATTTTTTGATATCTTGACCAATTCCTTATACTATCTTAAAAGTGGAAATGTGGGCATAGGATACTGAAAAATGTGCTAAGGAGAAGAATACTCATCTAATTTTTTGGCAAAGCTATATAAACATATTGTATTTTTATCCACATGTGTTGTAGCATGTTTCTGAGACAAGTACCTGCTTTAATGGGATTTGCTTTTTTAGTTTGTTACTAGTCATTGTACAGTGTAGATCAAAATGGGATAATAATACATGGTGTAGTACAACAACCAACAAAATTTCACAGCATGTAGGTCATATCAAGGTGAGACACTTTTCTCAGTAATAATGCCTTGTTTATTGAGGTTTTGTTTTTCATGTGCAAGGAATCGAAAAAGAAATTTTTATCTTATCTGTATGCAACTGTGCAGCAGAAGTTCACAGTTACTACTGATGTTAGTTTCTATGTTTGTTATTATTTGTCAAATCTTTCTGAAATCTACAAAATGTTCTATTTTCCAGGTATATACATAATATGTTACATTATGTATACATTTTCTCACAATGAGAGAAAAAATTAAAACATTGTAATAAATGTTTGCCAAAAACATATTTTCAAAATGTGATATAGAAATAATTAATGAAAAATAATCTAAATACTTTTTCTTGAGATTCAAAATCATCAGTAACTTTGAAATGCAAAGCGTAATCCTCATCAAAAATTTATACAATGTACATATAAATTGTTCAATGCAATTCCGAAGACCATAAGCAAAACCACAAAGTAATATTACACAAGTACAAATGAAATCCAGCATTGATTAAAACAATGCACTTGTGTCATCTAGCAGTTGGAATTTGAAAGCAGTGGTTACAATATGTGTGCACAAGAGATGCTGAATATAGCCCATCTTCATTCACAATACTGCTGAATAGCAAAGGACAGGTCATACCCATTGTATGTCCAGAATGTGTTAAGACTATGCACTAAAATTTTTAGTCAATGTCCATTTGAACCAACTATCCCAATTCTCGTTCTGATGCTGATACTAGTGTCTGAACATTGTAATAATTAAAAGTTGTTCAAAATATTCATTAACATTAATCACATTCACTGTATCACAGTTCTGCTTTGAAATATTAAAATAAGTGCATAACAAAATCCATCTGTTTGCACAATGCTTGGACCTTCTCGGTGACGTAGTGGTAATGTTGTACATTGTAATCAAAGTTTAAGTGTTGGGTGAAGGCACATTGCAGAGTGGTTCAGATCCTACATTAAACTGCAGGTCTCGTCCTGATTAGTCTGTCTGAGCAAAAAATAGATTTAATACAAACTTTGTTCACACAGTTCTCATACAAAACATATAGAATTTAGGGATGGCCAAAAAATCCAGAAAATGGATATCCAAATTTCAAATTATCTGATATCTGTTTTGGATGCAATGGATAATCTGAATATCCAGAAAATTTGGCTATCCAAATAATCCTCATATCTGGATAGTACGGATATACAAATAATGTGAATATCCAGGTAATTCGGATATCCAGATAAACAGATTTGATGAATTATTTGTAGAAAAAGCATACAGTGAAATATGAAAATGAATAATAAAAGAATATGTGGATAGCCCGTAAAACGAATAAATGATAAAACTGTCTGGATAATGCACACATTCGGATATCCAAACTTTTTGGATAATCTGGATATCCAGAGAATCAGTATATCCAATATCAGAATATATCCAATATCCAGATATTTGAAATCTGAATAAAATTTTATTCTGATTTGGCCATCCATAATAAAAAAATTCAAATATTGTGTAATGTCCATGAAAGTGTCGTGTGTTGTTTTTCCCGACCTTGCAAAGTACTCATACTCCGAAAAAGTACCCCTTGATATTGTTGATTAAATTCCAATCAGTGTTTTCTGGTATCAGTACCAATGGTATCAGCAGATTCTGATGCATCACCATTGGTATCAGCTCAGCCACGTGTTTTTTTTTTTTTGTGTGTGTGCTACAGACAAGCAGTACAACCAAAATATAAATTCCACACTCTGGGGATTGTGGTTAACTTAAGATTCATGTTTAATGCAAAAACATCAAGTAGGTTAAGCAACAGATGCGTGTATGGTGATAGGTGAATATGAGGAAAGGGTTAAGTCCAGTAATATCATCACAAAATAGTCTACTAACACTGCCCTGTTAGAAAAATAAATGGCATTGACAACCATGAATATCTGTTGCATGGCTGCATACATACAGAAAAATAATTGCTGTTTTTCAAGGACTTGTGGCATGAAATTGAGATGTCGGTAAGAAAAGTATTATTCAGATAAGTTTTTCACTATCCACATGCTGTGAAAGTATGTCCATGTTCTGTAGTGACACGCTGTATATGTTCTGGTAATTACTGGTTTATTTCTATTACCGATAAGAGTATTTGTTACTAAAGGCTAATTTTGATTGTCATGTTTCATAGTGACTATTGAAACTTTGCTTTGTACTTAACATCAATGCAATTTGGGATGTTGATGAACATGCAATGAATGAAGAGCTTATTTTATATATCAGTATTATTCCCATTTTTCTTTTACCGTACACAATAATTGTAACATCTAAAATAAAACTTACATTGGTTGAAAGTTTAAAATTGTTCACAATGAACAAGGCAAGAGTTATAATGTTCCCTAAGCTTGTAAATGAAGGTGAAGAAATTTTGGACTTATTGGTACTAAGTGTTCATGCAGCAATATATCTTTAATATTGAGGTATTTAATACCTGCACAACAAGATTTAGGTTAAAGATAAGTGCATGGTCTATCTTGTTTTCAGTTAAATTGGATTATGCTTAACTATAACCACAAGTAGATATTAGTAAGTCTGGTATATGATTTTTTAGAGTTGTTTCTTTTTCTTTTGTTAATGTGTATGAATTGTAAGTTGGCAGAGAAGATAAGATTTTATTACCAAAATGAGCAAGAGAGGAAGTTCATTAATTTTTCGAGTTTAAATTTTGTTTATCAAATTATTATGTATATGTGAAAAATAATACCATAATATGTGAAAAATGTACAAACTACTAGAATAGAAAAATATAAGATTGATTATACAGGGTGATTCCCTCGCTAGAGGTCCAAAACTTTTGTCTATAAAACTGCCATTTACTTAGAGTTGGTATTGAAAATTTGTATGCACATACCTTCAACAATGTAAAACAGGATCTGCTCATATCCGATGCTTAAAATGGTCCCCTTCCACATGCAAGCATTCTTGTACACGTCTCTCCAAATTCTGGAATACTATTCTTAAAGTGGCATCAGTAATTGCATCAATCTCTTGACGTATAGCTTCTTTCAGGGCTGCCATTGTGCAGGGTTTATTTCTGTATACTTTTCCATTCAATAAGCCACAAAGAAAGAAGGTGGGTGGGGTAATGGCGGGAGATCTTGGTGGCCAAAGATTTTTTGAGATAATACGTTCTCCAAAAAAAACTTTTAATTTCTCTCACGCTGACATTTTAAGTATGACATGTCGCACTGTCTTGTTGGAAATATCCATCAGTTAGTTCATCATCTGTTAACTTATTGACAAACTCAGGTAGACTTCCGTCTTAACCATTTGTTCAAAAAAAATATATAGGGCCTATAATTCACCTACGAGACACTCCACACCACACTCCAATTTTCTGAGAATGCAAAGGCTGTTCATGTATTGCACGAGGATTTTCTTCTGCCCATATACGTGTGTTTTGAGAGTTTATATAGCCACTCAGATGATACCATGCTTCATCAGTAAACCAAGTGAGGTCTAAAATCCCAGGATTCTGAGTAAGAAAATTTTTAAACCATAAACAAAACTGCACACGATTTTCATGGTCTGTCGGTTGCAGTTCTTGAACACATGACACACGGTAAGCATGTAGTTTTGATTTTTTTTGCAGCTTTTGACACATGGAATATGGGAGATTAGTTTCTTGGGAAAGTTTTCACAATGATTTTGATGGTGATGCCAGTAATCGCTCCTTTACATCCTGTTTTCTCTCTTCAGTCATTTTCCGGCCTCCTGAATGCTGTGAGACAAGACTTCCCGTTGTCTCTAACTTTCTTACCAATTTCTGGAACAACACTTTGAAGGTACACGTCTCACACGAAATTCAGTCTGAAATGCCCTTTGACATGCTTTAAATGAACCAGTTTGCCAGTATTAACGAACGAGGAACACACGCTCTTCGATTGTGTACAATGTAATCACTATACATTTGAGCCAAAACTACCGAGATGCATTGTCGTGGAACAAAACAAATGAAGGTCACTGGAAGAGTCTAAACCTATTGCGAGGGGTTAGATCCTGTTTTACATTGTTGGAGGTACGTGCATACAAAATTTCAAGACAAACTTTAAGTAAATGGCAGTTTTATAGACAAAAGTTTGGGGCCTCTAGCGAGGGAATCACCCGATATATTGAGTAGATAAATGTATACATAGTCATTATATGCATTGTAAAATGGTTAGCAATAATTGAAGCGTAGAGAATAATGTATATTTGCTTACATAGACCAGGTCATTAGAGATCAGTTTGGGTTCTACAAATATTTTATTACCTATAAGACTGAGGGACAAATTGCTACCATAATCTTGCAAGTTGTTGGTGATGAAGTTCATATTCATGTAACTTCTTTTCACTGCATGCTTTTACATTGAAGATGTATGGGAAACTGTCTTTTATGGCAAATTAAGTGACAGAACTTGCCAAAACTATATTGTTCAATATCGAGAGCATCTGGAGTGCTAGCAAAATGCGGCAAGGGGTGGGGGCGGGGCTCTTGCCTTTCCTCATATCTGGAAAAAGTTCATGTAATTCAATGAAGTAACATGTGAGGTACACCAAAGCACTCTGTTACTTGGTGAAATTTAGTCCCCCTCCATGCCAGAATACATTGAAGATGTACTGTATGATGCCAGGGTTCCAAGTTTAAATCCCACCCTAGGCATCCTCATCAATTTCATCTAATCATCATTACTCCATCATCGCAATTAGCCAAAAGCCACAATAAATAATAAAAATACAAATTTAAACACTTGGTGAAATTTATTTGTCTGCCAGATTTTTGCTAGAGATTCACATTATCTCAAATCTAAGAATTCCTAATATACATTTTTTCACAATATCTTAACAATTGAAGTATGAGTGCTTCACAAAGCAAAGGATCTCTCTTCAGTAAATTTATTTAATGTGTAAAACTCATGGCACAAGAGCTGTGATGGTTATTTTATGATGGTTCTGTTGTCAATGTCATCTAATCGTCATCCACACTCATTGTCGCAATTAACCAAAAGTGGCAGAAAAATTATAGAAAGAAAGAAAAGTGGAATTACAAATAGTCATTTCAAGGTGAAGGCCTGCCAATCAGTACCTTGTGGCACAATGCATTAACACCAAGCCGCGATAGCTCAGTCATTAGGATGTCTGTCTACCATGCAAGAGACCCAGGTTTGATCCCCGGCAGGGCAGAACCGTGATTTTTTTCCACATGTTCAAGCTGCTCTGTCACCCAACCAGCATCATATAAAGTGAGTACCTGGAGGGTAAAGGTGGACAGGGGCATGGTGCTGATAACATCACCCCCACCTTCGGTCGTGATCAAGAAAGTGTGGGGCCCTAACTCAACACCCCCCTATATGCCTTCATGGCATAGTGCAAAGCACAGGGGAGCACTTTACTTTAGCTTCTATATTATTCATTTTTCTTGACTCCATTTTAGACTGTATTCTGTCCCATGAGGCATAATATTAATTAACCATTGCATTTTTAATTTGTCTAAGATTGAGGTGAACTTATGTTAGAGATCTACACTTCCATCTGAATTTCGTGTATTTGTATGAGCAAAATTGAATTACAATTATTCATGTATAATATGTTCAGGGCTGAACCAATAATCTTAGCTTGAAACAATACTAGTAGTATTCAAGGAAGTATTTAGGGGAATCCAGACCCCTCCCCCCATATAAAGGGAGACTTACTAAGTATTAAAATTAAGTAATACAAACATACTTGTTAAGTATATGTTGTATAATCGGGTGTTACTTATTTTCTCCGAATATACTGGAAGGCAAGGATTAAATTGGGATCATATGGCTTTGAATGACAGTGCCAAGGAGGATTTATGCACACTACCAATTATTATAATATGTATAACCAGGAACTTTATCTTTTGACCTTAATTTCCTTGCCAGGACAGTTGTTTTTATACAATCTTAACGTATAAGCTAGATAATGTATACATGCTGTTATATTTCTGTTCTTATACTGTCTTTTTACCTATTTGTGTAATAACTAATTAGTAATTGACATAGTAACTACATTTAGTTAGGATGTTCTAAATAAGGCGTAATAAATAATGCATAAATTAGTCAAGAGATTCACAATTTGATTGTAGAAGAAATGTCCAAAAGGATGGCGTATCATGTATTTCATTACCAGGTTGTCCCAGAAGTCCTGCACCAAACAAGAGGGAAAATGAAACACAGAATATCAGAAACAAAGGCAGACTTTATTCAGCAAAGTACAGGCCTCCATGTTTGATTACCTTTACCCATCTCTGCGACAACAGTTCAATCTGATGGCGATACCAGGTGTCAGGTTTAGAATTGAAAAATTCACGACAGGCAGAATTTACCTCATTATATGAATTGTAGTGCCGACCACACAGGAAATGTGAGAGAGAGCGAAACAAACTGTAATCCGATGGTGCAACATCCGGACTATAGGCAGGATGAGGTAACAACTCAAACCCGTCAAGCTCAGCCAGGGTGTTGGTCACTCTTCGAGACCGGTGACTTGGAGCATTGTCAATTTGCAGCAGTAACCTCTTCCTCCTCGTTAATGCCTGGTATTTCTCGTTCAGAATGGCATACACTTGGCGAAATTGTTCAGAATACAGTTCACCTGTTACAGCACGACCTTCTGGATCAAACTCATAATGGACAATCCCGTCAATATTCCACCACACACTCAGCATGAGCTTTTTCCCAAATCTGTCCCATTTCACATGGGCGATGGCTTCCTGTCCTCTTTTCACCCACTGTTTACGTGTATCAGGTTTTTTTCAGAAACTCCCACATCTCGTCTCCTGTCTCAATTCTCTTCCAAAAACGAAGATCACGTGGGTTTTGTAGCAATGTCTGGCAAATTGCAGCTCTGCGCTGGGCCTGGACCTCTGTCAGTTCGTGCAGACTTTGTCGGGGCTGTTTATTGGTGTAATCCATGTCATGCAAGCGACGGTTTACTGTCGATTTGGATGCCCCAACCACTCTTGCTAACACACGTGTGCAGGATTGTGGTGTTGCATTCACAGCATCCTGCAGAGACTCGTTAATGTCCATCGGAGGTCGTCCCGTGCGGGGTTTGTCCGCGAGGCGTAGATCACCTGAAGCGAATTTTTTAACCAACGGTAAGCTGTCGATCAATTCAACACTTCTTCGTTCTCCACACGACAAATTTTCTCCGCTGCCGCTTTTGCTGTTAGTCCTTTTTTTCCATAAAAAACATAGCACTGCAAGAAGTGCAATTTGGTCCTCACTCATCGTGCCCACTTTAACTTCACGGGAACACTCGCTACACATGCCTTCACTTGATCCCACGAACCTGTCCTCTATGCCTGCCAACAGCCTTTCACCGGTGGCACCAACTGCCCTAGCAAATTTCACCTCATGGAGCTCAGTGTGCTGATGGTGCAGGACTTCTGGGACAGCCTGGTACTTACTAAGAATAAGTAAAATTATCTTTCTAATTCAAGGCACAGAAATTCACTTCTTACACAATTATGTAATAATTCTTGCAGCTTTTGCAAAAGCCTGTGAATGGTAACAGCGAGTCACCAAAATCAGTAGGTGAATAATTTTTTTTTTTTTCAAAAGCTACATGAAGTTATAATAGAATTGTGCAAGAAGTAAAATTACTGTATTTATTTTGAGTACATTGTGCCCTTGAATATGCTGTGCACCTGCTTCTTCTTCTTAGTCCATGCCACTACCAGGCATATAAATTCACGGCAGATATTTTCTCACCATTTCATGATTACTAATTCGTGCAATAACACTTCTTATGCTCATTTTCTCAATTTGATATTTCAAAATTAAATAGCACGTGAAGTTCTTACTTGTGATAGAAGGAAATTTATCACACAGTGCCTTCCGAACCTCCATGGTGGAGTGATTAGTACAACATGCTATGATGCCAGGAGTCCCAGGTTTGCATCCCTACATCTGGATGGGTGTTCTTTGAGTGTCGCTTCATGAATTTTACCATATCATCACTCATTCTCATCTTCATGATTAGCCAAAAGTGTCAGAAAAGTGTAGTAAATGATACCAAATCAACCTATCACACAGTGCCATGGATTAGCATATTTCTGCTAGTTCCGAAATGATTATCCTCCTAACGTTCTCTGATTGCTACACATGTTATAAAGCATTTCCATTTTTCCTCCATCCAGTATATCTCATGGCTAATAGCTCCATCAAACTTTCAAATTAGAACTCTTTTTCTTCAAGAATTGTTCACCTCAGATGTGAATTTTTGAACAGGTTTCTCATGCTTTATTTTTCCTTTCCAACAATATACACTGTGATGACCTCCCACTCTCCTCTTCTCGGTACTTATCAGCAATGCGATTGAACATAATGTGATGCATATCTACATGAGATAAATTATGTTTTCTATACCCATGTAAGCTGTGCACCCTCATTTTCTGCCACATTTTGATTTTAAAAAAAATGCACTTTATACTCAAGTAAATTCGGTAATGTATTATACTGATATAAATATAAAGAAGTTGCAGTGGAGAATAAGTTTAATCAATTTATACTGATGTGGTACAACATGAATGAAATTCACTGCTGAAGATACAAGAAACTGGGGAAGAAATCGTTTACAGCCTTCTTTCAAGGTGCATTTGCCTGGTGTGATTGAGGAAAATAGATGATGTTGAGTTATAATTTTCTGGCAGTTTGTATCACACTATAAAGTGAACTTTTAGAAATTTACAAGCAAGAATGCTATTTTAAATATTCACATGCTACTTTATAATTATATATTTGGTTTGAAAATTACGATTATATTCTCATTACACTAAATTTTCTGTTATATATATATTAATATTGGGAACTGAAGTTTAGCTTCACATACACATTATTTTGCTTTATGTGGTCTTCAATGTTCTTATTCATTCATTTTCATAATTTTCATGTAATGATTGTGACTTCGTGTGTACCTGTGCACATGCATGCTTATCCATTCATTTCATTTCTTCATCCTAATGAGCATTTTGCATAGTAGTAAAATCAGTGGCATGGCCAATAATATTTTAAAGGGGACGATAGAACTCAGAAGGGGATTTTGCAATATTTTCCTGCATACGATTATTCATTTTTCATAAAAGCTGAACCAAAAAGACAACAGATTTTCCTATCTCCTTTGGACGTGCCACTGAATAAATTACAAAATTAATCTTTAAACTTCATATGTATCAAAAAATATTGATGGGTTATGTAATATTTACCTTTCAACTAGAATGCTCATCTATATTATATTTCTTCATGATTTAATTTTTTAAGTTCGTTTGAACTTTACTACTTTTTCATTAAATTTTTATTAACAAAATTATTCCATGTACCTTACTGGAGCAGATGAACATTTCCGAAAGATTTTAATTGTTTATTAATTAGAGCCTTTGATGTTGAATAGATTCCTAACTCCTTACAAAATGCATGATGCATGTTGCTTGGATTTAAGAAAAAAATGTGAGCCCTCTCTCTCTCTCTTTGTCTTTATCATTATGCTACACTTATTTTATTTTGGCTTGCACAGTATTTGAATCTCATGAGACGATTCTGTATAATACTTTATCTCTTTATATAATTGTGAGAATTTAATTTCAAGGCTGTTTTCTTTGAAAGTTTTGACTGCAAAAGTTTTATACAATGCACTATGCCCCTAGTCAAAACATGCATGGAATTTCTATTTATAATTAATGAAATGGATGATAATGTTTTGTTTTATTTACATTTAAATACTCAGTTCTATACACAATGTGGTGAGACAATATTTAATTTGTGTAAATGTTTATTTCTTGTGTATTGTTAGAAGGAGTTATGTGGAAATGATCTTATTCATCAATTATGATGAAATGATGAAAGTATGGGTACACTAATGTATTTATCCATACTAACAATACACAAAATTTGAGTGTTAATAGTTTTAGGATCCACATAAATAGTTATTCCTTGAAAGTCATAGGTTCTAGTCTTCTGGATTTCAGTAAAATTAAGATTATAATTAAAATAACATAGTAAATACACCGTCATTTCTGCACTCAAATGCATTTTATATTCTACAACACACTTATGAATTTTAATACATCAGAAAAACTTTAAAAGCAAAAATAATTTTTGGATCTGTGGTAGTCTAGTCGGTAGGGTGTCTGACTTCAATGTAGAAGACCTGGGTTCAATTCCCAGGGTAAATTGGAATTTTTCAGGCCTTGTCCCTGCATAAAGCGACTCTGGGGTTCACCCAGCCTCAATTCAATGGGTACCTGAGATCAACCCTGGGAGGGGGAGTAAGGTAGCCTGAGAGTGGTGCTTATCACATCACCTCCAAAATGGCAGATATTGAGAATATGTGGGGCCCTACCCGCACAACCCCTAAAATGTGCCTTCATGGCAAGATGCTATTCTACATGGGGAACTTTACCTTTACCTCACATAAATAATTTTCTTGAATTAGTGTTTATGAGAATTGAAACCCTGAAATTTATTAAGGAAAAAAATTAAACAATTTTGATCCAACACGAACAAACCAGTTTATCGTCATTTTGAAAGCTTTAAATTTGTTGAGTTGGTGTAATGTGGCTATATATGTGGAAATAATTTTGTTCATTATGCATTAATTCAAGTAATGGAAGTACTCCAGGGCCATTAATTTTCATCAATGTTTTGTGTTATGAATACAGCATACTTAAAATTTTAAAATGAGAGAAGATAATTTGATAGGTTTTTTCAACAATAATGTTAGATGGCTCTTATTCTTATATACACAAGCCGGCCACAGTGGCGGAGTGGTTAGCACATCATGCTACGATGCCAGGCATCCCGGGTTCGAATCCTGGCCTGGGCATGGATGTTTGCGAGTGTCCATTCATCAATTTCATCATATCATCACTCATTCCCATCTGCGCAAATTAGCCAAAAGTGGCACAAGAAGCGAAGTAAAATAAAGCAAATCAATCAATCTTATATACACAAATTAAGATAGGCCCCAAATTTTGTAATTAGAATTATTTGTGAGGTTGATGGTGCATAAGTACAGGCCTGAATTTATTAAATGTAGCTTGAAAAGTGGAACATGTCTTATATTATTATTGTTAAATATAGGACAAGTATTGTGATGGGAAATATTATGAGTGAATTTTGAGTGTACTATTCAGACAGACTTGACAAAAGAATACATTACAAATTGAATATAAAAAATAAATCTACTAATGGATGATGCACTATTGTGAATATTTTTCCTTCAACTTTACATGAGTGTCAATACAAAATAATGTTAACATCCTTTACCAAGTCTACAATGTATTTAAAACTATTGTACAGTTTCTTATTTTTTATCTCAAAATTTACATGTTTTATTCTACATTTTTGTCTTTACGAATAACTTTTAAATGTAGAAACTCTTTCTAACAAAACGCAAATTCTAGGTAGTGCATTTTTGAACTGTTGTTGTAACATATAAGTTGAATATTTTATTTAATATAGTCATTTAAATGCCTGCTTGCTTCTGGTAAGTATTCCGTGGTTAGCATTTGCACCATTCGTTTATAACTTCTGTTCAAAATTTGAGTATATTATAATGTGTTACTGAATATATTGTTTATAATTTCATAAACAATTTATGAATTTCTAATTTTTAAATCTGTATGTTAGCATTATTTTCCTATAGTATGGAAAGATGCAGGTCACATTGTTTATCTTGCTATATATATATATATATATATATATATATATATATATATATATATATATATATATATTTAAACTAAGTTTTCTGTGGACTTTTAGACCAATTTCTTATGAATATATTAAGTTCCTTATTCAAAAAGAGTGTTTCATGTTGCATTTTGTTAAAGTTAACTATAAACAGTTCAATAAGTATTCACATCCTCACTATTTTCAATGGTTCTGAATCAAAAAAAGGTGCTAAATTATTTAAAACTTATTTAATTCCATTCCATTGTCAATTCTAATGCAGGCCAGCCTCTTGTCAGAAATAAAAACCTGTATCACATAGCATACTTTCATCTAAGTTAATATGTGTTTTCTGAATCTAGTATAGATACAAGGTGTCTGTAAAGTTAGTATGCAGTAAAATAAAACACCACATTGTGGCTCTTCCTTCAGCAGATGTTGGAATTATCTCCCACAGGCCAAGACATCTCTTGATGTGTTTCCTTGTATTAGTAAAGACCGTTTGCAGGGTAGCTGGTAAATTCGTAGCATTTTTCAAATTGCACACTAGCCATTTTGTGAAACTTGTTCATCAGTTCTCACAGTGGGGAACTTGTACAGGCCTGGATTTAAAGAGGGCTTTAGGGCTATGAAAATAAATGAGATATTTGAAGCTTGGTAAAAATATAAAAGTGTAACTAACCAAAAGATAACCAAAAAATATAACTTAAATAAATCCGGGCCTGAACTTGGATCTCTGCAAATTTCTTCACAACTGATCATCCTCCGTGTATTTACACAGACACAGACACTTGTTCCATGAAGAACACTCCCTCTTCAATCATCAGTACCATTACAATACTCTTGCTCCATGAGAAACACTCTTCAATAATCAACACCATTGCTGTTTATGGAAAGTTAACACAGGTCTCACTCTGGCCTCCCTGTTGTGACTGACGTCTCTGCAACCAGGCTTGGGGTGAACCAACCCTGCTGTTCTCGGTGTTGGTTCTAAAAATATATTTTATACCTGCCAGGCCCTTTGAAGTAATGTTGTGCTGCATATTTATATTTTTTGTTTTAAACACTTACTCAAATATTTAATGTTAGTGATTCTTGGATTCCTATCAGACTTATAAGGTAAAATACTGTGAAACAGAATTTATTGTTTTGTGAAAAAAGTAATTGAAAAAATTAAAAATCAATGGCATGTCGTCATCAGTCCTTCATATTTTTTAACTAGATGCCTTCATGTAAAAGATGAGATACAGATCTATAAAGGAAATGTTGCCTTGTGAAAAACAAATACCAATGACTTTAATATGATAATTATTAATCTGGTGTTTCAAACCTAGAGCATATACACATCATATCCTTAGATTTGATTTTATGTTATTTTTGATATTTAGCATTCTTTTCTGACACTTTTGGCTAATTGCAACAATGAGGATTGGTGGTGACATGATGAAATTGATAAAGGAACACTCACAAAGAATGCCTATGCCAGTGCTGGGAATCAAACCCAGGATCCAGAATCCTCATAGCATAATGGGGTAACCACTCCACTCAGGGACCTTCCTGGAGGTGTAGTGTAATGTAATGAAGGGGTCCTGGGTTTGATACCCAGTGGAGGCACATACTGGTTCGGATCCCACTTTAAGCTGTAGGTCCAGTCCCGATTAGCTATTATGTGCATAAAGTGGACTTCAAACTGCAACTCGACAACAAATAACTCCACCATAGAGGTTGGGTCATACTCTTGGAAAACAGTCAACCATGTATGAATGAGAACATGTTGAGTTGTTGTTTTTTAAGTCCAATTTATACACAGTAAGCCTGGACTGGACCTAAAGTGGATTCCGAACCGCTATGTACTACCTCTACCGGGTATCGAACCCAGGACCTCTTGAATGAAAAGATAGATTATACTCTGGTCATATGCCCTGTATATCCAAACACACGCAGATCATACTCGAGGTATCAAGATAACTTCCAAATGAAAATATCACACAATTGTAAACTATTGCTCGATCAAGACATGCTTCCAAAGCTTTGTAACAGTCTCCACATTTTAAACAAAACATCTTTCATCTTCTAAGATATTATGTACAGTTT
This sequence comes from Lepisma saccharinum, assembly GCF_977018435.1. Lineage (NCBI taxonomy): Eukaryota > Metazoa > Arthropoda > Insecta > Zygentoma > Lepismatidae > Lepisma > Lepisma saccharinum. The sequence goes on along the minus strand of NC_139251.1, from coordinate 35,736,452 downwards.
GGTCCGTTTATATGCTTGGCTGACCGCATTGCTAACATACAATAATGTAGTATTAAATATCATTAATTCATATGGAATTTTATCCATGGAATGACATGCAATTGATAATGTAATATTACTTTTATCCCTCTTTCCTTTTCTGCCCCCAACTTTCTCATAAATTTGCTTTTTTTTACTGTTGAAAATGTTAAGTTACAGTTTCAAATATGGGTACATATTTTTCCATTGCATTATGCATATTTACTTTTTGTTAAGTACATACTCCTTCAAAATATAGGACACTCACAATTGAGTCACTTATGTATAGTTATGAACTGTATAGTTATGAAGTATCTTAGAGAGACAAACATTTATACATAACTAGTATGTGATGGTGTAATCAGATACGATACCAATAGTACATTAGTTGATACTTTGCAACTGCATAGCAAAACATTTCTATGAAAGCAAGAATGCTAATATATATTTCCAGAGTAATCAAGAACATACGTGCCAAAGGAATTGAATTTATTTGCTTGTGTTCATTTACTTTCTAGCTTCACTTCTTTTTAGAACATTGCACACTTTGGGGAAATTGCTCTTTGTGTAATTTAACATAAACTAAAGACCATCAACACAGTAAATAGTTGTAAAAGACATGTCCTGATCAGTTAATAAATAAAAACAAGTTCAAGGTTTTGATCCTGTATACAGGAAGATTAACATTTTTTATTAACTGTTCTAGATACATGTTTTATTACTGTTTTGTTATTATGAGTGCAATAACATAGACATTCACCAAGAATTGTACCATCATTATAATGCATAATAATCTCCAAGGCTGAAATCCTGGTGTGTTTGAACTGTAATTAAACGTATACATATATAATTATAAACAATACATTTTTTCCCATCTTCTCTCCTTTTGTGTCGGCTGCTATGCCATCTCCAACGTGGCACTTGCAATATGTGGTATGAACTAGTTAATTAATAACAAAAAAAAGTTAGAAACCTTGACTCAGGTTAAAATATTGGAAATGTTGAAACTAATAACCAATTTGACATTACAGTATCTTGTATCGAATAGCAATAGTTAAAAGAAAGTTTTACCTAGTTTTATCTGTAGCTCTATGCGTTCCTTTTTTTATAGATGTAACTTTGTACCAATAACACTTGCCTGAAGTTGAAACTGATACCTTGCATGCTAAGAAACCCCAACAACCTTTACAACAGTACCATATATTAATAACACTGCTATGTTTCATGCTTGGCCTTAGTTTCCTTTCCATTCTATGCTGCCGGTATGATCCAGTATTTTAAAAAAATTCAAGTATACTTGGATTGTGTATATATACATAAAAATATACAGGGTTTTCCAAAAATAAGTGGCATAACTTCAGGAATGTGTTCCTCATATGTAAACAATGAAAATAATTGATATAAACATAGGTCAGGAAATGCTTGGTTTCTGAGTTATAGGCTTTCACAACACATACTAACCAGAATGTATTTATCCCCCACAGGTGGTCTATGACAGTTTTTCATAGTACCCTAGAGGAGATGTTCAAAATGTCCACTTCAACAAATATACACGTTGGTGCTCCTGCACACTTCAGTCTTGTTCCCACAGGTACCTGCATCGAAGGTACACTGGTCAGTGGATTGGTAGATATGGACCAATTGCCTGGCTTCCATGCTCACCTGTTTTAAATCGCTTGGATTTCTACTTAAAAGCACAGGTGTATTCGTCTCTGGTGGCAGATGTGGACACACTGCAATCAAATTGTAGCAGGTTGTGAGACAATATGAAACATGCCAGGAATTTGGGAGTGTTTTCACAGGTCCGTGGGACATTTATGTGTCTTGAGGCAGAAAGTGAACTTTTTGAACATCTTTTCTAGGATACTGTAAAGAACTAAGTGTCATAGTCCACATATGTGGGATATTTTCATTGTTTACATAACAGGAACACATTCCTGAAGTTATGCTGCTTATTTTCGGGACACCCTATATATTGAGATATTATTTTCTCTTATTCAGTGAAGTACTATTTTGTGAAAACTTTTATCTACTGTATTGGCATTACATAGTTATATTTGCATGTTGCTTCAATTTGGCATCATGTTAGGATAGCAATACCTGTATATAGTAATGTTAATGAATGTAACTTCATAGTGTGTTTGACAAGGGTCAGAAGAGCCAATATATTACGTAGTGAATGAAGTAAATAGGAAGCTATCACAAGACAACAATGATGAACAAATATGTTGCAGATTTGGCCACAAAATACATGAATATTCTTATTGCCTATTGATCATTTCCTGTTTTCTTCGCTACTATATATATATAATTGATATTTTGTTACTAGTTGTATTTTTAAACAGCAAAATTTATTATATTTTAAAAAGAAAACATTAATGTATTAACTTCAGCAATTCATTTAGACTCGTTGCTATTTTGCCACATATATATTTCATTAGGAACATTTTTTTGGAGGGAAGTATGCATATTCGATTTTTCAGTTAATATTTTTTTCTAGTGTGGAGGGTAAGTTTATAATATATGTTTGTATTTATGTATACAAAAGGTAAGTTGCATTAATTTCAAACTGCTAACAAGAATAATATCCCACTTTTAAAGAAAAACATTTCTTTCTACATGTCACTCTAAGTATTTACACTGGCCGAAAACTTTCTTCAATCAAAAAAATACCCATACCCAGGCCAGTATTCAAACCTGCAACCTCTGGCATCGTAGCACACTATGCTAAGCACTCTGCCACAGAGGATGGTTCATGTGCATGTCACATGTTTACTACAGAGCAAGCAGCAGAGAGGGAGTGAGTGAGGCAGGAGGCTTTGTTAGTAGTGATCGTGCAGTTGGAAACCTGTTGCAGTTCTCGCACTCCTCTGCCACTTACTGGCCCCGAGATGCAGTTCGCTGGCCTCAGCAAGTGTGCCTGAGGTACTCAAGCCTGATATTAAACAAAATTGTAATCAAGATGGAACAGCAGCTCTCTCATGTGTGTAATGTTTAGGGAATGGGGAAGTATTTTGTAGGGATAGGACAGACTAGTTGGTATCATCCGATATAAACATATTTCTTTATCAGTAATCCAATATATCTAAAAATACCCTGGAGTTTATTGTAAAATTCTGCCATTTTGTTAATTTTTTAATGAATACAAAGGCATAATTCATGTATTCTGGTTTTTTATATGCATGTTACTTTTCATAAGCAAAATCTATTGCGATTAAGTGGTTACATTAAATAAGAGATTCAATGATCCATTCTGGTTCTTAATTAATCTTTCGTAAGTTTATATCAAATCAGTAGAACATCTGTTGTCAATATTGGCAGAAATTTCATATCAGTCTATGGTAATTTCATATTTGCTGTTAATCTTTTAGTCTGTTTAATAGTGTGAACATAACAAAAGAAAAAACATTATTGAGCAGTTAGATATGAAGTAAAATTTTGATTGGTTTCTCAAACCTTGAACCATATTGATACCATACTTGTCATCTTAACTTTGGCATGAGAAGTTTGAAAGAATTGGTTAAAATTGAAGCTGATGCATTGCTCATATATTGTACAGAGAGGCTTCCTCTAAAAATGATAACAAAGCATTAACTAGGCAGTATTTTTGTTACTTTTTTGAGGCCACCCTGTATATGATAAACATTATTTTGCTTGATCAATAGTTTTACTGTAGTTTTTCTATTTTAAGATGCATTGTAGTTGATATTTTGATGAAACATAATGCACAATGTAGTAACTTATTCCAATCCTTGAAAAAAATGTTCCTAATGTTAATTGAAAACTGTCAAAGAATGGCCAAATGTTACTAGTTTTTAAATTGTTTAATGTAAGATTTGATTAAAGTAAATGTTAACTTTTATTACTTTTAACTATGACACTCATTAACCTAAATTGTTTATTTTCATATTTAGAACTTCTTTAAGGACCCTTGGAATACATTTGATTTCATCACTGTGTTCGGAAGTATTGTTGACGCCTTAGTTGTGGAGTTTGGGGTAAGACAATTTATCACTTAAGTGCAGTTTAAAATGTTATTATTTTTTTTTTTGTGGTCAAGTATTTTTTTAAAAAATTGTACTTGTTATTCTATTATGGCAAATTATAAATTGTTTGGATCGTTAAAAATTGGAAGAGTTTTGATATCGTTTCACCAATTTCACATGGATAAAATATGCATAATGTTGTTAGATTTAGTATTTATTGATCATTTCTCTTATATGAGATATTGTTTTATGGGTGGTTACATTCATTAATGCTGTGGTTTTTATTTTCAGGAAAACTCCATCAATGTTGGTTTTTTACGTTTGTTTCGTGCTGCACGTTTAATTAAATTACTTAGACAAGGGTATACAATAAGAATCCTATTGTGGACATTTGTACAGTCTTTCAAGGTAAGCTTTATGCAAATTAGTGTTCATTTCTGAATTATATGTTGGAAATGATGTACAAGAATGGTACTTAAATATGTAGCCATAAGTCACCAGATGCCCATTGCTGTTATTACAGCATTTATCCTTTCGGGCACGCTCGAATTAAGTTCTATTAAACTTCTGGTGGAATTTTTTTCCATTCTTCCTTTATCATGGTGAATAGTTGATGTGTGTTTTTTAGTAAAGTGGTTCTGGCATGCAACAAACACTCCAGCACTTACCAAAGATGTTGAAATGGGTTCAATTTGTGGCTATGGGCAGACCAGTTAAGCACTTCCACTTTATTTTCTTCAAAACCACAATGCAATTGACATGTGGACAGGAGCATTATTGTATTGATACAGAAAAGGGTCTATTCAAATCTGTTGCCACAGTGTGGGAAGCATGTTGTTGTCTAGAATGTCTTTGTACACACCAGAGGTCATCGGCCCATTGATTAAAGGGTAGAGAGACAATTTACCCTAGGTTGTCCTCTCTTCAGCAGCTACCGAGCACTGTTGCCAGCTTTGCTCTTTTGGAGCCAGATCTGGCTCTTTTGTGCACTCATTTGGCTGTGAACTGTGGCACCCACCTCCTGCCCACTATGATGCCATCACTGGCTCCGGCCCTCAGAGACTAGCTTTTGCCATGAGTATATATCTTGCACGTGATGTCATATTATTATATTGGCTGTGTCACCCTACCCCCTCTTACCTCCTCAGCTGCTTTTTATAGTGCTATATGACGTGAAGATGACATAATATTGTTATCCGGGATTCCTTTATTTCCAATTTCATGCAACCATTGGTGGATTATTGAGATGGGTGATGCCGCTACATCTTATCGGTGAAAACTAAGAATAAATTGTCATCACTTTAAAGTTAAAGGTATTAGCAGTGCCCCCACCCCAGTGACACATAAATTTGCCCTAGGAGATAATTTATGCAGCCTTCGTTAATCTAGCTCCTTGAAAGTCAACTTCAGCTCTATTTAAGGTGATATTTAGCTCTTTTATGCACATCAGGTTTGGCAACACTGTCAGGATGGCTGTAGGAGACTGAAAATGCATTCGCTTATGGAACCATTATTTTATGGAATATCAAACATCCAATGATGTAGAATAGTACATGCATGGGAAAAGGACACGTTATACTATGTCGTAGTCCTAGGAAAAGTTGAAACTGCCATTTGATTAGCCGTAACTTGAAGTTGATTCCCCATAAGGAAACATGGGATTCTGTAAATACTTATTGATCATATTTTTCAAACATCGTGTCTAGCTTAAAAATCACCTTAAAAAAATGCTTCCACATGCAACATGGATATAAATTCATAGTCTCTTGTATAGTGAAGGCTTTTTTTTTTTTTTGCAGTAGTGCCCATTCTGACAGTATTGAAATAAATGCACATCTGGTGCATAATTGTCACTCTTCCCTTTAAAAGTAAGGGCCCCAAGTCCAAGCCAGAGAAACACCCCAGATCATTACCCAAATTTTACTATTGACACAGCACACTCTACGAAATGCTGTTTGCCAGGGATCCGCCTGGTACACAATGGTATGCAATTGTCCATCTGACTGCCAGATAATGTATCATGACTCATCACTCCATAAGGCCATCTTACATTGCTCCAATGACAGTGTTGTTTGTACCACTCCAAACAATGTCAGATGTTGGTGCATGTGATCAGTGGCTTCCTAAAATGAAAACCAAGTTCTCTCTCTTCCTGCTGGATAGTTCTCTCACTGGCCTCTGTACCTGAGCTGCGACAGAAATCCTCTGCAATCTTTGATAAGGTTGTCTGGCGATTGGTTCGCACAACAGAGTTCGCCAGTTCCAGTGAGTTAGCATCTTGGCCCTACCAGAGGGATGATTGGGTTCATTGCTTCCATGACACTTCTTCTTGTCAATGACATCAATAAGAGTGGACCAGGGCACATTTAATTGCTGAGAAATCTCTCTAATGGAATGCCCAAATTTATGGGCCCCAACCATTTGATAGCACACAACTCTCTCTGTTTACTCATTGTGACAGCAAAGGCATTTAGAATATTCTTGAGTTGAGTTGAGTTTTTGCTTTAAGTCAACTTTATGCACATATAGGCTAATCGGGAATGGACCTACAGTTTAATGTGGGATCCAAACCACCATGCAATGTGCCTCCACTGGGTATTGAATCCAGGACCTCTTGATTACAAGGTGACAATGTTACCACTATGCTATCGGGGAGGCACTAGAATGTTCTTGAGTTTTTCCTCCACTTATATAACATTCATCATGTGCATTAAAGTCATACTAGGAATGTTCACGTGTGTCTGGTGACTTTAGGCTATATAGTGCATAAAATATCGGTTGCAAAGGGTACTCAATTCATTTAATAAACATTGCCAACTGTAATTTTACTTGTGCATGTTTATGTGTTCTGTTACACAATAACCAATAATTTTTGTCATGAAATACTTTTTGAGCTTTGTTTCATTATTTTTTTATCCTCTCTGCGGAAGAGACTATGCAGTCACAGTAGGTTAGGCAACATCACAAGTCTCATTTGTTTCTTGAACACATTCATGCCCAACCCTGGGAAAGGCATTTAAACAGCCAGCCCAGCAGCGGCAGCACCATGATTAATCATCTAGGGGTGCAGAGGGGGTGCAGAATGAAATTTAGGGGGTGTGAGGTTGAAAATTAAAAAAACATGAAATGTACATGGATATTTTAGTTCCTAAATCATATATCAATCAACTTTTAGTAAGCATCTATGATAATATGCTAATGAAAGTGAAAAATACAAGCGGTTTGCTTCATTTTAGCAGAACAACGATGTTTGTAAATTTGAAAAAAACAACAGCTTGTTCAAATGAAGGCCAATGACATATATGGACGACTGGAGGATATTTCCATGGAGAGGGGATGATATATTTTCCTCCATCCAATACTATTGCTCACTCCCTCTAAAAAAATCCTTCAGTTTGAAGTTACCATGTTCCTGCAATGCTCTTATAATAATTAACATAAATGACAGTGACTGAAATGTACAATTTTAGATTGACATCCATTGTTTTAAGTCCACTTTATGCACAAATAGGCTAATCAGGACTGGACCTACAGTTTAAAGTGGGATCCAAACCACCATGCGCCTCCACCAGGTATCGAACCTGGTATCCCTTTGATTACAACCAATTGAGGTACAAAATTCACTTATTAATCAAATATCAAATACGTTGTATAGATGACAACAACTGCTGATCATTCCGTTTGTGTGCGTTGAGTAGAAGAAAGAAATCACTACTGTGCAACCTAAAGTTCTACAATTTTAAAAAGAAAATAACACAATAAATACGAAATCATGTAATTATCAACTCACTTTTTTTGGACTGCTTCACTTTTCTGAAAATGTTCCGTTACTTAGTTACCCTTATTTTTACATGCGTTCGTTGTACATAATACATAGCCTACCTTTCGTGTCTGACCAGATCCTGTGGTGTCAGGACAAAATGCTAAGTGTACAGCAACTTCATACTTAAACATTCATTGGGCCGCACTGTCTCCCCAACAACGAACTATAACATTTCTTGACGAATATTTGCCTCTTCGTAACAGTCTTTGAATAGGTCTGAAATGGTATGTCTAATATAGAACAAATAGAACGAATTAACAAGGAAACTACTGTCACCGATTCAACTCTCGTTAAATAATTTCCCGAGAACGGCCCAATGATGATTGAAAGCAACTGAATGTTTTGTTACAATGAGACTTGAAGAAAACAGGAAGAACACGTAGGCAAACAACAAAACCGTGTATTAACAGTGCAAAGGAAAATATGCAACAACTGACACTGGGCTACATACATTTATCGAAAAACACAAACAGACCACTTGAAACACAAGAAGAAACAATTCTTAACAACAATTCTGAAGAAATAAAGACAAGGGCCACTTATCTTTATAGACTGCCGACAGTACAGGAAAATAAATGCAGAATCTCTTTGAGAGTAGGACCAATGCTTGCCTGTTGTAAATAATAACAGCAGTCTCACACCAGTACATAACATTTGGCCCTCAATATGACAGCAAAATGACATAATATGACACTGTATGAGGCAATGTTTTCAACAGACTATAGGTTTTAGATAGGGGGTGCAAAAGAAAAGTAAGGGGTGCGTAAACACCCCCTTGTGCCCCCCTTGTGCCTCCCCTGCAGCCCAGGTATTTTCTGAATCCAAACTTACCTTTAAAAAATGTGGCCGCCATCATAAAATTTCAATTATTTTCAAAATTGCTCCCTGGAGGCAGCAAATGGTACTTTCTTGTTGACTTTTTCAGCCCGGTGGATAGGAACCCAACCTATTCCAAGGGTTTCTGCTGGTGTCCCCTACCAATAACCCGCCATTGGTCCTCCAAGGATCCGAACATGTTGGGCATCCTTGACCTCTCGGTAATTTGGCTCCTCAGACATGCTCTCAGATACCACACCACACCTCCCCTCAAAGTCACATGGTTCACCCATTTTCATTCACCAGTCAACATGGGGGGGGGGACATAAAATGTCCAAAAAAACTGAAGAAAATGGACATCTCAGCTAAACAACATTAGTCATTTACAGGCGGGAATGTGTTAAGCAGCAGCATACAGTTCATTTGTGACACAGAACACAATTGAACCCATCACTATTTCAATGCTTCTGGCCATATCTTTTATTTCCTCCCTTATTATCACATGTGTGATATTATCTCCCAAATGTTAAGATAGAGGAAGAGGTTAAATCAGATGACCTCATCTTGGCAATGTCTCTGCAGGCATGAGCCAGTTTCCATAACATATTATCAATTTTAATATGTTATGAAACCACCATTGGCAACCATGATTCTATGCTACATGACTGCACATGGACATGAGACAAAATAGATTTTTCTAGGGCTCTCAGCATCAAAATGAGGCCCCAGTGAGCAAAATGTTGCTCATCCTGATGTCCTCTACATGTTGTGAAATTTTGCCCTCTGTCTGTCTGCCTGTGCGTGTTTAGTTGTCACTTTGCTGTGATTGAAAGAAATCTGAATAGGGAAAGAAATATACTAATCAAAACTAAAGTGATCCCACTACAAATGTAAAATGTATCTAATATATATGATCCTTCGCTCATATTTGAAATCATCATTCAATAATATCTGCAGAAATGTAATTTTAAAAATATTGTGGTATTTCCTCATAATATGGTTTGCATTGAAAATAGAGTGAGAATAGTTTTACCAAAAGTTCTAGGTTCAAACCCTGGTTAAGGCATGGATTTCCATTGTGTTCATCCCATCATTCATCTTATTGTTGTGATTATCACAAAAGGTAGAAAAGGGACATAAAATAACAGAACGAGAATAAATAAATTAGTATTTTAAAAGATTGATCAATATAACATGGAGAATTATTCAATAAATGAAGCACATACAGGACAGGAGATGTACTACATATATTTTTCAGGAAAGAATGCAGGCTCGACCAGGACTGAAACTCTGGTCTCTGGCATACCATGCCATTTGTCTATCGCTGAATTACCGAGCTGGTCTGGCCTCACCAAATTTTTTGCTATCGCTATTTTACCTGTTTGGATTCGTCTCTGGGCTGCTGCAACGGGAACTATTGCCTTTGAAACACTGTAGGCGTCGACGTTGCCTGGTTCCTCCCAGCGTAGAGATGTAACTTCATTGAATTAGGCACATGCAGGAGATGTGCTACGTAGTACTCGGTAGCTCAGTGGTAGAGCAATGTTACGGTATGCCAGAGACCCGGGTTCAAGTCCTGGTTGAGCCTGCATTTTTCGCTGAAAAATCTGCATGGAGAATTCTATTTCTTTTTCTTTCTAGATTGGTTATTTTATTTTGCTCTATTGGGTTGACCAAGAGGTTGAAATTAGGAAAATAAATTATGAGAAAAACACAAGGTTAGAACCTTGGGCCTCTGGTTTCATAGTCCTTGATCATTCATTCACAGAACCCAGTGAACATTGAAAGGTTGTATTATATTTAGACAGATGTTGGTTGATATAATCAATGCCCAATGTTCGTATAAATGCATCTTTTAGGAATGATTGTTATAGATAATGCACTTTCACCTTTCTTACAGGCCCTCCCCTACGTCTGTCTGCTCATCGCAATGCTGTTCTTCATCTATGCCATAATTGGTATGCAGGTAAGCTTGGAATATTGAGGGTGAAGTATGAATGTGTTTCACATATAGTTTTACAATTTTAATGATGATAACCATTTCTCATATACATTCGTATTAGCTAGAAGTGTCACTCTGCATTAGGTTATAAACTTTGTTTATTCAGTTGTTGCAGTTGGTCATCAACAACGTTTTCCTCTTAAGAATTTTCAAGGTCGATACAAAAATGTGTTTGAATATACAGTGTGTTCCAAAATTGTCTGCTGTACATTTATGAACTCTCCATAAAATCACCAAGGTTTTATTTGTACTCCAAAAGATGGTACACACTGGGCACTTTGTGTTCGTGTGTTTCGTGATAGGAAGATTGAGCATCTCCAGACCTAACTGCCACTCCATGTATATTTTCTGCGGACTGTGGTAAAAATATTGTGTACCACACAAGGATTTGGATGATGTAAAGCATAGAATTACATCTTCCATCACATTTTCTGAGAACATACTGGGTAAAACATGTAAAGAACTCAAATACCACCTTTGTAGCCTTTGTATTAGTCATGCAACCAAAGATGCACATGTGGAGCTCTACTAGCATCACAACAAACTTCGAAACTTGCTGTTCAATACCAAAAAAGAAGGGTCTTTGTTATCTTGGTCCATTTCTGTTTTATTGCAGAGAAAATTTGTTATAATAATTTTGGAACACCCTGTATTTTACTCTCACAAATAATTTCTTAATTTCTTTCAGGAAAAGTATAAGAATTCATTCTATTCAAGCCTGAATTAGATATAAATAATCTGGATGGTATAGATGTATTTGTTAAACCTCAGATTTTAGAATTGTAAAAAACTTAAGACAGAATCCTGTTTAGTTTACCCTAGCAGGATTTCATAATGTTCTCAATGAGAATGCATGTTGAGAAAACGTAGATCACAAAAAGTGAAATGTATCATTTCACTTGGGTCATACAAGTGAAATTCTGAATTCACTTTCTGAATTAATTACTCTTCAATATATATATATAATAAAAAAATATTTTTGAACCATGTTATTGTGGTACAAAGGGTTTAATTCAAGATATCCATTATTGTTAATTTAAATATGCACAAACAGTTTTCTACAGTGTGTGTGTATACACTTCCTGGCATATGTTTCTCTTTTTTTTATATTCGTTCTATTCACCTGCTAATGGGTGTGTTGTATAGTGAAGAAATGTTCTGCTTATGTATATTTGTTATCAATAAATATTGCATTGGTGCAAAGTAAAGCCATACTTTAAATATTCGTTACTTAATATTCATTTTCATACACGAGCAACAAAGACTAATATTATACGAGGGATGATTGAAAAAAGAATACAAAGCCTGCAGATTCCAGTAGGTATTTATTAGATGAATACAAACAGTCTCACGTGAAAGGATACTTAATACACTACTTCTCAACATAGTCCATCCCATGTTCAGGCATTAATCCCAGCACTACGCGAGGTTCATGATGCCTGTCTCATAGAACTCAGGATCCTGTTGTCGGAGACCAACCCATACTTCATCTTGCACATCATCATCCAAGCAAAACCAGCATCCTATGAGATGTTCGTAGGCACAGCAATGATTCTGGTTTCACTCAGATGATCTGCAGCACGAAGCAAGAGTTGGGATCCTACAAGAGTACCCCAAGTTCTATGAGACAGGCATCATGAACCTCATGTAGCGCTGGGATTAGTATCTGAACCTGGGAGGGACTATGTTGAGAAGTAGTGTATGAAGTATCTTTTCACGTGAGTCTGTTTGTATTCATCTAATAAATACCTGTTGGAATTTGCAGACTTTGTATTCTTTTTTTCCGATCATCCCTTGTAAATTGACTTGTATTTGTTATTGAAGTAAAAATATGAAGGCTTTACTTGTTACAACAGCGCACATGGTAAATAGCATAATACCCATTAATGAAATGGTTTTAAGCATGTTTTTTTTTAATCGTTTATTGCTTTTATTTTCTTTTATATATATTCTAAATCCACTGCAAGAACAAAGTTAATGTAAACAAAAGCAAGTGATCTCAGAGAATTAGTTCCTTTCCTTGTTGACAGTTCAGGTCTTATCGTGTCCATAAATATATTGGTCGCAATGTACGGCTAATAATATACTTCAATATAGCAGCTACATTGAGTGATACGGCTAATGGCTTTATCACATACGCTATACGTATTCCTTTCATGCAAGACTCTTGAACAGCATTATAACAAATATAGCCTCTTACAACTCATGATTATTTGATTTATTTACATTGACTACATTCTTACAGTGGACAGAGAATAGTGATAAGGGATTAATAAAAGATGTACTGAGTGTTATATAATTAGTGCATAATGGCACTATAAATATCAAAATTCCCTTTCTGGAAGATCTCAGATTTTATCAAAAGTTTACAATTTGTAATATAAAGTTTATCTGATACTGATGCTAATCGTTTGCATTGTTTCGTTGTTTAATGCCCAGTGCGAAAGAGAGAAAGTGCAAAGGTTTAAGTAATCTTAAATAGAAAAGGCCCTTTTCTCAGCATTGAGCCTGCCATGTTAATATCTGTGTCATATGAAGCAACCAGGCTTAGCTGTAGTAACATTTCCTTTGATACACAGTCTATGACTGAACGAAAAATGATTATATTATTAGCTCTATATTTTAAAAAATAAACAAGTCATATTGTCTTGCTTAAATATTACCCCAGTATAGTAGTTGAAGGTGATTGTATAACATGACTCTGATCTACTTTCCTTTACATCTCCAATTTCTAAATATTTTTTTTTTACTTCAACAGCGTGTATTAGCTATTAGGGATGGACGATATCAGAAATTTATATTGCGATATATCATCAAGAAAATATCGTCACAGAGGATATGATATGGTATTTTTTCTGTATCGTGATATTGGCGATATATCATATCCACGATATGCATTGCCAAAATATTGTGACGATATATTACTGACAATATATAAATTGCTAAATATAGTGATGATATATCGCAGACACAATATATATATATATTGCCAAAATGTCATGATGATATATTGCTGACATGATATATATTATCAAAATATCGTGATGATATATCATCTAGTTGATATTGCCTGGATGATATTTTTTTCAATATCGCAATATAGCATCCAACACTATTAGCTATAATATTTCAACGTATTATAAACCACAGAACCAGCCTCCGTGGTGGAGTAGTCAGTACAACACCTACTAATCCAGGGGTACCAGGGTCAAACCTTGTCAAGGCATGGATGTGTCATTGCATTTGTCCCTAAAATAACCAATATGGAAAGAAAATAAAACCACAAGGATTCAAATGCAAACATTACATTTTTGTTCATATAATTCTTGCAGAGATGTTATGCGAAAATTATGGCTCAAACATGGATCATACCTGGGTCTTTGTTATTCCATATCAATACTAAAGAACTAAGTCAACCACTGGCTTTCCCACAAATTTTGCAAGTCCAGTCTTTTATTTCACCCAGGTATACTGCAACTTTCCATACCAAAGACCCAGGTTGAATTTCTAGTTGACCCTTAATATGCTCTTAATTTTTAAGTAAGTTACATGTAGTTTCTTTGTTACTAAGTGGCAAGTTCTTTAATATGCAGTTGGCTTTCAGAGGAAGTTAATTCTCCTCCTTTAGCTCAGTTTTACTTAAAGAAAATAGATCATTTAATGCAGGAAAATATAATAAGAATATCAGACTGACTGCTAAAATTTGAAATCATGACCTTTTGCCCTTCGCAAAATTCTTGGCATGCTACTCATAATATCTACTTGCAGTGTTCATCCTATCCAAGTTTTTGCCTATAGATAAGTAAGGCAATATTGTATACAAACACACACACACATGCACTGCGAAATTATTATTAGTAAAGGCTCAAACACCCAACTTTTGGTCTCGTAGACTTTATATCTTGTACACTTATCCATATCTCTCAAAATTATGTTATCATATACAATACAAGCGATGCTCAAAGGAAACTGGCTTGTATATCAGAATCAGTTGAAAAGATGGCATACAGTGGATCCCTGTCATGCCCTTAGATGTTAGATATAATCTAATACATAAAGAAAGGAGATTTTTAGAACCAAAAAAATGGAAGTTTCCAATGCAAATATTTAGTTAAAATTGTTTCAAAATACATTTTAATTGTTAGCAAATGTACCTGTTCCTTGAAATAATCATAGATATCAAGAATTTATGAATCATTTAAGGATTAATTCATATAGAATTAATCCTTAAATGATTCATAAATTCTCTGTTATTCTTGAAGCTTGGTACACTTCCATGTTTATCTTATTCTAACGCATATGTCCATTTTCAAGTTCAAGAAAGCCTTTAAGTTATTGTAGAAACACAGGATAATATTCTATGAATATTATGGAATGATATTATACTAACAAACTTCATGCATAGGTTTTCTTGCACTTTCTTCCCTATTGAACAGTTCATCTTTAGCCTTCTTCAGATTGTTAATTCTTGCAGTTAAGTTTATATGTTTAATTCTAGTGCAAATAATAATGTAAAGTAGCCATAATAATTCTTATAAAATAAACTACTGTACATTTTACCATAGTGGTGAAGTTTTCTTGATAATGGGGAAAAGAAGCTCAGGAAACTATTAAAATAAGTACAACAGTGTATGTGTACAAAAGCAGGATTCTTATGCTGGTGAGTTCCAATAATGACTTTTAACAGTGTAAACTTCTACAATAGCATACCGGAAATGAAATATGATGTGTTTATCCTTCATATTTTATAGAGAGTGTATACATACCTGTTGTGCATATTTTAATGTAGAGTTGTAGCATTTAAATGTAGATTCTAGCATAGTATAGGGAAATAAGCATGACTATATAAGCAGTATTGTGTTAGTTAGGTATATTTTAACGAAATTGTAGTTAGCACTTAGTTTAAGATAGTGTAATATGTCATGCATTGAGCCTCGTGGTATCTCTTATATCAGCCATGTACAGTTAAACTGCATATGCAGATTCTTTCATAGAAATATATTAGAAGGTTCCATAATGATGACTGATATTACCTGAACAGAGGTTGATGGGAGTTATGACTAAAGTTGTGCTAATACCATAACTAAACTAAATTTCAAGTAACAATCTGGGCTGCTAAACAGCCTTTTGTTGGCAACTCCCAAGCCGGACTAAGCCAGAGCTCACAGATACCAATACTGATGTTGGTGCTCTTAGTATTTTCCAATGATTCTGAAACTTGAACATTGTAACAGTTTAGAGTTCATGTTGAATTGTCGCACTTTCAACAGACCTTACCCAAACCACTAGATTAAGTGGAGCCTTGGCTGCTCTGTGTTCGGGGACTACTGAAAAATGTTAAGTTAGAGACAAATACACCACCCTGAGGGCAGTCTCTGAAATGTAGGCAGTGGCAAGGTATCCGGTTATCGGGAGATGTGGCGATGACCAAGCAAAGTAATAAAAATATTGCATTTTAATTATTTTAGAAAAGAAGTAAAAAAAATAAGTCAGCATACTTGCATATTTGTGCAAAATAAGCCAAGCGACAGCATGAAACAGCTGGAAATACGCAAGAGATTCGCTAATCTTAGCACATCAAAATGAGGCCCAAGTACTACCCCTTGCACCGAACCCTCCCACTAAGTTTCCTATTGAAGGCAATGGTGTTAGAAGCCTCAGCTCATCGCAGAAGTGATGCGAATCCCTCTTGTCTTTGCCGATGCAGAGAACAGCCGAATGCTTCCAAACAGGCAGACCCTACGACAAGGTCCAACAACTTCTACTTCCCCCACTCTTGAAGGTCTGGGTCATAACAGACCCTTTTTTCAACCCCCATCCCCATGCTTACAGCCATGGCAGGGTTTCTCCGGAGTCATCAAGATTCTTCTGAGTGTCCAGTGGCGTGCTCAAGGAGAGGTTGGTGAGGCTCATAATCCCTGCTTAGGCTCAATAATCTTACAAAAAAAAGGCAGGAAAAGTAGCAAAATGAGGAATTCAGGAATGACTTCGAAAATCCTGGGCACACCACTGCGAATGTCTGCTATTTCCACTTAAGAGGAAAAGCACACACTGAACGATATGAAATCTAGTTTTCATTAACAAACCAACAATTGACGGTGGACCAGAAAAGTTCTTACCTTTAAACGTGACAATTGAGGTGTTTTCATTTCATTTTTGATCATATTTAATAATTCTCATCATATGGGATAGAATTATGTGTCTTTTGTAGTCGTTAGGTCTGTGGTATGATCTTTTACATTGAATTGGTAATGACTTTGGCATTTATCGCAGAGTTATATTATATCTCCCCCCCCCCCACCCTTTGTTGAATGATTGACCCTGACGGTTGGCAAATCTTGCAATGACTACGTAAAAACGTAATGCTTCACCATTGAATATAGGCACAAATATAAACAGAAAACTTTTTTAAAAAGTCCAACAGTTCAACATAAATCAATCGCCACTAATCAGCTACAGTGAACAATTTCAAGTTGTTCAGTATGTTTAGAAATATTAACATGTAAGCATTCCATTGAAGAATACTACCCTTCTACAAGATTTTTATTTACAATATTTGCCTATGAGATAAATGGTACATGAAAGTAGGTATAATTTAATCTTAAAATCCACGTTTATCACAACAATGTTATGCATTTTGCATACATTTGAGGATATTTAGACTCCACATAAATAACTGGTCTGCAGAAAAGTATTGGCTAGTAAATTCAAACCAATACATCACTTCCAATATTGACTCAGACGTAGTTATACCCCTCTTCCTATAACCCCAATTTCCTTAAAGGCCTCAACATCAAATACATGTGAAAAATGGTGTTCTAACCTGCTACAGAAATATTGCACCTTTATTTATTAATTTTCAATTCAGGTTGTGAAATCTTCATAAAATCATTTAATTGATCATACCTCAACACTTGGTCAAAGTGGCTATAAAATTTATATTCATGTTACAAAGTTCATTTAATTCAACATAATGTCAACATCACACAGTAATATATGTTTAGAAGACATGAGAATAAACATATATTTCTCAACGGTTCTCAAAATTAATATATATGCTATATTTAACATCTTCTGTGTGAAAGAAATACTAGATTTAAAATTAAACCACTTTTAGGAAACGTACAGCAAAATACACACATGCATTTTAAACACAAATTCTCACACGTGGAATCTAGATCTAACTATTATGAAATACTATTGCACAAGTATTGTCACAACAGTCATATGATTTAAAATTTAAATCAATTTACATGGCTGACGTTCATGAGGCATGTAGTAGATCTAAATATAATGAAAAGGTAGAATTTATTAGTTAGATGTTATAGTATCTGTAAGTAACATATTAATTGTAAACATATTTAATATGAGCTCTACAGTAGTGCATTTATCAGTGAATGTTTTATGTAGTTAACCTCTAGGTAGGTAATATTTTTTAACATAATGAAATGAAAAAGAATGCTTGTTCGAAATTTTAAACTAGGTTAACATTTATAACACATTGTCCCACTTTTCTGACATTTTTATGTTAAGTAACATTTTAATAACTGTGAAAATCTTATTTCCTTGAGGACACGGTGGAGCGTGGGATACCTGCTGCACACTAACTTCATATAAATACCTTCTATATTCACCTATGAGGACACGAGACGTAAAGGTTTTGCTTTGTTCTGTGAGCTTGTGCATACACATTAATGTACTGTTTTCCTTTTCAAATTCCCAGACAAAATGCAAGTTCTTATATTTAAACGTTTTAATTTTGTGTTACATGGCTGTACTGAAACAAACATTCTTTTCAAATGGCAGGAGTTAGTTCACTCTGATCGGTGGTTGTTGTTTGCTGTAATTGATATTTCTTAGATTTGTAGAATAATTACAAGATATGCTATTAGGGAGTCGCTTCGTACTATCACGTCAGTCTAGTAATAGAGTGCATGTGGTTTTTTATCAATTTTTTCTCTCCTTCTACGTCTGTTCCAAGGTATTTGGGAACATGAAGTTTGACCCCGATACCGCACTCAATCGACATAACAACTTTCAGACTTTCTTCGCTGCTCTTTTACTTCTTTTTCGGTGAGTCGTGGCCTGCAGGCTTGGCCTGATGTTGTCCAGACTCGTTATCAGCAATTTGCAACTTTTTTTAAAAATAGTCTGTATCATAATTTTAGCGGATCCAATTTTCTTACATTAATAATTGACGGGAAGTATAATACATTTGATTTTTAATGGCTACTAAATCATTATGAATTGACACAAGCCTATGAGTCTGGACAGCAGAAAAGACACAGTTGATTGTCGTAGGTACTAGACTTAGGTCTAGGTGTAGTGTAGGCATGAGTTGGATCTATTTGTAGATAACAACCACTGCAGCTCTTACAGGCATTTTATTTATTCATGGATACCAGCTGCAGAGAAGTCTGGTTGAAATGGAATATGTAGTAATTTGCACTTCAGCCTAAATGGAGCAACTTTCCCCCATAAATGTGTATGTGTTGTATATTTGTCAGTAGACTTTTTTTTTAATTTGTATTTTTGCTTGTCTTGTAATTAGATAATTAATGGTAAATTCTTGTTTTTTCTTCTTTCAATCCCCTTTTTCCTGTAGGTGTTTGGTAATATAGCCTTGGGTCCTGAAACATCCATTACACGACATAACAACTTCCGAAGCTTTATACAAGGTCTTATGCTGCTCTTCAGGCAAGTTTATTACATTCATTTCAGACTCTCAAGGAATGGGCCACTATTTTTTCATCTGTATTTCATTACTTAAGCCAATTCATGAATAAGTCTTTTAATTATTAGATAAAAGAAAAGTGCCGAAGATTCAAGTCCAATGACTTATTATTATTGTGCATAAATACAGGGTGTCCCAATAAAATGTATACAAACTTTGAATGATTATAAAGTCAGTGTTTATTAAGATACATGACCATTCTGATCGAGGCACTGCTGGAAATATGAAGCAATGGAATCAAAACACCAAGAATTACAATTTCGTTCAGCATTTGTGTGCAATAACCATCTTTAATTTGTCAACTGTTACCGGTTTTGTACTGTAAACTTTATCTGGTGAATGCAGAGGGTATTCTGCTGTACCCCCTTGCACAATCCATCTGTTCAGTGCATTTTTCCAAGTATCACAAAATTTCACTCTCTGGTCCGGATCATATGCATCGAGAGCATGGACTCTTCTTGGAATATAACTTCAAAATGCAATAGACACTTGATTTTGAAATTCCTGTTGTAGTGTGTATACATTTTTTGGAACACCCTGTATATCCAGAGAATTCCATTTGACACTTTAGGGTAGAATTTTTATGACTTGTTTTAACAGAGTGTGGGGGTAAGTACTTCATTTCGTACTCTGCAAATATAAAGGCCTCCGATGAAGTGATAGTGTTTTTTTTTCTTTATCTAAACATTCTCATCTCACTATTTTCTCCCCATGGAATGGTCCCTTCTTTGAGAGCACAAGTTGAGTGTATTGAGACTCTTAAAAATTCATCTGAGGATATAATGGTGTTTCTTTTCATTTGTTGTTGTCATGTCATTCAAGTTCATATTCCTATACCTTTTAACCAGGCCACTAATTTCAGCATCCCGCCTGCAATGTTGTAATAGGTGAGAAATGTAGAACCAAATGTATTTGATGTGTAGATCCATATATTTTGAACACTGCTTTATGTTGTGGTCCTTTATTAGATGTACCACATTTAGAGTTGTGTTGTCAGCTTCAGTAGTATTGAGGTCGGTGTGAGTAGAAATTAATAGATAGTGTAAATATATACATATATACAGTAAATCCATACATTTTTGTCACTGTGTTATGTATTTATTATTACGACATATTTTAAGTACTGGCAACACTGTGTTTTATCATCTTTCTACAGTTAGATGTGAAGATTTTCCATAATTTATTTCATATACATTAGTAAATACAATTTGAAACATATATAAAAACATAATTCTAAATGGATTACCATGTGGTGGAAAATGATAGTTTATATATAATCTTGATATATATATATATATATATATATATATATATATATGCAGCACAGAAAGTGAAACAAATATTTCGCAAATTGCTTCCTTGCATCATCAGGAACTGAAGAATTCACGTCACAAATAGATCATGTATATACGAGGGATAGTCAAATGAAAGCCTTAAATGTCAGACAAAAATTACATAACAGACTGTAAACAGCTCAAATTTACATGAGTTATTGACTGTTACTTACAAAATGATCTCAAGGCTGCAACACTGATCAATTAAGCTTTGCAACTCAATTTTTGTCATTTTAAAGATGGCGCCTAATGCATACACATGCACCAGCAAGGAGAAGTAGTTTCTTGCTCTCTGGAAGCCTAAAACTTGTAAACATTCTACGGTAAACGAAAATGATATGTCTATGCATGCTTACCACGCCAGCAAAGTTTACAAATTGAGGAGGAAGTTCGACAATCGCCTTAGTCCACACCCAGAAGGGTGGAAAGACCTTCACAGTGGCTCATGTAGATTCCAAATATTTTTCTTCATGAGGTATGCAGACACTAACTCAGACTTGAAAATATATGTGAATCAGCAGTAAGTCTATGCTAAAATGCATCACACTTGTGTAACTTTACATGCATATATCTACTCGATAAGAGACAAAAAACAAATTAAGGTTTTTATTTCACTCTCCCTCATACCTTTGTAACTTTCCATTCTAAATAAAGAGGAAATGAAAATATGAAGTATGATAGAATTGTCATTTCATCTATTTTGAAATTTGTTGTCTTTTAGATGAATGGTACTATTGTTATATTTTGTATCTTTTAAACTTTGGCTGATGCTGAGTGTAGTATTATTAAAATTATTTTTGTTTTATGTTCTTGATGATGCAAAGAATTTTGTAAAATATTTTGTTTCAATTTCTGTGCTGTTCATAAAAAGATTATATTAAATAACACAGAAAGAAAATGAATTACATGAAGTATTCTGATAAATGAAACATCTGCATGTAACTAAAATTTATCAGCATATCGGTCTACTGGTTAGTTTTATTTTCCTCTGCTTGACTCTTTACATTGTATTTTTTTTTTAAATTGGGCAACATAGTTTATTATTATTTATTAAAAAAAGCAAAATTAATGAACATGTATTTGATAATTAGTGAACTTTTTTTTGTTAATGAAACAATGACACAATAATTGAAACGTATTTCTTAATTGTAGGAAAACTATTAATATAAATTGAAATATACAGTAACTTATTATAGAAAACTGATGTGCAGTGGGTTGATAATATGAATTTGGTATTAATTGGGCCTATCTACAGATACTGATGGAGCACACAATTAAGAAATAGAGGAAAAATGAAGAGAATGGTACACTTTTTAATGTTTGCTCACATGACATAATTTTTATATTGGAAACTCATACTTTGCACTTTGAAAATTGAATGCATTATGAAAGTTAATGGAGAAACATAAAACTTACAAGAGGCATAACTATGCACAGAAATTCTAAAGAAGGAAGGGGAGGGATTGTTGCCCTCATTACAAAAAATAACAACTTTCATGGCTGTTTTGCTAAATAACTGTTACATTTGCAAAAAATCATAAGAATTACTCTTCATTGCTTTCCTTCTCGGATCCCAGAAGATTATCAAAAATACCCTTAGCTCATAACTTGCAAAATTCAATATACACTTTTAAGCACAATATTTATATAGTTTATTTGCCAACACTTTCTTGAATCTCGATTACCCTACAAGCTATTTGAAATTCCCAGAACTTAGTTTTCTTTCTGTACTAAATTCCGTACAAGAACACTTCTTGAAATACTATTTATGACCTATCCATATGACATTTTTTTTAGTGCAATAAATGTGCATTTTCAAAATCAAAATTGAGATTCTATTCACCACAGTAACACATAAACATTTTCATAAAAGTTCTGAATCTGAAATTCTGCTCATTTTTGAACCAGAATGTTGATTTTTATTCACAATAAATATGTCTCTTTTATTATAAGTTAGTTCAGATTTCATATTGGTTCATATGATGTCTAATGTAACAAGAAATAGAGGATAGCTTAGGTTAATCAGTACTCTATAAGTATTAGCCATTAGAATTTTCATTAGTTTTGCCCTTATGATATTCAGAGCACACCATGATGGATGCAGAGGGATGATACCTATGTTAAACATAGGAACGCCCTTTTGACTCAAGCTAACAATATCCAGCTTTGATCATATTAATCAAAACAGCCTCCAGTAAATGCATAAATCTGACTTTTATGATTATTTTTATGAATATAATGGTGTAATTCCTATACCCTGGTTTTGTAAAATTGATGCCTAAATGCCCTTTCTTTTTGAAAAGGCAAAATGCATTGGAGTCAGTTAATTACATCCATTAAATAAGAAGGTGAATGAGCCATTCTTCATTGAACAATTGTAAATTTGTACCAGATCTCTAAATTTTATATGTGTACTTAATGAACAGTGGCAAGAAGTTCATATTGGTCTATTCTCATAAGAAATACACCTTATTAATAAATTTTTAAATTGTAATATACACGCTGTGGCTATATGTATTCTCAATCCAAAATTTTATAGTAATTCTAAAGTGTTTTCAAAACAACTAGAAACAACTTTTGCTGCTGGAAATAAGATTCACCTCAGTGAAGAGAGACTTTAGTCCTTCACATTACACACACACACACACACACACACACACAAATCTTTTAGCAGTGTTACCATTACTTAAGTTTTGTACTTATTTACCACATTTATAATTTTTAGATTTTACTAATAAAATAGTTTTTAATTCAGTAATGTAAAAATTCCTATTGAAACTACTTAAGTTTGTAGCAGTTCCCAGTTATAGTCATAGTAAAATAATAATTCATTTTTAATAAGTATATTTACATAGATTTATCTAGGTATTGACATACTTATAATTTAGTTGTTATTAAATGAATAATCAGTTTATACTTGCATGAGAAGTAGTCCTTCCTCCCTTCCATGCATTGACATTATATAATATAAATTATGGACTTCAAATGGTCATATATTGCATGTATTTTCTGTGTCAAACTTCTAATATATTTTCTATACGCAGGTGTGCCACGGGTGAAGCTTGGCCTTCTATTATGTTGTCGTGCATCAAAGGTCGTCCTTGCGATGTCAAAGCTAATAAAGGGAAGGATGAATGTGGGTCCAATCTTGCTTATGCATACTTTGTCTCCTTTATTTTCTTTTGTTCTTTTTTGGTAAGTATAATTTGGATTGTATATATAAATGTGTGTTTATGTGTTCTTGTAAATTAAACAGGGTCAGGGTGGCCACTCACCAGGAATTCCTTGAATTCTGGGAATTATACGTGAATTTTTGGCTTCGGGAATTATGCATATTTTCCCCCGTAAATGTGAAAAATTACAACTTTATTAATCCAAATCCCATTGAATTTATATAAATGTCCTGAGGCAAGTTTTCACAGTTTAGTTTTTATTCTCTTTGATGAAGGAAAGGAAAGCTGCGTGGAAAATATAACAGTCCGTTTACTTTTTTAGTGTCCTTTGCAGAACAATATATCTAGCAAACGAATCATTATTATAAGTAGAGCCCGGATTTATAAGCACAATCAAACCGTAAAATAAGCAAGTTAATAAGCACATAAAATGAAAAAAAGCACCAAAATAAGCATAAACAAATACAGGAAAATCTGGAAAAAAATATTTGTTTATTAGAACTCTTACCTTATTCAAAGCTGTTACAGTATGTAAGGAAGGTCATCCTGAGATTTTATTGTGTGAAGCTCCTGCGTCTGTCAGTGAAGAATGATTTATACAGTAAAAATGTTCTTTCCACATCGCATGACATCACAGGCGCATGTGAAAAACATCACAGTTCTTCTTCGGTGAATTCCTCTTCAATGTCTGTTTCTTCACCAGAAATCTTTTTTATAAATTTGACACAGTGTTTTGTAACCGGGATTTTTCAGTAATACCTGACTGAGCTTGTCGGACACAATTTTAGCAACACTGAGTTTCTGAAGACAATGTTACTGAAATTTCATCAATCAGAGAAAGTGAATGTTGCAATGCATTATTTCGAGCTTTCAACTGTCTTATAATATCAGGTAATTTGGAAAAATGATTATGGATGTACT